>NC_137219.1:9362659-9455159 GCF_949987685.1 Ammodytes marinus | reverse complement strand
TACATTTTTTTCACAATGTAATTTAAATATATTTTCGTTTTATCCCACTTTCTCGCTGCGATGTAAGTAAGCAATGGGCTTTTGTTTGTTGAGCATTTGTTATTCTTTAAACTTTTGAGCTAACACCAGCTATGTCTTGGCTTTCTCAGCCTCTGTGCCCGTTTACGGCAATGGATACATAATTTGGATGGCAGCAGTGCGACAGGCAGAGTGCTTTTTGATCAGTCATTGTTCTGATTTGTCCAGTGATTACAAAAGGAAGATACTCTGCCAAGTCAGATTTTGACAAAAAGCTCAATCAAAAGACTAGATGATTCAAACATCGAGTCAAATCAGTGAACGCCAGCTCCCACATGGAGTATGGTCCACCAAAGACTCAAAGTAGTATCGGGAAGCCAGAACTAGCTTTTTCTGCATGAACAAACCCAGATTCGCCCGACAAGTCCAACCAGTTCTTCGTAATCAATGGTGTTTTGTGGCGCTGATCTTGCGATTGTTGAAACCAAAAGATAAAATGTTCAGTTTCCTAGTCGCATCCAAACGATTTTAATTGGTTGGCTCCCGACTGCAGGTTTAACAACTATTTACAATATAATCTAAACTATATCCAATCATTTATGGAACTTTTTCTTTTCTTTCCTTTTTTTTCTTTTATTGTTTTGCTTTGTGTAACTAACTACCGTTTTCTGTTTTGTTAAATAATATTTTTTGCAACTATTCTTGTTTTGATATACAAATGAAATATTAAAAGGGTAGGCATAATAAGCCTCAGCTTCATCCTACACCTTTTCGGCCATTGTTTTTATTGATCGGTGTATGTGCTTTGTGGTCATAGACCGAAATAAAATATTTACAACTTACTAAATAACATTTTCAAGGACAGAGATACTTGCCTGAAGTTGAAACTTTCTCAACTTCCCAAATGTTTCACCACTGAAAAACACCGCTACTTCAGATGTCCTAAGTCACTCAGACTTAGGAGATCTGAAGTAGCTGAGTTTTTCAGCTCCAATTCCCAATGGACCTGGCACATCTGCAGTATTAATGTCTGTTTGTTTGAGCAGGTGTTACGCTAGAAAGCATTTGTCAGCATAATTAAGAAAATGCATCCGCTAGTTTAAATCACAGCCTCCTCCTCGCAAAGTACTTTGTCCAAACCATATTGAAGAAAAACAAAACCGCAAAGTATATATTCAGATAAAAATTGACGGATTATTTATAACGTTCTGGCTTGGTCGTTGACTGAGCATTAGCCTTGCCTTTCCATGTGTATCGAGTATAACATTGCATTGGGGTTTCCGTTCCTATTTAACTCTAAACACCAAATCTATGTAACTCCAAAAGGTTCATGTAGTCTAATCTAACTTGGTGAATTAACTTGTATGTTCATGTAAACAGACTAGTATTCATTTCTTTGTACCTTGACATGTTTCGACTACTTCCTGCAGTCTTCTTCAGAAGCGTCAGCTGTTGCTATATTTTGTATCTTGTCCAGTCTCTACTAATCTTCTGAATGTCACATTGAATGCGTATGTACGAGGTCTACCAAGTATTCACAAAAATGGGAGCAGGTTGAGGTTTGGCTACATTCTCAAAGACACTTTGACAGACAACACACACGGCTGTCTGCAGCATTATTATAGGAGTTTTGTATTATTGTGAGTGACTGTGAGGGATCAAACTGGCGATTTACACTGGTTTCTCTTCCTACACCACTCATCAGATTTCATGGCACTTCTTTTTTTTTTAAAGCACTTGAGGGGCTGAGGGGGTTTTGAAAGACCCACTCTCGAGTATTCCCTTTGTAATTTGGCAATCACCCCAAGTCTGTCTGATTTTTCCTGTCTTTGCACACGGCGTAAAAAAGCAATCGCAGGCACAAAAAAGAGAGAGGGCTTCTTCTTCTCCATTGTACTTTTCCCTAGGGTGTGAGAGAGAGAGAGAGAACACTATACACTCTCTCCATTTGTTTATCTCAATCTCACATCAGATCAGATCACTGGCGGATAAAAGCACTTCCTGACACATCACTTCCTCTCTCTGGAGGAAGCGGACACGTGCAGGGAAACCTTAAAACGACAGGGTGGCGGTGGATGAGGATGAAGAAGAAGTAAAACTTTGATTTTGACAAGGCAAAATAGAATGGGGTTAGGAGAGGGGGTTGGGGGGATGGGAAAAATAGAAATGGAGAGGGGGAAAAAAGTATAGAGAGAGAAAGAGGTGAAAGCTACATACTTATTATGGCCCAGATCCACAGTGCAGTGTTGGGGAAAGAGGAGGAGGCAGCACAGAGAGACACAAGAGGTGAAGAGACACTAAGAATAGTATAACTGGATTAGCTTTAACACTGACCTTTATTCAGCGGGGTGACACTCCCTCGCTCTCTCAATTGCCGTTACACAGCCGTGGCCTGTCCTACTTTTTAAACCGTTAAGTTCGGCATAACATGGGACTATGAAGGGATTTTCAGATGATTCATTTAACCCCTTGTTTGACCAACTCTGTTTCATTACACAGGAGGTCCCAACAGCCAACAGCTGCAGTGAATTACCATTCATTTCCAGGAATTGGCAAGGTTATAAAATGATAACTCAAGTCAGCTGTCTGGTTGATTATGCTCTGTAGTCTCTGTACTATATATGATCAGTTAAAGTCCCCCCCCCCCCCCCCCCCCCCAAGAAACCATTAACATTACCATTAAACGACAGCTATTATCAATACACAGAATGCCTCTTTTAAACGTCATCATGATCATGTTTGAAAACGCTAAAATAATGTCTGTCTCATTACAGAACATCTTACCAAGTGTGCTGGTACATATTTGTACAGAAAACTGGAACCCAGGGAGGGACACAAAAACAAGAAGCTCCATTTGACCAAAACATAATGGAACTTAACAAACTGCCTATATTTCGCTTACTTGTGCTTTTTGATTATTTTCTAGATAATTTTATTACAGAGAAAATGTAAATGACAAAAGCAATATTCTTCAGAAAAATATGAAAACATGTAACATCCTCCTCATACATCATTCAGCCCCGGATATGGGAGAGAAAGAACAACATCAGAAGCGACACAATTCATCTGTCCTTCACCAACAACACACACATCAAATCACCATTCGGACTTGTGAACACATATCACACAGGCCACACAACCGGACACGTCATGCAGCCACTGCTTGAATGCACAAATGAAGGCAGCGGACACACACACACACACACACACACACACACACACACACACACACACACACACACACACACACACACACACACACACACACACACACACACACACACACACACACACACACACACACACACACACACACACACACACACACACACACACACACACACACACACACACACACACACACACACACACACACACACACACACACACACACACACAGAGTCAGATCGTGTGGAGATTCAAAAGGAGCAGCTCTGGTGATCTACAGTTCTGCCCTAGAGCAAAGCAGACGCACCAAGTGTAGCAGAACGAAGAATCTCTGCCTTTTCTGTCTTTCTATGAATGGCATCAGCACTTTAGCTCTTCTGGTGGGACTCCCCGACCCACACACACACACACACACACACACACACACACACAAATGCAGAGAGACAAAGGACACTGAAGTGCATGGGATGGCATGATGGGCATTCTGTCATGATGGGAAACAGACAGGGCTGAGGGCGTGGAGGGACGCAAGACACAACGCTATCATTCATCCTCTTCTTGGAGATTTGGTCAAAGTTTGCCTACTGTGTGTGTGAGACAGTCCCAATCAGTTTCAAACTACTCCTCCCCCTTGATTCAAAGAGGCAGTGCGGGATTTGCATTTTTCCCACAATTCAATTAACACGCTTGTCAGCCTCTCCCCTCCGTTCACATTCCTCCCTTGGCCATCTCTCGCTCACACAAACCGGCTTCGTAAACAGATGCGTGCATTCATACACACACGGACGCAGAAAATGGATGCATTTATTTGTCTGTTTACAAAAAATACGAGGCGACTCAGGCTGAGGGATGAGGAGAAGCTCCCGGGCCCACATCCTGTCTGGACTTGTCACATTCAGGGACATGAAAAGACAGTTCTGTTAATGGATGCAGAGAGCAGTCCCTGGGGATGTCTCTCTATCTCCCTCTCTCTCTCTCTCTCTTTGTCCCACTCCGTCTCAGAAGGAAGGAAGACGGAGAGAGAGGACGGGCAGTGCTGTCAAAGAATGGGGCACCATGGGGGTGTTAAGAGAAAGATAAGACACTCAAGGGTTGATATGTGGCAAGAGACCAGACAAATACCAGGAAACCAGGAAGTGGGATCAGACGCACTGACTTTGCCGCGGGGCCGGCTAATGACTTCAGCTTGCCTCTCGTCTGATTAATAGCCTGTAATCCCATTCTCATGGATGGCATACCATAGCATTAGCAGCAGCACTCATTAACCACGATAGAAATGCCCCACTAATCAAGCCCCACTTTTTTCTTTTTAGCTAGCAAGGCTAATGCTAGCGCGGGCTAATCAATAGGCAGTAATCCTTTTGGCGGAACTGCTGCAGCGTAGCGAACCCTCATTACCAGCCATAGAAATGTCTGCTAATCATTCGCCGCACGGTTATTTGTCCACAGGGCCGCAGAATCACTTTGGATGGTGGTGGTGGAGGGGTGGAGGGGGGGCTGACATTTGACAGTCGACGGCAGAGAGAGAGAGGAAGAAACAGAGTGACACAGAGGCTGGTGTAATGATTAAGAAACACATCACTCTTGCTTTTCTGTCTCTTCCTCTTTGTTGAGCAAACAGCCGGAGCCGTCTGGAAAGGCTCAGCTCCAACGTTGGTGTCGTTCAAGTTTTATCAATCAATGAAAAAAAAACCCTGTCTGATCCATAACGGCTAATCAATACTGAAGGCTTGCAAGGCTTCACAGCCCACCGGTAGAGACAGCCGTCAGCGATCGAGAGGCTCCCTCTCCCTCTTCCCTTGTCATTACAATGCAATAAAAAACTGCTGGGGCAAATCAATGGTGGCAACGGCCTTTACTCAACTTGACCGTAGCGGTTTGCATTCCCTGCAAGAGTTTCAGCTCAACTTCGATTTCTGTGGTGCCCCTGAAGAACACAAGTATACCATAACCAATTCAGCATTTTCCCCCCCAACACCAGTAGTTTGGTGTTTAATCTGTCCATTTTGCATCCCAGATCAAACACTAATGTCTGCTTCAAAATGGCTGTATGGCAGGGATTCAAGCTAAGGTCCCCATGTGTGTAGTGAAGGGGCTCCGCAAAGGGAACCAACATATTCCCTATTGAGCTGAAGTGAAGTGTCTCAACTCTGAGTCGTGAGAGCTGAGTAAGTTGTAAGTGACGGTGACCTGGGGCTGAACCCGAGTTGAACTCTTGTAGTTTGAGAGAAGTGATGTAGCTGAGAGAGGCCTGTCAACACTCGCTGCAAGCAACTGAAGAAAAAAATAGGAGAAAAAAAACACATAGGGGCCATATCTCACCCTTTTTATGTGTGACATTGCGGGCGGGTCGGCCATCCTGTTGCTACGTTGAGGCGGGCAGATCGTAAAACTTGAAGAGCCACTTGTTTTACTGCATTACCCGTTAAGTGTGCTGAGTTAGTGTTGAACTAACATTTGAGTTATTTTGAATGAAAACATGCACTGATGTGGTATTAATAACTGTATTTTATTAAGACAACACATGAAAATACTACTGATTATTATTATAAACCTTGTGAGTAAACTTAAAAAGCTTATTTTGAATGACCAGTCAGAAAAACAAAGCATGATTTACGTTATACTGAAAATAAAGAGCCAATTTACCCAGCATATGTTTGGTGTTTTTACTTCAGACAATTAATCTTTTTAGATTAACTTTATGTCTGCTGAGAAATCCATTAATCTACTAATGGTTCTGGCACTGACTGTGAACAGTAATCCATTCTGAGATGGATCCTTTCTGCTTATTCATCACAGCAAACTCTTCTTCAATGCCTCTGTCTGTTTGGCCATTCCTCACCAACATTTCATTTACATAACTCTTATGCAGTCAAGCTAGGTACATATTCCATTATTAAGTCACAACTGGTAATCCCAATTAGAGCCTGGTTTTCCCCCCTAAAAGTACTAGGCTTGTCCCATGAGCGAAGGCGATTAGAGCCCAGTAAAGAAGCAGGGAATAACTGGCTGAAGGGGATGTGGGAATGTTTGTTGGGGAATGCTGGAACGCGGCGCATTCGCATTTGCGGGATGAGCGGACGTAACCGGCTTTGGAGCGCCTGGCCGGCAGCGCTTAAAACCTTGCTAATCTGATTGGATTAACACCAACCTGCCATGGCTACACATGAGCACACACACAAACACACACACACACACACACACACACACACACACACACACACACTACACATTGGCTACATTAGGACTTTATGCCAATCAGCATGGGGCTGCCTCTGCAGCTTCCTGGAGTTCATCTGGATTCTGGGTTGTGCTGGATGGCTGGCTGGCTTGATGGCACCATGCTGGGCTACCACATACACAAGCATCCGCTCTCTCACACACACACACACACACACACACACACACACTGAGCCATCTTAAGTGCACTGATTTGTGCTGTGAATCTGAAACAGACCTATTGAAAGAAGAGTAAGCCCCAGTGCTTGACAACCGTGCTAATTGACTCACCAGCCCCCTCCCCAGCAATGAAACTAAACGTTTTCACCCCTCCATCCTTTATCTTTTCAATCACTCCCCGACAGCTTCCCCTCTTGTCCCACACTCATCACATCATCCTCTTCCTCATATCACTCTTCATCAATGCTACACATCTCCTCCTCTGTTGCCCTCTCATCCCGGTCCCCTGCTGTCCCTCCCCCTTTCGCCCTCATACTCATACATGTAATCATTCATTAGAACCAAGGCAGTTGTCCATTAGGCAAAGCAGCCATTTTGGAAATTGCAGCAAATCTTCCATGAAAAGACATTTCCTCTAATGCGGTAGTCACGCTCGAAGGGAGGGAGAGAGGGACAGAGACAGAGAGAGAAAGAGAGAGAGAGAGACGAGGGGGCAGAGATGGAGAGCAAAAAGAGAAGAGAGTTAGAGAGAGAGAGAGCCGATGGCCATAAAGCCACCAAGCGGAAAGCAAGCCTGCTGTTTGATTAGAGTGACACCATCATGGGAGCAAAAAGGAGAGAAAAGAAGGATGGAAGGAGAAGGAGGAGGAGAAAGTGTTTCAGAGAAAGGCAGAGGGGATGAAGAGGAGGCGGGAGGGAAAGAGGAAAAAAAGCAAAGAAAAAAAAAGCAAGCAAGGAGTGATTTGAGAGTGCCAGGATAGAGGCAGTAAAATTAGCCCCCATCACTTTGCTTACTAAGAAGCTCTATGACACACTGGGATTAAATACAGACACCCAGTCATGGGATACAGCGTGTTATGAACACACACACACACACACACACACACACACACACACACACACACACACACACACACACACACACACACACACACACACACACACACACACACACACACACACACACACACACACACACACACACACACACACACACACACACACACACACACACACACACACACACACACACACACACACACACACACACACACACACACCAGATGGTATCCCTCATCTGAAAATGTGGCTCTAATTTGAGCAAAGTGATAGGAACCCTCCTTAACCAATTAAAAGACCCATATCGAGGGCCTCACATTAGGTTGTGTGTGTCTGTTTGTTTCGCACAGTCATTAGTGTGTGTGTATGTGTATTATTGTGTCCCATAGGATCATTGAAGAACATTAAAACTGATATACGAGGTGGGAAATGACAAATCCACTCGGAGTGGCGCTCTGCTGAGTGTGTGAGTTCTTTTTCTCCCACAATGCCACTGTTCATCTCCATCTCATCTCATCGCCGATCAAAGACAGACCTGTCTGTGCGCCTGCAAAACCATTCATCTCACGGCCGCTCGCTCCTACTTAATGCGCCTTCCGCTAAAGCTGACACATTTGTCACCAGACCAAACTAAGCCTAATCCATCCTCACTATTTTTTTTTATCTCATTCCTCCCGCAATTTATGATGCGCTGAATACGAAAAAAGCACACCGTTCAACCCAATTTCCTCCCATGTCTCAACAAGTTTTTGTGCTCTCTTGAAGTAGAACCATTTTGGAGTAGTAAACAGTGATACAAATCCATTTGTTGAATCAATGAATGATACAGTTATGACAACAGGGGATCGGAAAGGTCTACAGAACTGTATCATTATGGAACAGTTCAATAGCAGCTATGGACATTCAGAAATGTTTTTTAAAAGTCAATTTCATAAATGTCAGATGGGCTGTCTCTCTGTCATTTGAAATGGCAAAGGTCAACAATATTAAAGTTGAAACTATGAGTCGATTCCTTTATCTACAAATATTCTTTTACAAAAATGCTGATTATGGATTCATTGTTTGGGTCATTTATTTTGGCAAACAATATTTATATATAATAAAATGTATCTTGGAATTTCTAAGTGTCTTTTGGATCGTGAGTCAGATGAAACAACCAATTAAGATCAGTTAGAACTGTGGAATCTATTATTTTCTGGATTCCTTTGGTCAACCAATAATGAAAATAATGGTTCTTTGCTGCCCTGACATAAGAGCACACATTTGTTCCCATCTGCGAATTATCATTAACTTGCCTAAAAAGCTACATTATCTCCTTGAGCCTGTCTTTTTCTTTTTTTTTTTTTTTACATTCAGTGGGTGTATTATTTACGTGCTTGAATCCAGCTGTTGGAAAGGGTCCTAATTCACATGTCACTTTTTTTCCTTCAGCTTTTGGAACATTAGTGTAAAAATCCACTTGACAGCTGGAGGAGAACAACAGCTGCAGAAAGATGATGGATCTCAATAACACCAAAAGTGCTGCAATTTCCTCTTCTCTGCTTTTTTTTCACAGTTTACAACGCATCTCAAAAACCACTTCCTTCACAAAGTGGGCACGTGTGTGTTGTAACGGTGAAATGGTGCAGGTTATGGATGTTTTCTTTTTTTGCATTTCTTAGTTAACCCACTAGTGCAGGGGTGTCAAACACTGATTGATTGGCCCGTGGCACATTTTAAAAATATAATGTAATATGGCGCTTTTAATTTTTAAATAATTTAAATGCACTCATTATATTACTGAGAAATATGTCCCATAAAAGAAAAAGAGCAACAAGCCCATCCCAGAGGACCCTGAATAATATTTTATTTTAAATTAATATTATTATGGAAAATCTATGTGTCCTTCTCCAATAGCTTCTAATTCATCTGACAGTGTCTCCATTTTTTTTTTCATACAAAATTCTTCAGATTTAGCCTCTTAATTTCCCTCTCAAAGTGCACCAGATTCATGCATTTCACTTTAAAAACTTTAAAAAAATCTCCCGGGGGGGCATACCCCCGGACCCCCCTAGGAGGGTCGGGACCTCGGCTGGATACTATTTTCACCCTGCTGGACATTGGACGCAAAGGCAGAAAACACTGGGTGTATCATTGGCATATAAACAAGAGGGGAAATGTGTCTGTTTAATGTGCAAGGAAAGTGTTGCCGTGAAGAAGGATTACAATTTACGAAGACACTATGAAACTAAACATCAGAGCAGCTACATGTCCTGATAAATGTGTTATTTTTGTAAAGTGGCCCGGCCCTTCGTAGATTTTTCTGTATGTGGCCCTCAGTGAAAAAAGTTTGGACATCCCTGGTATAGTTACTCAAAAAAGCGGAGAAGCACATGCTCTTCTTCTTCATGTTCAACATTAGATTCCACAACAAACAAAGGGAGGCGCCACCTAGTGGCGCTACATGTATAAACCCAACTGTTACAGTGTGTAGGCTACGTGTATGTGTACGTGTGTGTGTGGTATTTCAGACAAGTGAAACTGTACAAATAAAACAGCCACACCACACGAGCGAAAGCTACAGACTATGACAATACGCACAGCTGATTTAGAAAGCTGCGCTGCCTACTACGACACTGCGCCAAGAAATCCTTCACCACCGTTCTGTAAACACAAGATGATGTGCTTTTTTTGCACTTTTCTCCGGCTTCTTCGCCCCGCACTGCTTTACCGCCCTCAAGACAAAACATCTCCAAACGAGCATTTCCCACACAGCAATAAAAGCAATTCAAAACAATGAAGGAGGCAAAGACTTGAACACACACAGACAGACAGAGGCACATATAGAGAGAAGCAGGCAATGAGAAGAAAAAGGTATACAGAAATAGTAACAGAAAGCTTGCTTCCAGTTTCTCCTCAGCGGTACACTTCTCCTCCCCGACGTGTGTAATATGGAGCAGATTTGTTTTTTTCCTGGAGGGTACCATTAAGCTTATAGTCCCTTGTTGCCGCTGTCAAGAGTGATACGTTAGACGATTATAGCCGAGGTCTACTCTGTCTTTGTGTTGTGTGTGTGTCTCTCTCTCTCTGTGTATCCCTGGCCTTTTCATGTGCACGCAAACACACACACACACACACACACACACACACACACACACACACACACGCACACACACAAAGTGTGAGGCTTTGAAACAGTGGTGCTCACTAAAGTGATGAAAGGCTGTTTATCCTGCGGTCCACTATCATATCTCGGCTCGCCAATGCAAAATGGCCGTACAGACACGTTATCACCTCTGGACCACGGGAGTAAGGACTGACGCCAGAAGCAAATACCAGCAGCGCTATAGTGTGTTTGTGTGTGTGTGTGTGTGTGTGTGTCCCAGCGGTAATAATCACCCGGATTAGAGCGGAGCCAAACCCCCGCAGGGTCGCCCCTTCTCCCCCCTCAGCCCTGCAGCTCTGAGCCCCATAGTTTGAGCAAGCCATGGGAAGCAGAGCAGCTGAGCCGGCCCCGACTTTTTCCTCCATTAAGCTCGGGCTATACCAGACATATAGATAGGCAGAGAGGGGAGGAAAAACGCTTCATTCTTTCTTTAAAAATTCCCACGTAATTCTAACCCTCAGCCCCCCACTTCCCCACTACACTCCCTCCACCCTACCTTTTGTCCTATTCATCATATTGAATTCAGAATATTGAAAAAGCTCAGGCAATATACAGAGACAGACAACGAGCAGCACACCCTTTTTAACCACATGGGTGCAGTGAAATGGAAGATGATATAGTCGTCAATATGTCTGGGTGGCTGAGGGATGCAATATGTAGTGTTGGCAACAACAATGGGGAGGGGAGGCGAGGCGAGGCAGCAGAGAAAGAAATGGGTTAGAACTTAATAAGAATGCGCATCATGTCTGGATACCTTGCCGTCAATACAATACAGGGGATTATTACTGAGTGGATATGTTGCCCAGATGTATTACTACTACAGTACACTCCCCCCCCTCCTTCAAATATATTCGGCAGCAATATTTAGTATGCGACTTTGTGGGAGGAAGGCACCCTGATACTGGCATATATATCAACAATTGTCAGAGTCGCTGTTCAACTCCTGTGACATCTTATGACAGCGCAGTGTCGAAATGCCAATCGACATTCTTTTTGTCTCGAAGCAGCATCTGTCATCAAACCGTGCTATTTCAGGGGGGATGCAAAACAAAACCTCAACCCTTCCTCTTTTTTTTTGTTCTAAAGCACATACCATAACTCTTGTCCCACCCAGTGAGGAGAAAGATAACACAGCCAGCAATTACACCCATTAACATCCTGGTGTGTGAGAACTATAATGCGTTTGTGGTGTGTAGTAATTGAGTTATAACACAATTATATTGCTTTCCTATATTCCCTCTGTTATGTTTTTATCTTCTCTAGAATCACTGCTACATTTTCTAGGGGAAGAAAAAGTCAGCTAAAAATAGCAACGCACCATGCAAAGTTCCTTTTGAGTCACTGTGTGAAGATTGAAGAAATGCTCTAAAAATTGATCATTAGATTATCTGGGCTATTATAATTGCCTCTCCAGAGGAATACACCCGCATTTTAAGGCTGTTATGTAAACCAGCCAGCGAGGATGTTTAAGAAGGACTGCCAAAGACTGGATAAGATAAAATGTTAATAATTAAGTCATCTTGAAATCAGTTTTGTTTCAGCTGAGTGTGTGATTAGATTATGTAAATGTTAAACCCACAGCTCTGGGAGTTGACAGTGACCTTATTGAACCTTCAGGTGCATTTTCTTTACTGTGGCATATTGCTGCAATACTCATGCAAATCTGATCAAAACACTGAAAACAGTCATCTCTTTGCAAAAGTTTTTGTGATACAATCTTCAAATATATGTGCAAAAAGGTTTTGATATTGGCCACATGTTTGACTTGGCTACAGGTTATCACTGAAACCTCACACACAGAAATTCCTTGCTGTCTAATTCCAAACATCACGCAGGGCTCTTTACCTCAGATTTTTCTGCTTGCTCTCCTTCTTGTTGAGGACCCCCGGCACACAGTTGGTGAGCTCGGTCCAGTCGGCGTGCAAGCCGCAGCTCCAGCCGGTGGAGAAGCGCGAGAAGAGCCAGGTCTCCTTGCGGTTGGGCCGGTAGCAGGTACACTTCTTCTGGCCCGGTCTGCAGTCGCACGGGACCTCCAGACGGACATTCTGCACGAGGTGCCTCCCGAAGGTAGTCCCGCCAGTCTTTTGGATGTGCAAAAACACGATCACGTCCTCCCCTTTGATCTGGAAATCAATGGTCCTCTCCAGGTCACGGACGGGGAAGTAGTATTTCTTGACGTAGTGGGGGTCCGGCGTGGGGAAGATGTCCCCCTCGTCCTCCTCCGTGAAGTAGCCGTGCGGGGAGCCGAAATTGATCACCCCGGGAGCCACGTACTGATAGAGGATCAGCATGAAACACACGGAGCCGACGACGATCAACAAGAATTTGCTGCTCCTCTCGACCATGTTCCTTCCAAACTGTGCGGTTCCTGCAGCACGCTACCATTTCCCAGTGAAGCCGACAACACGGAGCAGCAGGACGCTCGGCTTCTTCATTCTCGCTCTGCTCTCTATCTCTCTCGCTCTCTCTCTCCAGTCCCCCCCGCCGCCGACAAGCTCTCGTTTTCGGGGGCTCAAGAAGAGTGGCTCGTTCCGCTGCGAGACGAGTTGAGTTGGCTCATCGTTCACCGAGGCTGCTTCTTCAACGCCGTGAAAGACGCATTGTAACTCACAGAAAGCCCCCCCTTTTCCCCTGTAGCTGACCCTCCCCCGTTTACTTTACTTTGGGTTCCCGTCGGTCTGCAGCAGCACAACACAACAGGCTCACTGCATCACCATGGAGCTATGTACCCAAGATGCAGCGCGAATCCTACCTTTTCAACCTCGCTCGCTCGCTCTCTCTCTCCGCGCAAGCCGAGTGAAAGGGAGAGACGCTTTAATATATTGGTTGGTCCGTAACGACCGCGTCATCTGCTAGTAGCCAATAGTTAGTGACATATCACATAGATAGATAGATAGATAGATAGATAGATAGATAGATAGATAGATAGATAGATAGATAGATAGATAGATAGATAGATAGATAGATAGATAGATAGATAGATAGATAGACAGACAGACAGACAGACAGACAGACAGACAGACAGACAGACAGACAGACAGACAGACAGACAGACAGATAGATAGATAGATTTTTGCTGCCACATTGTGTGTGTGTGTGTGGGGGGGGGGGGGGATTCCTGAATTCACCTTAGCATGTAATAAATAAACATTTCAGTGGTTTTATATAGGCCTATGCGTGTGGCTAATGGCTATTATCCTGCAATTGCTACTTTTGGCCACAGTGACTGAAAGTTAGCAGGTAACAATCTCATATTAGGTAGGTAGTAGCCTATACTTCACTTGAGAATTTAAATGTGATGCTACATTATACTTAAAACCTATGATATGCTCACACGATGCAATTCATTGCTATGGGAAAAGCTGGATTACCTTGCTGCCCAAGGCAATATATTGAAATGCCTTTGGTAATATCCACCAATAAAGCACAACAAAAACTACAATATCAGGTGCTGAAGTGGCTCTTCTGCAGTTTTATCCACATATTGAGGCCCTGACTGCCTAGGCATGTTGGGCCATGTGTCAAAAAAGATAAAAAGCTTCCAAAGTGATAAACAAATGCTCTTTTTAATAAAATATTTTTTTGTTTTGGGTCGCCGTACTTCTGAACGGGATCAGATTTCACTTTTTGTTTAAATTCTTTAAAAGTTTAAAAATCAATTAATAGTTATTTGAAAGGCTACAAAATTGTATGTTTTATATCAGAATTCAATGCATTTGCCTTCCTGCTGTAAAGTCTATTAGTGAGTTTGGGGCAACCCAAGCAAATCCCATTATTTAGAACCTGAAGGTCTCCGGTGCTTTTGATTTCCAATTACCCAAAATCATGCATCCATGAAGGAAAAACCCCACCTTAAAGCTATTCCTATGGTATACTATCTTTGTTTTTCTTTTTCTTTATGCATGTTAAACAAAGATTGAAAATGTATTAATATCCCAGGTACATTTTACTGACTTTTTTGTGTGTGTAAAGTTTGGGCTAAGATAGTTGCCTACAGAAAGAGTACAAAAACAAAGACATACATGCAACGGTAATAAATAACTGAATAAATAAATGAGTAGCCCAAATTGAACAAGGGGCACATTTGAAAAATAAAAAAGTATTTCACCCATTAATCATCCCCTCACTTCCGTTTTCGTTATTATTAAAACTTCCTTATTCCTAACCTAGGAACACAACAAATTTACATCAGTTTTCACTGGTACGAAGCTCCCACCCCATTCATTTTTACCACAGAGCTCAAATGTCAGACAACCATCAAATCAACAGTTCTTGGTGGTGGTTCGCGTTGCTTCTCGCGTTGCTGCCGCTGGTGGTCAGCACTGAGCGCTGCTGCATCTCTCCTTCTTTAATGCCGCCGACCAACTTGTCAGGCGTATTTAATATGATTCCCAGGGGCCAGTACATGTTTGGACTAATCACATCTACGAGAGAGAGTGAGTGAGTGAGATGATTCATTTTCTGGATGTTGTTCAGATAAGACTGGCTCCACCACCAAACATTGCATGTTTCTTTCTTTCTTCTTCCACTGGTGCCCCTTGAGGTTTAGCTGCAATTTCTCAGGCATTTGTTATTGCACATGTTTATTGTGGTAATAGAGCTGAAATGACTTTGCTGTGCAAGCGTTGGGAAGCTCCCAAGCCTGAATCTCACACGTTTGTTTAACGAAGCAGCTCAATCAGTTAAATCAGCCCCATCAGCTCAGCAGGCCCATCGGTGTGAAACCATGGTAGTTTGTTGTGGCTGATGGCAAATAAGGTGGGAAAAGGATGAGGGGTAGGCTACACAACATTTCACTTTTGGAGTGCTTTGGCTTGATGATGTTATGTGTGTTTAGTTAGGTTGTAATTGCCTCTGTGCACTCATCCACAGTTGCGGCTTCCATGATTTCCCAGTTGGATGTGGATCTCCATGGGCCTGTGCTCGCCCACTTCCTGGAACCTTTCATAATCAATCATTTATCTCAGGTAATTCTTTTTTTTTTTTTTTTTTAGAGATACAGTTGTTCAAGATTTTTCAGATAAGCCCTTAGGAACGGTGTCAGTATTTACAAAAGGTTCTACTTTATTTTTTTTTCTTCGGTAACACTTTATAATAAGGTATACATTTTTAGTAACTACTACCTGGATATGCATTATGCATTTTTTTGTAAAAAATAAAAACCTTTGTAGTAGGTAATGCATCTATGTAGTAGTCACAAAGTTACAAAAAAGAAAATAACCTATGTAGTGGCTAATGCATAACTATGTAGTAGTTACAAATAAATAAATAAAACACCTATGTAGTAGGTAATGCATATTTATGAAGTAGTTACTACAATTTTGTGTACATTATTGTAAGAGGTTACCTTTTCATCTTTTTCCCCTTTTGAAGCTGAAACGATGATGAGTTTATCTGCTATTAACAGACAATTAATCATTGATTTTAGGTACCACTATGTATCTTATGGCTCTCATAATGGCCATACACTTGCTAATGCTGTGTTAATCATTTCTATTTTGTTAATAAGGCCGCTAATGTTTGTGGGTTTCAACTCTTTTATAACCTATCAAGTCTGCGGTTATACATGTAATAGTGGGTTGGTATATGGACTTATGCCTCAGATTCTCTTCAGGTTTTTCAGGAGGGTACGTCGTGGTCCGTTGGATGATTAAAGAGCTAAAAAGACAAGTGTAATCCTTCAGGATCAACGCCTCACACAACCTGGCAACCCAAAAACTGCTTTTACTTCTGTATTTAGTAACTGATATATATAAACCAATCATAAAGGCGTTCGACTTTATAATGGTTTACTTATTAGAAAGTGTTACCAAAATGTCATCCTCTATTAATCAAATCATTTGTTCTAAGTCCTTTATTAAGCTAGAAATTGAGACATTTCCTGGTGAAAGCTTCCTCAAAAAAGAGGGCCGAATAATGATCATTCCAACTACAAAGATAGATGTTTTTGCTAGTTATTGATGCTACTGAGACACAAGAAAATCTTAACATTTGACAAATTTTTTTTGATGGCTTACAGTGATTACTCAATATTCTAAGAGGGTGCCATCTCCTCATTGTTTCACTTCTCTTTGTCCTTTCCTCTACACGTCAAACTCTTCTGCCCTCTCAATTGAACCCCATCCGCCCGCCACATCTCCTCTGAGCTCCCCACATGTGCATCACCCACCACCACTTCCCCCAAAATCCTGAATTCACAATCACGTCTACGTTTGTGGCATCACAAAACTCCCGCTTGGCTCAGTCTACGGCTTGGACTGTTTGCACCTTGGACGGAGGACATTATTTTTTATTTAACCTTTATTTACCCAGGCAAGCAAATTAAGAACAAAATTCTTATTTTCAAGTGCAGCCTGAAGGGGAAGAGGGAGGGGAGTGCTAAAAGTGAAAACAAGGTTATATATATATTACACTTTTACAAAAATATATAAAATACACTTTAAAAAATTCAATATAATACAATTCAATAAAATAAACAGTTAATTAATAGTGTATGACAAGAAGGGCTACTAGCAGGTGCAGGAGTCAACTAAGATTTTATGCAGATTTAGTTTGAAGACAGAGAGAGAGGTGAAGACAGAAAGTTTAAGGGTGTTTTGAAGGGTGTACCAGTCAAAGGCTGCAGCGAACCGGAAGGCACTGCGTCCAAAGACAGTGCGGACAGTGGGGATGGAGAGGTTGATGAAAGCATTATTTCATACCTCAGTTCCTTTTCCTCTACCCATCCTGGGATTATCCCAACAGTGACTGGCGTCTGAGCAGTGGTGGCGAGCGGGGTGTGACCAGTGTGTGCCAGCAGCCAGGCCCCGCTATTGAATAATTCAGCCTGTGCTTATTTACATGTTTTTTACTTACACTGAAGCAGCATCCGCCTGTCACACTGCTGCTTAACACACTCGTGATTATGACTACTGCCTTGCCCCTCTGGCAGTACAGTTGCATTAAATACTGTCTGAGATTTCTGTGCCAGCATGTGTGTGTGTGTGTGTGTGTGTGTGTTTGTGTGTGTGTGTGTGTGTGTGTGTGTGTGTGTGAGCGGTTCTCGCTGTGTTAGTAAGACAGGGAGAAATCAACTGAGAATTTTAATACTGTGTGTTTGTGACAGTATTAACTTGTGTGTGTGTGTGTGTTTTATTGCTCTCACCATGCGCTGTGTCATTATGAGCGGCGTTACTTAAAGAAGATGGATGTCCCAGCGTGTGTTGCCCTCTGGCTCGGGTATAGAGATATGACAGTCTGTTTATCAAAAGAACCAGTTTTTTGTTGCTTTTGCATAATGATCCTGTTAAGATGGATACTGCCATACTGTGTCCAGAGGCTTTGTTTGAGCAGTGTATCGTGTCCTGTCTCAGTCTCACATGCACATATACTGTACATCGCGTCCCTTTATAATGTATTTAAAGGGAATGTTTGACTAATGTTGTCTCGTGATAAAAAATGAAGGGTCAGATGTGTTCATAAGAAGAAATCAAACAATAAATGAGTGCATGACCACACAAATATTTTCATATGAATGATGCGCATGAAATACCGTTAGTTAGAGTTATCTGTGTACATTCATAAGTAAACAGGAGGTCAGTGGATGAGAGCTGGAAACTACAAAAGAATTCATAACATATTTTTCCCGCATTGTCTCGAGTTTTAGAAATCTGTTCTCAGGACCTAATGTCTGCCCTACACGTACACACACACACACACGCACACGCACACATGCACACGCGCATATCATGCTCAGACATGCTCCGTCTGTTTATGCTTTATTTTTCATTCAGCCTGCAGCCAGGGCCAAATTCCACCGATGGAAAAAAATCACAAAAACAAAGGCAATAGGTTATTAAAACTAACAAGCAGAATATTCCCCCCCCCCCCCAATACTTTGTTTTGAACTTGCATTTTTTTATTAGTTTTTTTGTGTGAATGCAGCAGCATATTTGTGTGTTCTACATAAATTAACAGCCAAGAATTTGAGTCAAAAGAATTATCCAATCCGATTTTATAATGGAGAAGCCTGAAAATGAATTATTCTCTGAATGTTCGGAGGGATTCAGACACAAATATTTTCTTTGGATCTGCCTTAGGGGGAAGTGCACACTGTAGAAGGACAACAAAACTGGGCGCCATCTATTTCCTACATTCCACAGTCTGTTAGTGTTTGAGAGCACTTGTGTGTGTGTGTGTGTGTGTGTTTATACATGATGTTGTGTACATCCACGTCTGTGTGCGTCATACAGATGTAAGAATGTGGCGTTGGTTTTGTCAGGTGTGTATTTGTTTGTGCCTACGGCAGTTTGCATTTGTGTGAATGAATGTGTGCTTGTGAACACTGTGAAATGTTCTATATTATTATATGTTACTAATTAGCCTTGTAAATAACCAGACAGAGAGTTAATTGCTGCCAGGATAATATTCACAGGCAAGGTTGTTTTAATTTAATTTAATAAATAGCAGGCAGTGCTTAGTCTCCTGCATTGCAAACAACTTTGGACTTTTCCAGATAACTGTGTGTGCCTAAACATAACCATTAACAGTAATCATGAAAATGTTGAACTGCAAGAGCAGCGGATACTGTAGGGAAATAAATAAAATGCGTTCTCATTGATGTCACAGCACTTCTAGTTATGGAGAAATTATTTGTTGTTAGTTCTATGGAATTGAATAGCAAATAAGCCTTATGGTTGTATTGGCAAATAATAAACTGCAACATATGATTGAATGCCTTACTGTAATTCGCCAACAATAAGAAGGATGCAGACATTACTCGTCCCCCCTGGTTTGAAGAACTGATTTACAATGATACGTCCATTAAAAAAACTATTTAATTATGTTGATATCAAACATACTCTGAGTGGTATGATGTTTTATCACAAAAAGTTATTTGCTGCTGAAAATCAGCATTACCGTATATACACACATTTTCCAGGAGAGTCAAATAACAGTTCCCATACATCCACCTGCAGTTTCAGCTCTTTACATCCAAGCCTCCCTGGGATTATTGGTAATGCAGGGAGGCAGGGAGACATTTTCCTCCCTCACCATAAAAGCATCTGGGTGCTAAAAACAATCTGTTTGTCAGGTTGTTGAACAGCGTCCAAAACCCCATCCCCACACACACACACATCTCTTACTTGAAATGCATCAGGCAATTTTTGTAATTTCGAAGAAGAAGAAGAACATAATGGCAAGCATGTCCACTTTATCATGCAGGTTCTGTTCAGGTTTGCGGAGGAGAGGAAATAGGCAGGCTTGGAATTTCTCTCTTTTTATCTTTCACACAACCCCTTCAATCACTTTTCGCTGCGTATAACCGAGTGCAACACTAAATGCCTTTAAGGAGATCCTGTCTTAAAGCGAATCATCCAACAACAGAAGAAACCCGTTCGCTTCACTTCAACCCTCCACATGTCGTCTGCTTAATGCTGCTCAAACATTCCTCGGTGCGTGTGTGTGTGTGTGTGTGTGTGTGCTTGCGTACAATACTTTTCTCCGCAGGGTTGTTATTTTCTAGTGACAAGTTGACCTTTCAACCTTTTGCTGGAGGACATATGTTTTCAATGGGTGTGTCTGGTTTAACACTTAATTCTCTCTCACAGACATGAGGGATTAAGGCCCACAGACGGGTGTCCATGGGGAATTGGGTTATCTCATGTTTCAAGGCAGTTGTTAATGATCGAGATGTTTATTTAAAATGCTGCACATATAACCACTGTGTGTTGTTCACGGGTGTGCTGAAAGCGTATCGATTTGTGGAGATTACTCAGGCTCAGGAGCTGATGGGCTCACCCAGACAGACAGAATTCAAATATTTTGTCAAGAGAAAAGTGTGTATCAGGGGGAAAAAAAGATCATCAAAACTGCAGTTGCTGAAGTGCAGGTAACAGATCTTTAAAAAGCGAAGTGAGAAATATGTTATGAGCAGGTTTAATTTGGTGCACACATGTCTCATCTTCAAAAGAAAGTCAACCCCCTCATAAACTGTTTCATTAGACAGAAGCCCGGGCCTCGGCACAGACTATGGTGGTCATTTCCTTCATCCTTACTTTTGGATGAAGGAAATGCCTTGTGATCGGCAGAGAATAATATTGCACTCAATATCAATTTTCTTCCTGACAACATTTGCCTTGGGAAATTTAGCTGGGACAATGGCAAGAGGAGTCAAATAACCCAAGCTTTTTGTTTGAGTGGACTGTGCAATCTGATCTAGCTGCTGCTGCTCCAGTTCTTGGAAGACAACGACAACGGCTAATGGAAGCGCCGTAACCTCACACTGTCCCACTCTTGTTCCAACTCTTTACTCCCCCCTTTTCTTTCCCTCTTTTTTCTCTTCTGACACGTTCTCTCTCCCTCCCTCTCTCTCTCTCCATCGCCCTCCCACCCTTCCTTTTCCTTCCTTCCTTCCTTTCATTGTCAGCCACATAGCATAGGGTTCTCACACAGAGAGATATCCACACTATCCAATGTCACACCGCTTATCTCCTTTGAAATAAATGGACAATAATAATTAGTGTTGGCGGTTTTCATCTCAGACTCCCATGGTTCCTCCTTCTATCCTGTTTTTTCAGCGTTTTTTCTTCCGCCCTCTAACCCATCGCCTGCCTCATGTCAATTACGTGTTATTGGCATGACCGATTGGCAAACACAGTATTGTTCCAAAGATAGCAGCAGAGTCTGGCTTCAGTTTTGCCTCTCTCTCTCTCTCTCTCTCTCTCTCTCTCTCTCTCTCTCTCTCTCTCTCTCTGAAACAAGCAGATTGCAGATTGTAAGCAAAGCAAGCTCTGTTTCAATCACTGCAATGGACCTGCCAAGGTATCTTCTTCTCCGGACATGAAAGCAAAATGTCTGCCTCTCTGCCATATCAGTGGGGGTTCCAGTTGATTAGGGTCAGTCGTGATCCCTGCCAAGAAGTCACTCCAGCACCTTAAGCCAATTGGCTGTTTGCTAAGTGTTGTTGTTGCCATGTCAAATTCAGAAGAAGTGGAGAAACATTTACTTCAGATAATCCATGTAGGTAGAGTATATCAAAACAGTATTACTGCTGTGACATTTTGGGAGTAAGATTGTACTCTTATGTCTTATCTTGGATATGTCTAAAGAATCATTATCAGTGTTGGGTGACTAAGGGGATGGCCTAAAGCTCTGACTTCTGACATTTGAAGTTCTCACACTGAAATTCTCGGGATACATCGACTGTGAATCACACTCAAAAGACACATGATGAGCAAACATAAACTGATAAGGAGCGAAAATGTGAATTTTCCAACGTCACCATAGCATTTTCTGATGGGATGTTATTGATCGGTTGATTGCTATGAGGCTTCACAGGTGAGTTGCCCAATTAAACATAGCAGTTGTGTACAAATCATATAGTTACTTGATTAAACGATACCGTAATGTATATGGTTTGTGGTATAATACAGTATAGATAATTTATATAAAATGGGCTAAAACATGACAAAACACAACTTTTTTCTTTTTAAAACAGTGCCAAAGGTCCCAGTCAACTTTTTATTTTATTTTTTTAATTAGGTTGGGTGACATCATCTGGATCCCACAGGAAATGCAGCAGCAGCAGATGGATGTTGGAACAGGAAAAAAAGAAGAATAATAGTCATAAATCTCCCCTTGTTACATTGCATTTGTTGCTTCCGTTCTTTTCCTCCTGCCTTTTGTCAGATGGACGGAGGAGATAAAAGTGACTCCATGATGGATTTTGAAGGATGGAAGCCAGACGCACAGAGCTCCTCCCCTACCCCCTTTCCCCCCTCCCTCTCCTGCCCCTGCCGTCTCTTCTGCCTTACTAAGTATAAGCAGATTAAAGTTAATGATCTAAAGTGAATTAGATATTTAATCATCTTATCATCTTAGCGTAGTCAGGTCATAACTCTGAGCGGATCTGAAAAGCCCGTCTGTTTGACAGCACGCAGCACAAGCACAATAAGCCCAATTCTACAGAGTTTTTTTTCTCCGTAGCCTCCAGTAGGTTCCACTAAATCAATTTGGAGATTGAGAAATTTAATTCCACACCACGATTCCATTTTTTTTTCAGGACATTCTGCTTTGGGATAAAAAAAAACTCAATTGAGGACAAACCGTAATAGAACAGAATTGACCCCAAGAAGATGAAAAATAACCAGAGACGCCTCCATTGATTCATCTCATTTCCTTCCTCCTTTTTTTTAAAGTGCTCTCTTCATCCTCCGCTTTGCGACACACTCTATCACCCTCCATCTGAACTCTCACTTTGGTTTTGTACACTTGGTTGCCCCTCACACACACATACACACACATAAACACTCTTCTCCTTTCAATTTCCCCCTCATTGTACGCCTCCAATCTTCTCACCGGGGGCTGAGGTGCCCTCTTTAGTCATCTCTCCATCCTAATTTTATTGCATCGCTTCTTCCCCTCTGTCGATATATATCTGAATTAATTTCCATCTGCTCACCTCCTACCTGTTTAACACCATCTCAACACTAGATTGTGAATTCATTCATTTGTGTGTGAGTGTGTGTGTGTATGTCTCTGTCGTGTATCTCGGTGTACAATTTGGAAAAAAAGCTCCGAGCTTGAGTTCTCAAAACCGTAGGCTGTCATGTTTCCAATTACCAATTCGCCATGGCCGCCTGTCTCGCACACTGCTCAAGGTTCACAGCCAGATCTAGATCTGATGATGGGGTTGACAGAAAGGACAGGAAGAGAGAGAGGGAGACATTGAAGTATACGGTGGAAAAAGGAGGAAGGTGGAAGCAAAATCAGTGATGTTACTGCAAAGAGATAAGAAGCTTCTGGTCCACTAACACAGTTAGGTCCTGTACGTTTTCAAAGAGAACCAGCCTCTCGCACTGTCTTAGTACTGGGGAAGATCAACAAGAACACGAACATCAAAAGGGCTGCAGCTTTGTCTGCCAGACGCCCGAAAGAGCATGTGTGTGTGTGTGTGTGTGTGTGTGTGTGTGTGTGTGTGTGCACCTAAAGCAGAGCCTACACCTCTCACATCCAGGAAGATTGTCAACCCAATTTCAAGTTCACACATATGCATATGCAGAAGAAAGAAAGAAATACTCTCATTGAGGCTTATTTGGAGACATTTGCACACATCCGAGTACAGTGGAGGCAGCATTCCGCTGGTACGCCGAGTGAATTTGTCTAAATGTCACATTACCGAGGCAGCCACTTGTGCCTTTCCTTAACAGCCAGTCAGATAAAAGCAGGGGAGGGAGGGAGGAAAAAAAGACGAGACAAAAAGTTGCTTTTGAGAAAGGTGGGGATGCCACAGGAGGTAAGTATTTATACACAAAAAAAGAAAAGAAAAAAAATTTAATTCAGGTGGTTAGTGTCTCAGCGGTATCTGTCATCGATGCACCCCTTTGTGGTTTTCCTTTGCCGCAGTCTTCACCTTATCTAACTTCCCACTGTGCGAGAGATAAGTGTGTTTCAGAGAAAATGAATGATGATTTACTGTGTCCATGCTTATTATGTTTCTTTTCTTTTGGAAACATGGTGGCAAGTGGAAGGAGTCCAAAAAATGTGCTAATTTAGTTATTTTTTCTCTTTTGCAACTGTTTTTGACTATGCAATCATATTATTAAAAGTTAAGATGCCCGAGTGCATAAAAACAGCATGGAGCCACTCTTTCTCATTATGAACGCAATAAGGGAAATAATCAAAAGTGTGGTTCCCCTGTAGATAAAGTAAATTAACTTCTTTATTGCCTTGGGGTAGACTTCATTTAGACTAGATTAGGCTTCTGTTTACTCTGGGACAGGATGTGGTGAAGGCCAGGGGGCTAATTCATGGACAGGTTATTTGTTCCCTACATGTCTTTTATGGGATTAATCCCTTTTTTAAATCCACAAATATCTTTACTTTTAAATAAGAATTAAACATGTGTTTTGGTAGATACCTCTTGTAAACTCCAAATACGTAAAAATAATGCAATATGTCATGTTTATACTGGAGCTAATGTCTGTATTTTCCCTGTACATCTGAATGGAAGAAATAATAGTTAAAATCCAGCCCTAACTGTAGGAGATGTTGCTGGTCATTTGAAGGTGCATGATGCAAAAGTGTCCATAACTGTCCACTGCACAATGCTACTCCACAACAGACCACATAAATAATTCTACCACACACCAGACCTAACCCACTCATCCATTTCAGTTGTTTCTGGAGCCCACTCGTCCCCTAACACCTGGCAGCCCACAGATGTTCTTTGGTCCCTGGGTTTTGAAAATCAAACCGCATCCTTTATCTTCTTCGCACACATGCAGTTTTTTTTAGTCGCAATAGCTGCACCAGTGAAACTCTGAAGTCCATCGGTCCACCGCTCCCACTTCAAACCACCAGTGTGTCCCCTTCACCTCTCTTGAATTCGATAGTCAGTTTTTTTTTTTTTTTTTTTTTTTTTCACTGACAAATTCAAGAAAGGAAATGGTCAAGAGCAAGTAAACCAAAACAGAACCATCAGTAAAAGAGGATTCCTTTGTCACGGCTAGGCTCATCCTTCCATTAAGTGCAGCGAGAGAGTTAATTAGCAGTGATGGATGTCCCGTTTGTCAATGTGAAGCATGGTGGCAATCAAATGACGGTTAAACAGTGATCGACCGGGCCAGGAACAAGCGCTGAACTAGACCTATGAATGTGACACTTTTTTTGAGCCACCACAACCACTGGCGTGTTGTGTGAGTGTCTGAAGGTTATCCTTGATGTGCGATGGTGGCGCTGCTGCTTTAAGAGATGTTTCTTCTTGTCGGAGCATTTCGGACTGACGGTGCAGTGAGAGGATGAGAGGACAGGCGCTGCAGCAGAGGGAGAGCTTTTTCATTACCGTGCACATGTGTCGGGAGTTTTATATAGAGGGCACTGCTCAGCTGGGAGAGAGGACTCATTTAGTAGTGGTTCGACTTCACAGTTTTGCCCGGTCTCAGCCCCTTAGGTGGAATTTTCTTGATGATTTAACGTGTCTTTCTTTTTCAGCATGATTACTAGTCCACCTGTACCTGTGCCTTGTTTTCATAAGTGGTCAATTTATGATCTCTTAAGTGCCTCCTATGTTCGCCTGAAGTAATGTTCCTCCTCCCTTTCTTTCTTTCTTTGTACCACCCTATTGCTCTCTCTCTCTCTTTCTCTCACTCCCTCTGTCTGTGCTATATGGATGAGTAGTTACATCATTAGTATGCCATTAGCTCTGATCATTGATTCCTCCTCCTCCTCTACCATTCGCTGACACGGAATTCTGAGGAGATCCGTGAACTTTATCACCTTCAGCGTTCCGGTTTCCTCCTCAGAATTCCCACTGGATCAGCACTTTCCTCCCCTCCAGACCTTTTCTAATTATCCTGTTCCTGCCTTTCAATAAATAATTACAATAAAGGTCATCAATCAAAAGAGAAACATTGATAACCGAAAGAGAAAGTCCAATATCCCCTTGGCGCAGCAGGTCCCGATGTCATAAATACGATGACGGACTGTGTGCGTTAGTGTGTGTGTGTGTGTGCATCCTGGGGAGTGTGTGTTTGCAGGCGGCAAATAATTTTCACATAAATCATGTGCTATGAGAGACCTGGGAATGCAGTGCACACACTTGCCCGCTGTGATTAAGCCTTGTCTATTTACAGTATGTGTGTGTATGTGTGTGTGTGTGTGTGAAGGCGTGTACAGTTTTCAGATGATCAAAGCGACAAAGGTAAACAAAAATGATCAAACGCTACGGTTTGACCAGGAATTAAAGCCCACACACATTGCACACTGAGCAGCCGTACTGCATTTTGATGAGCACACACACACACACACACACACACACACACACACACACACACACACACACACACACACACACACACCCACACCCACCCACCCACCTTGATATGCTAATGCAAGTCTGCAATAAGAGCCGTAGGACTACGTCTTTGGTGCGTGTGATAGGTTGCTATCTGTCTCGCCTGGAGGAACGACGAGGCAGCCAGGCCCTCCCGCCAGGCCCAGCCCACAGAGGAGCTCTGATAACGGGGTTGAAAATGTGAGCCAGAGAGGGCGTCAGCCTGGAAGAACCGCTGCCTCGGGCCTCTTCTGAACTGAAGCTCCAACCCAAATGACTTTCTGTGGCTGGCAGCTCAGTAGAACACTGTTACTCGCTGTTGCTCTGAACACTCACTCACACACGCACACACAAACAGATCTGCACTTCCTCTCACCACTGCTTGCACCTGGTCGGACCACTTACAGAGGGAAATTATAAAATCAGAGAGGAACATTGTCTGTTAAAAGAGTAAGCAGCCTCGCACACAGTTGTGTGTTTGAATGTGGGAGCCCAAATGCATTCATTATCCTGTTGCTTATGAAGGCATTGTGCTCTGCATGTCAACACTCCACCACCCCCGTACACTCATCATGATGCAAAGCCAATCACACACACACACACACACACACACACACACACACACAGACTCCAAAATGAGAAAATGACTTCCAATGGACATTAAAATATTCCTATCCTTCTCTTTTTTGCCTCCCCTCACATTATTTCCCTCTCTCTATCCATCTCTTTCGCTCCCACCTAATTGATCCAAATACACGCCGGCGGTGCCACAAACAGCACTAAATTAGTTTTCATCAAAATACAATTCCACCTGAATCGGAACATGCAAATGTGCTGAACACACAAAGATAACGTGGTTAGGCTTTCAGAAGTGTCGGAGACGAGACGAGAGATGATGGTTAGGGAAGACACAGATTTGCTGAAATGGAGATTTCTCGCAGGGTATAGCGTTAGGGTGTAAAAAACAGGGTTTCTATTAGGGAAATGTAATGGGTATATCCAGGCATGTCTGCCTCTAGGAGAGGGAGAGGGTTTCTCAGGCATGGCTGGAGAGACAGAGCGTGAAACTGTTTGCTAGGCATGTCTAAAGATAGAGAGAGGAGCAAAGAGAGGGACGGGCAGAGAAGGTTGGCGGTGGGTGTTTAACAGGCTGATAACGCTGCATTCTAAACAGGTGAAAAACTGCGTCACAGTTCTGATCTTTGTCCAACAAATGATCAGCCGCTGATGTTGATGTTGTTCATTGGAATGCTCTGATGATCACCTTGTGGCTTCTGCTGACATTTATAATGATGGCTTAATAGTGTCGTGCTTTTTATTTGTGTCTGCCTGCCTGAGTCTGAGGGTATTTTTATTCTCGTGTCATGATGCGCCACTGCATGGGCTCACAAGACACCTCACAAACTAAAGTAAACACACAAACTGATGTAAAACCAGAGCTGGACAGCAGTATATTTTCAATTAAGACTCGTGTAACAAAAATATAAGATCTAAAAGATCAGACCTGCTGCAACTGTCAAAACAAAGTTCCTTTTTGAACCAATCTTAGCATTTGAAGTAGCTGTTCTGAAGCTTTCAATCATACACACATGACTTTGCCCAGTTATGAATTAATTGTAGATGGTTAAATTAAATTTTTTTCTGAGAGACTTTAAATTATAAATATAATGGCCCCAGTAAAGTTATTAAAGAAATCCTTAAGATTTAAACTGAACCCAACCCCTGTTTATGATGAGCATGTTTTTGTGCATTAGCCATTCAGTGTGGTGGAGGCAGCCATTCGTTCCCATACTGCATACAGATTGCATAATCACAAGGGATTCACAGGAATATGAGGCAGAATGTAAACTGGTGGCAATATAATAACAATGATATTAGCCTCACTGTCTACACTGTCTCTGTACATCGTTTTTAGAGCCCTATTAAGTTACCGCTCATACAAATGGAAAATGTCCTACAGCCGCGACTTTATTTATATAAACGTTCAATTGGTGAAAGACATTTTACTGTGAAGCAGCCACAGGAAAAAGCAATGTTTTTCTTACAGCAAATTGCTGAAACTGCATATTGTCCAGTAAAAAATGTGTCTACACAACAATACATGAATCATAAGTCATTGTAGTTGGTGAATGACAGAAAACAGGGGTCTCTTTCCATTTTGCTCAGATCCCACACAAAATGTACGTTTTTAATTTTTGTGTGTAGTAAGGGTATAATTCTGTGTTGTCTTAGTATGTATCTTTCATTGGTTATACACAATTTAAAATGTATACTGTAGGTCTAAAGTAAAGTATTTTAGTGGCTATTTTGAAAAAAATAACAATATGGCAGATACAAATACATATACAGATATTTCGAATGTCTAGTTTCCATCGCTGGGACCTGCTATTATACTGGTACTGTGATGATTGATAGACGAAAACAAGCTGATTATGTCACTGTCTCTGCTACAAGTGTCTGATGTCCCTGAGTGACGTGAAAGTAAATAGCGTCTTTTTCATGGTGCGTTGTCAGGTCTTTGTTGTGAATAGTCTTTGTTGTGAATAGTCACAGGTTTTTTTACATTTAATTTCATTTCATTTATTTATTTACGGCTCTCGACCATAGTACATGGTATGGAGCACAACATTCAAATAATAACAAAACAAAACAATGGTGCACGGCATGGGTGAAAACAAAAACACTACTTAAACAATGGTAGGATTTTTTTTTTAAAGGGCTCCTCAAAAGCAAAATCAGTTTAAACATAGATGGAAAATTTACATAATATTTCGGCAGGTACTTTTTTCTATGATACATTACATTTATATTCTTACTCTCAAACAGGACGTGGTACTCATTAACAAAACAATTATCATCACAGAGGTTACAAATTCGCTGACTTCAACTATCAAGGACATCAGAGGGGTATACTACAAAGCAAACTCAACAGAGCCCGGCTCTCTTTTTTTGATTTGGTTCAACATAACACATACCCTCGCTCAGAGCTAACCGGTATCACGAAGGCAGTTATCAACCTCTTATGTTGAACGAGGGTTTCAGCTTCAGGATCTGTGCGCGTCCCCATAAGAATACTCTGCTTCCGCACAGACTGGACTGATCTTGTGCCGCTAACTTTACACTAACGGAATGATTGCGAGCAGCTGACTTCGCTGACTTCACAAGAGTTTGTCAGTCTGAATGATCACAGAACAGCAGAAAACAGAGAGCCGAAAAAAACCTCATACTGCAAATAAGGAGAGAGTGGAATGTTGTCAGAATATTGGGCTACTGAATTGATTAATTTATTTTACAGATCGTTCTCGCAGTGAGAACGATCTGTAAAATAAATGACATTAAATGACATTATAAAGCAATTAAAGGTTGAACTCGTATTTAAACAGTACACCATTTAGCCTAGTTGATAATCCTGTCCCCTAATGAATAGCATAGCCTATGTGGAAAATCACGTTAGTTTTGGGCCACATCAAAATTAATACAATTTTGATGTGGCTAATAGCCCTTTATTTGCATCTTATAAATACCATTAAAATAAATAGCCTAGATACAAAACCTGTAGGCTAGTCTGTATTTTCCGGACAAATAATCTACTGTGAGAAGCTTTACCTGCGAGTCTGCAGCGATGTTGCTACTGATGAAAAGAAAGAAGCCTACAGTGAAATAATGTTGCAACCTGTGATTTTATAGAACGCTTCATTAAGAGCCAGTGTGTGTAGATCACCAGGTAAAATCATTTGAGGTGAGAGCATGGCGCTGCATACAGTAGGTCTAGGCTATTTTACATTTTCTGCATCAATAACTATGCATGTCGCAAAAAGCCGCAGCGCGATGTTACAGTTCACTCTAATGTAAGCCTTATGTCACGGCTTCGTTTCGTTCATTAACTTACTGATCAATAAGTTTACTGATTTAACTAGTTTACTCAGTGAGAAGTATCGCTCAGACAATATAGTCAGGTCCGCGCCTCCGCGGGATTTCAAAAGGTGTAGTTTCCTTAAAGGGCAGCGCTCTAAGAGCCGAATTTAAACAAAAACTGGTCTGGGCAGGTTAGCCGTGCAGCCTCTGTTACCACGGTGATCTAGCCAGGTAGAAAGAGAGCCACCTTTCGTGATACTGAAAACTCTGGCTTTAGACCGCTTTAGACTCAACAGACCTCGCTCAGCCCTTAATCTCGCTTCGTAGTATACCCCTCAGGTTTAATTGTTAAGCCTCAACAAACACAGTGAACACATTATCTACTTAGCATTTGCTAAAGCCTCTCGGAATAGTATGGATCCTGCATTGTTTACATCATCTTGTGGTCTTCTTCTTAACCTATCATTGGCACATTACTGTCTTTCATGGCATATTACCACTGAAAACTATAGTTTGAGTGCTTTGCAGTCAGGCAGAAATGTGTGCTGTTCACTTAACTCCGCTACAGTGATCACAGGGTAGCTTTAAACCTCTACTGTAATTCATGTTACAACATTGGTGCTACATATCGGACAGTATATTAATATATGTTTCATTAAGTGCTGAAACATTCGCTGATTAAATGATGAGACATTTGCCACAAAATGAAGTAGTTCATAATTTAATTTATGTTTTAAGCAAAAATGCCAAACAATGGGCCTTTCGAGGAACCACTCCAGTGAACAGATGGGGTCTTAAGTGGCTCGAATGTGTGATTTAAGACAATTTGGGGCACCAATTTTCTTCTACTTAGTATTTCCTCTTAGGTACTAATGAAATTCACGATTGGTTCATGCCCGTATGCCTTTCTCCACAGGGAGAGCAAGACACTCCTTTGCCTCATGGTTTCAGCACAGACTTAATGCATAGATTAATATTCTCTCCACCAGATCATCATCATCATCATTGCTTTTTAGATTTATTTTTATGATTCTGCTAATAATCACATCTCTCAAATGATCCCTTCGTTGTGAGCAGTTAGCATTCATCATGCCGAAACGAGCGACTTTTAACAAGTTTGTCCAGTTTGGTAAATCTTACCTCCGAAACCTCAGAAAAAAGTAAGATGGATAGGATAAGAATATGAACATGTTCTCGCATGAGGCCCAGCGTTGGTTTCCAAGTTATCAATTGTTTGGTTTTGTTGTTTTTGTATTTATCAAAATTGAAGATTAGACTAGATTCCTCTGTATGGCATCATTACGTTGTGAAATCTTTTAACTTTTTTGGTTTTCTCAAAGTAAGACCATTTCTACACACATATTGGTAATTGAGGAGCAATGTGTTCTTCATCCATACTACCACTTCACAATACAGCTAAACCAAGTTTGAACTTTTTACTTACCAAGCCACTTACAACTTGGGACAAAAAAAATCCCCCAAATTTTACCCGAGCAGTGCAGCACAACCTCTGTATTTAATTATGGAGTGCAGCTCCAGGTGTGTTTACATCGCACCACCTTTCGGGACTTATTAGAAGCTCTTTATTGGCGGTCTGTGTTGACTTCCCCTTCCACCCTCGAACAGAGAGAAGGCAAAGGTGGTAATGCTGCTTACTGCCAACAAACAATATTAACGGCTAAATGTGTGTATATGCCTGTGTGTGTGTGTTTATGTCTCTGTGTGTGTGTGTGTGTGTGTGTTTATGTCTCTCTCTCTCTGTCTCTTCTCTCTCTCTCTCTCTCTCTCTCTCTCTCTCTCTCTCTCTCTCTCTCTCTCTCTCTGTGTGTGTGTCAGTATTATTAAACAAGGTCTACGCGCAATTAGTGTTAACAGACAATTATACTCAGACATCAACACTGATTGGAATAGAGAGATAATTGTTTTAAACAAGATGGGGCGAAGTCTGTCTCTCTCTCTCTCTTTCTCTCTCTCTCTCTCTCTCTCACACACACACACACACACACACACACACACACACACACACACACACACACACACACACACACACACACACACACACACACACACTTCTTGTCATATGATATTCTTGAGACTTGGTTCATGTTAAACTACATCCCTGTCTCTCATGCATCTCGGAAACCATACCCATTAATCCCCTTTTCCTGTCATCCTCCCACTTTCCTAATCTCAAGGGAATGACTAACACCTGTCACCGTCCCTCCCAAACTGTATAAATTAATTAATCACACATTGCAGCAAATGTCACTACATCCACATGTATGCGCACACATGCACACAGAGCAGGTGTTGGGTGGAAATAACTCAATAGCCGCGCCTGTGATGTTAAAAAGACATCTTTTAAATATGGCCGAGTCATTCTCAGCCGGCAGAGTGCACTGAGTGTGTAAATGCACTCCATTGTAAACTTGTGAATTAATTTCCCATAATGCACTCTGTCAGCCTGACCTTGGCAAAGAGACTCTATCTGCCACCCTATAAAGCTGGCTGTAATGTTGGCCCTGTCACAAATGCAACAACAGCACAACCCACACACAAGCAAACCAACAGGAGTGGGGAGTATATCTGAAGCAAAAGATTAGGTGAAGGAAAAGTAGAAGAAGGGAAACTAAACTTTTTAATATTTTAAAAGTTGTATGTATTATCATATGCGGTACAACCATAGATTGTATTGAAGATGGATGAAGTTACCGTGACGTCACCCGTTGGTTTTCTACATAGTAGAATTAGGCCAGCAATTTCCCGTAGTCCTACAGACCGTCGCCATCTGACCCCGCCTGTTTCTGTCTATCAAAAAAAGGGCAAAGAGATGACGTTGGGGGGAGGAAACAAGCCTCTATCTAGCTTGAAGATAGCCAACTAGCACATCTTAACGAGCAAAGAGGAGTTGACTTTTCTAAGAAATGCCCCAACAGTGAGTCAGGTCAGGTAACATTGATGTTACTGGTAATATTAATGGAAACATTTAGGAACTTTCTTTATACTGGGCCACTAAACCCCCAATTTGTGTTCATAATTTGAATCAATAAAGAGTTATGACAGAAACACAAAATCTTACTGAGAGAAGTTGCTAACCGTCAGTTAGCGAGCTTGTTAGCTTCACACAGTTTATCAAAGTACCACTGATGCTAGGGGGATGATGCCAACACAGCTAATGGTTATACGATGGTAAAACCATTAGCCATTGGTTTTCTCTGGGCTCTCTGGCTCTCCTATCAGTGGATGTATTCTAGCAACTGGACAAAAAGAAGCAGCCCATAAGAATGAAAATTGCTTGCCTTGTGAATTTGTGTTTCTTCTGCTGCACTGTCCCACCCTACAAACACTTTAATACATTTTGATGACATCACACAAATAATCCCCTTTTTTAAAGGAGAAGTAAGTGATCATCTTTTTTGTTAATTTATTTGTCAAATCACTCTATATTCATACAACAACCACTTAAACAGTATATGCAGTCCATTATACGGGTCTCCCGGTCATTCAGTTTTGCAGTTATTGTCGGACAAAATGTTGAGTATCCCGCTTGTTTTTATGCAATCAGGAGACAAAGTGCTATAAAGAGGTGGGTCTCTGTGCCTGTGAACGATGACTCACTTCTCTCCATCGCGGCACTATCTGACGCAGTGTGTTCATGTGATGGTGACGTAGGGACGAGGGAGGGGACTGCTAACTGCAGTCACTGACAGGAAGTTAGCTAAAGGACCATATTACTTACTTCTCCTTTAATTCTTTGGGAAGCAGAAAACACACAGTTTCATTGCAAATGTTTCACATCTCTTTTATATCTGTGGTCTATGGAACAATTTTTGATTGATAGATGCATTGTTTGATTCTGCAAGAAACTCCCTGCTTTAAATGTCTGTGACTGAGCCTTGATAAAGGTGGTGGTCTTTTGCTTTACATGGTTCTGTCTTTTATATTTGTCCTTTTATGTAATTTCTGTTCTTTTTTCCACCTGTTTCTCTTATTCCTCTCTCCTTTCACTCTTTCCCTCCAACTTTCTGTCCCTCCATTTATTTGCATTTTTTATGCATTGCTCATTCAGTTGTGTTTTTGATTAATATTGATTTAGCTGTAATAGTTGGGCTACAGGGACCCCTGCATTTCAATAACTTCTAATTACAAGCACACACACACACACACACACACACACGCACACGCACACGCACACACACACACACACAGAAACACACAAGCTCACAGAAACACAAACACACTGGCTTCGATAAATCTAATTGCAAGTTCTGCTCATAACGCCTCTGAGTCAGGGCCCACAAATTACAACAGCAATCTGATGTTGTCAATAAATATGGGAGGGTGCCATTCTGCCCGGCTGAATTGGTGTGAGATGAAAGATGCGAATAAATATTGTGAGACATTTTCTTTGACCCCACCATTTTCTCCAGTCTTTTCAGTTATTTCTCTTATTTTTGAGTCCTGTCCTCCCTTTATTCCTCCCTTCCTCTTCACATCATGCCATCCTGCTCTCTCTCTGCAGCCCACCCGTCTGTCTCGACTTTGTTTCAGCTGTTGATTTCGGCATCAATCACCGGGAAATCTAATTTGTCAAACCTCGATCTAGCGCGGGCCCCTCAACCCAGTGCTGCTGCTGCTTGTCTGTTTGTCTGGAGCCCCACAAATGAGATGTGTGATAAGGAAACAGAGGGAGTTCTGCCGGGAATAAAAAAAAAACACCAGACTTTTTCACTTTGAAGTCAGAGCAGATCAAAAACAACACAGAGCTCTTTGTGGTACAAAGGGAGCGTTTCTCCCCTTCATCCATCTTCCCCCACGTTCATGCACCTTCTCTTCACAGTATGTCACTCTGTGAGCTGTCACGTATGTATCGCCTAACCTACTTCCACCATTTCCCTATCGGCCTATCTAATGGAAGAGATCTCAGTTTGTATGTCTAAGTATGTCATATATATATATATATTCACATACAAGTCCCCCTTGAGGGCAGGTGGCAGGCCATGTAATTCCGCACAGTCTTTACTTTGGTACAGAGCTGATAAAGACGTGCGGTAAATTTTGTTCGTCAATTTGTCTTCTCATTTCTGCGCCGCATGCTTTTAGTCGCCGCTCGCAGGCAATCTTCTTTCCCCCCCGCATTATTTCAGCACAGCCTGGCTTCTTCCTGTCACTTTGATTTTATGCGACACACACACACACACACACACACACACCCACGTGCTGTCAGGTCAGGAAAGACAATCGTCACTGTCAGTTGTGATGTTAGGGACGTACAGTACATCTTGTGTCCCATCAGCCCCTAGCTGCTCTCCATCACACCAACCCTCTCCCACCACCGGTCGGTCCCATGTTTCCCGACATGGGAGTCATTTGTCTTCTCAGTGTCCGCTGCCATGATGCGGGATAACGTTGGGGGCCAGTGGAGCAGACAGAGGAGTATTGGAATATCGATTCCTCCTCCGCTCTCCCTGTCCTACTGCTGGAGTTTCCCCCCCTCCTTTCTCCTGCCTGTGTGATAAAGTGACTGGTGCTGATGGGATTTGGCTCCATACATTGTTTCTCATAGCATACCTTCTGTGCACGTTTGTGTGTGTGTGTGTGTGTGTATTTTATTTGTAGCAGGGAGTTGTTTGTGGCTGTGTAGTACTGCTCATGTTGGAGTTCATTTTGCTCTCTCATGATGACTCCTCTCCAGTTCATTGCGTGCTGCAGTGTCTGTTTACACTAGTGTACACTAATGGCCGAGCAAATCGCTCAGACGCCCGTTACGGTATTAAAATCTGCAGACAATGCATGCAGCCATAGTTAGACTTATCCACAGAGATAATGACGACAACAACTGGACAGAAATAAACCAGATCCCAAAATGGAGCTGACTGCAACTGGAAGAAATATGATTCTGGTTTATAACAACTTGGATATCATGACACCGTTTTCCACAATGATATTAACAATATACTATACAGTTTAACTTACTTTAGTGATCTGGGCTGGTCAAATTATAATAGAAATGTAATGCTCTTAAAATAATTCTGTCAGTGTTTGCAGACCAACCTACTAATATCAATATTTTGTTATAATTTTTTTAACTGCCCCTTACTTGTGTTTTCTCGGCTGGTATGTTGCAGCTGTCTTGGTCTAAGCTCTCGCATTCCTCCTCATAATCATTACCTAACAATGAATACATCAATTTTTTTCCCTCCAATGAACAACTGGTATAAACTGGCTACCCTCTCTAACCCTAACTCCCCTCCCTGCACTACAGACAGAGCGTGCAGATCCTTAGTCAACTATTAATCATCAAAAACCAGGACCATAAAAAAGTGCCGTGTACTAGTACAAGTGAATCACATCTCTTCTTTGTCTGCTTGGGTTTATATAGTTCCTAAATGGAAAATGACTTATCTCCACTCCCCATCACAGAAAGGCCTGACTGCCTGACTGAGCGATAAAAGCCTGTTTGTTGTGCATCATCAGAGAGCACCCTGTTATCCCTTTTGTCCCTGGCCCTCTGGTGTGATGTTAGTATCTGGTCAGCAGCACTGCTATCTTTGGCACTGAACAGAGCCCAGTCTCTGCTAAGTGACTCCCTGGTTGTTATGGAGGCTCAACAAACCCGTATGGAAAAAACCGACATCTGCAAAAACAAGAAACACAAAACCTGCTGGGGAAAGATCAACACACACGATAGGGGAGAGAAGAGGTGATAAAAAAATGTGTCTGGAAAAACCAGGACTGTACATGTACACTCAGCAAAAACACTCTCTCATACACACATACAGGTCATCATCATTGTTTGCTATCTCCGCAATATAAACTTCTCATGAGTAGTAAGAAAAATAGCCTTGTTATTTAGCTGTGTGCATTTTTCCCAATACTCCAGCATTTCTAAATGGTTTATTTAGCTTAAAGGGGAAGCACTCTTTTATGAAGTAGGACCCTTTTAAGATACACTTAATCTTTCAGTTAAAAGAACAATAAATGTGGTCACCTATTTGGATGAAACATGGTTTTCACTGGAGGCTGACAAATGTGCACACATTAACAAAAGACAATGTATTATACACACATGCGCGCAGGCACACATCTGTACAGTATAAGGGCTGATTGTGATGCATGTGGAGGGAGTCATTCCTAACACACCGGCACGTCAAGAACAAAGCAGTAATTCAAATCTGTTCCCCACCTTCCACCTTGCAGAGCCAAAGACGCTGCATATTATTTCATAGACTCTCTCTCTCTCTGTCACACACACACACACACACACACACACACACACACACACACACACACACACACACACACACACACACACACACACACACACACACACACACACACAAGCACACACACACACACACACACACACACACACACACACACACACACACACACACACACAAGCACACACACACACACACACACACACACACACACACACACACACACACACACACACACACACACACACACACACACACACACACACACACACACACACACACACACACAAGCACACACAAACACGCACGGCCGATCCACTCCTCAACACCACCAAAAGTAATTTGTCTTGATAAATTATACCCTCTCCAGTTCATAGCCTACAGAGGTTGGAGAGAGAGGGAGTCAGAGCGAGAGCCAGTTGTTTACAGCTGTCATTTGTATTTGAAGCTAAGAGCAAACAAATGAAACATGACAAAATATGGTAAGATGAAGAGGCGTTGGAGCGCTCTGCGGTTACTTCTGCATGGTATTTAAAGCAGTGGGTGGTAAACCGTGGGTCATTTAAAGGCTGGCAAGATTTTACAGTCAAATTTGTCCTTGCAGTTTGTGCAAGTGAATCAAATCTTGAATAAAAAGTGCCCACAACCACAGTCCAGTTAAAAGGTCAGCTCACTTTTAATAACATAAACACACACCGCCTCTGGTTTATAGATAGCTTTTTTTCCCTTTTTTTTAAAAGGGTTTGGAGATATCTTTCTCTCGGATTTCTGTCTTCAGCTTTTAAAGCTGCATGCTTACAGTATTGAAAAAACTCTAGCCCCTTTTCTTGACCTTTATCTCACCACCAATGTCTCAGGGCTTTTGAGAAATTCAAACTGATTTGATGGGATGGTTTTCGAGGAATTGGTAAGATTTGCACGTTTACCACTCAAATTGAACAACTCATAATAACGGCTGTTGGGCTGTAGATTAAAATGGCTCGGAGAAAACAACAGGCTTGAACCCCAGCCAGAGGCACGGCTCAGAGGCAGACTGGTTAGTATTAGAGTTCACGTTTACAGCAGTTCAAAAACAGGCAAGGGGTCAAAACCAGGTTGGCAGGCATAACAGACAAACTCCTCTAGACAGACTGGGTGAGGCAGAGAATCGTCAATGTGAGGGTTCAGACAGTGGGTCAGACAGGGCAGAACCAAGCCTGGAAAGCTAAGGATGCAAACTAAAACAATACAGCAAGGAGTGAGTATGCTGACTGGTAGGAGGCAGGAAACAGGTGAGAAAAGTTCAGGTGATGGGAATGTTGGGAAAAGGGGGTTACTGCAGCGCAAGAGAGGGAGTGGCAGGATGCGAAACAGCAGTAGAACGATAAGTTAAGTTAAGAATGAAGTTGTGTCGAGTTGAACTTGCAAGGCTTGCAAATACCGTGCATTGACAATATGGAGCTACAGCCATTTCATAGGGCTAAGTGATCTTGAAAGACAACATGAGACTAAAATGGTTACATATATTAGATCTTACATACAAAGTACAGAGTTTCGATGTCATGAACGCCACACAGAGAACCGCCATTACTCTGAAATGCCACCACATGCATGATGCGGCACAAGCTGGAAAAAACAATCGAGCAAATTGTTGGACAGTTTTGTAGATGGGGATTAAACATCCTGAAAATGGAAATATAAAAATTCTCGAATCGGCATGTTGCCTCGATCGATATGACAGATGACATCAGTTGGATGGATGACCCCATTTCAATCAGGGGAGACTTAAATGTATCAAATGTTCAAAGGGTGAAGAAATTGATTTATTGACGTGTGCGAGTGGTGAAGATTCAATTTGAAAAGAGACCACATTGTGACTTCATCTGAAAGGGAGAAGTGAAGCCATGTTGGTTGTGCAATGTAATGTGATGGAGGAGTGTTGCATCAATCAAGACTTTAATGATACCAAAGATATAAGCATCATTTTAAAATGTTGACACCAAGATGATTGGCTCAAGGAGTTTGTGGTAAATGTGGTTGAAAGAGTAAATAACTTGTAGTTTATTGAATAAGTAAAAAAACGGGAAACAATGGGGGGAGTGTGAATGAGAATGAGAGGGAGAAAACTATAAACAAAGGGCAAATAAGAATAGTTAGTCAATATTGGCCATTATTACATGTATTTTGTCAAAGCAAGATGGTAGAAATGAATCAAAGCTGATTACAGGTTAGCCTAACGGCGTAGTAAACTGCTATGATATCAGGATCCTGCAATCAAAAACTTTAAAACTGTACTGAAAAATAAAGTTTTTTGTTGGTTCAATTTCCAAGACCACCAATAGGTAGCTGACATCAGTATCGCCATGAACCACAAACCATTTATTCATTGTTTTTTTCTCTCCTCCTGCACTGGAAGCTCCTTTTATTTAGTTAGTGTTTCAGTTCCCTTGGCCGCAGTAGAATTGGGGTGAAGGCAGACATCTCAGAATTGGATATCTCCAAACAAACCTCTGCATGGGCATGGCTACCCTAAGGTTCATGATGGGAAAAAAATATTTTCTTTTTGTTTCATTAAAAAAATGAAAAAATAGAAAAAAACAGATAAAAAAAATGCTATCTGTTTGGGACTATTGGAATGCAGACAGTGTTACACGGGGTAAACAGACACATGTCAATTCTCGACAAAAAACAACAACATGTACAACTGAGCTGGAAAATATATTAAAGAGCATGGGCAAGTCTTAGAATAGCCTAGTACAGTGTATATGTGTTAATGGAGACTGGATGCCTGTGGATAGACACAGCCAGGGGAGAACTCATCTGTTCCTTGGCTCTTAGCTGTTCCAACACTCATAATGCCTCTGCTCCCTGGGTGGTATTGCTTCTATAATAGCCTGCAACCACTCTGCACTGAAAAACGACCGCGCTAATTCTCACACACATCGTGAGGGGAGATACCCATGGAGGGAAACAGGGGGAGAGAGAAAGATAGAGAGAGGGAAACAGGGGGAGAGAGAAAGAGAGAGAGAGAGAGAGAGAGAGAGAGTGAGTGAGGGAGGAATCCTGTGCATGTATTCCCAAATCCAACCTATTTTGTATGCCGGTAAGTCGGCTTTAACGGGAATATGCTGATAACTCCTTGACACAAGGTCACATATTATATGCATTTGAAAAAAGAAGAAGATGCAATACAGGTACGTGGAGTCAACGTGCAAACACACACACACACAGATTCACGCACACATGCATTCACACGAGTTGACGGGTCAACAGAATTATGTAAACCACTTAGTTTCATCTTGATAATAGCCCAAGGGCTTTGAGCAGCAGGGTCACAGACACCATTATCCTATTATATTAGATAAAATAAAGGCAATAGAGAGGGGCAGCGGGAGAGAGGGGTGGGGGAAGGGGGGGCAGGCAAGGAAAAAGAAAAGAGAATATTAAAAAAGGGCTCAGGCATTCGGGAGCGTCTCCAGGTACAGTAAGAAGGATGTGCCGGAAATACAATGGATTCCTCTGTGGCTACTCACAAATTCAACCTCAGAAAAGTGTGTATGTGTATATGTGTGTGTGTGTGTGTGAGAGAGAAGGTGTGTCTGGGTAGAAAATAGAGAGAGGGGATGAGTCATGTGGAGTGACAGTGAGGGGGGGGGGGGCATTTGAGAGTGAACTTTGGGTGTACATCTCATATATTTTCATGTGGCCTCAGGGAGAGCCCAGCCTGGCTCTCTACTTCACTGTCAGCCATGACAGACTCCACTGATTGGCTTTAGTCACCGCTCTGTGTGTGTGTGTGTGTGTGTGTGTGTGTGTGTGTGTGTGTGTGTGTGTGTTGACATATGTGTGTAAATGCGGCAATAAAGTGCAACGCCTTTATATGTATTCATTGCAGTCCATTGATGATGTTCATAATACCACTACCTTGCATAAGCATAAAGGGGAAACCTTTCTATTGAACATACTGTATCTTAATATATCTTACTGCCAGCGCAAGTGGACAATCTGTATTTGAAAAAAAGGTCCCTGTCTAAATCTCAAGAAGCATCAAGTAAAAGTTAACTGGACTATAGATTCTTGAAAACATTTCACCTGTACAATCATATTAATTGTCAATGTATTTCATTGGTCATTTATTTTCAATATTCATACATTACATTCCAACAATATATGCTCCTGTAAAAAAGCATGATTCACTTATTCATCATGGTTATATTTAGACAATAAACAACACTTTGCTAATGTTAGAGAAAGATTGTAAAACAGCAGCACATAGTTCAGGAACACTATGGCAATGTATTACAAATCGGTTCACAGGTCTTGTGTGTCTTTTGTGCCTATAAAGGAGACTGTGTAAAATCTGCCTTGAGTGATACTTGAGTCAGTGCTGGTTTGAAACAGGGACCCATTTGGGGTTGTGGATTTATAAAGAAGTGAGCTAACCAGAACCTCTGTATCCCGCTCCTCATCTCTGCTTGATGCTAGCGGCTCAAGGCTTTGTTGGCTGTTAGACTGGTTCTGCTGCCTTGATTTTGATCTTTATTGTCAAGTCAACAATTATATTAGCCTGGAAATCCAGACCCTGATATCTTGAACGATAGAGGGTCTGGCCACGATCAATAGTAATTTCCAAATCAAGGGGCGGCTCCTACTCGTGCATTTCAAATGCCACTGCACGCAGTTGGATAGCACTACAACCAATCAGAGCAATGCACAAGGTGCGATGCACAGCTGTTCGTTTAGCGAACAGCTGATAAACTGTTAAATTAAACGTTTGCCGTTGTCAGTCGGCAAAACAGAACATTCCACTTACTTGCTAATGAAAGATTTGAGTGCCGTCTTCCAAATCGTTAAGGGTCGAGGCCAAAGCAGTCTCAAACTCACACAACATATCCGCAGCCATCTTTGATGTTTACTATCACGGCCTCGACGTCGCATGTACGTCACTGTCGTCATCCGGTTAGTGGCAGGTCTGGGAATGCCAGGCTACAATTATATGGGAGTGCAGTGCTAAATGAGCCCCAAGTCATGACTCTGTACTATGTCAATGTAGCTATCTTAATGACTTAAGTAAATTTCTACCATGGCCTTTTTCATATTGTCATACGTATTGTTTACATATATGGGGCTGTCAGGGTAAGATTTACAATGTTAGTGTTACTACGTAGCAATTCATTTGTCTTGTGTTGGTTGCCTCAACCTCATGGTATTGACAAAGCATCTTTTGTTATCTTTGTACGGAGCCCGGGTTGCTGTTTCCCCCTATTTCCAGCCTTCATGCTAAGCTACGTCGACCATCTCCCCATTCCTCTCTTCAGGTTTAATGTATTAGACATTATAAATAGAGTCAATACTACAGCTTTTTCCTTAAACATAACACAGTGTTGATTGATTGATTGTCTTTATTTCGAACATGTAAGGAATAAAAACAAAGTTAAAATAGTAGTAGAAAAACAGACACACTTTCCACATGCTCGAAAGGGGGTAGCAGGAAGTAAAAAATAACTTATCTAGTCCTACCCCTAACAGATCAATTTAGCCTGGATAGTTAGTATTATATTATTAATATGATAAAAAATCTATAGTAACTATAATTACACAGTTCTATCTACAATGTGTGTATATATATGTGTGTGTGTGTATATGAATAATTACTCCAATTATATATAATTATTATAAACAATTATATCAAAATACTATAAACAATTCATAAACATTATAAATAGCTATATATAGTGTTCAAGTAAAAATGGGAGGGCCACAATATGCAAACTTTTGCCCAACTGAACATCAGTTGCAGTATGCAGTATAACATGCAGTATAAGGATTTCCTACTTCTTCCACATAAAACAATGTTGCCAGTAATTGTAATCCAGGCAGGAATTTTTATTTCCTCCCAGATGTATTTGGTAAAGCACATTATTAGTTCATAAATGTATTTTGTAGAAGACCGGGGTTGCTCTGCAGATTGTAAATTCCAGCAATGATGTGTTAGGAGTGTTGGAACAGTTGTGCACGGTGTATGAAATGAGCTCAAGTCTCCAAGGAGGCAATTGGAGGCGAATAAAATCCGACAAAAGAGAATGAGTGGAGGCGAAGCAGAGGTGTGATGAAGGTCTACATTACTAGGGTTTTTGGAGACAGCATTGTGCCAAGCTTTTACCTGCAACCTTAAACCATTTTTTTTGTGTGTGCTCCTCTGCTCCTGTTCAATGAACTGTTTTCTTTTATTTTGCATTCTGGTGTTTTTCTCTTGAATGAATGTAGAAAATGAAAGAGAGCCAGGTGTCAGGGATAACACATCCCCAACTCTGATGAACACTTAGATAAGATAAAAATGCATTAACTGTGAGTGACAGGCTGAAGATGAAAGCCTTTTGTAAAAGATATGGAAGCTTGCTTTTACACTTATGGTACAGTATTTTACACTTATGGCAACTAAAAACACTAGAATAAATCAGCACTCACAAATCATTGCATTTGGTGTTAGCTTAGGTAAAATCATTCAGCGGGGGTATGTAGTTCACATTCAAAACATAACATGAAGGATCCACCACATTTAAAAAAATACCCATCCTTTTTTATTTGTTTACAAACTTTAATTCCACCAAAACACATTTTGGAGGAGTCATAATGCTCAGGCATGGAAACTCAGATACAACAAAAAGGGGGGGCAAACCTGGTGTATCACCTGCCTTCTGTAATGGAATGCAATTCAAATCCCCAGCTCCCCTGAATACTCTGCTGCATGGCTGCGATCTAAAACAAAAAAGCTCCTTCACTGTACCCTTGGCGCCACAACCCTAATGGTCCTTTTTGATGAGCACGCGGGAGAACAGAAAACACTCCAGCAGTCAATTCTCCTGACTGGCTCTCCTGAATGATGAGTTTTGACATGGGGGGGGGGGGGGGGGTTGCTCAAGGGCGGCAGTTAAAGTGGTCGTACGGCATCTTTGGTTTTGGACTGCAGCCCATTGTGTCGCTGGCATGTTTCACACACAGTGCAGAGCATTATAACCAGCCCCGCTGTCACTCAGCCAGGCCCTGCACTATTGAGCCCGCAGCATCAATTCAATCAGATGAGCTTTTTTCTGATCGCCATGCCTCTGGAGGGAAAGCCCTGAGCATAGGAAACATGTCAGTCTAATGTGTGACACACGCTTTTATCTGAGCCACGGAGAGAACTGGCTTCAGTGAGTGAGTGTGTGTGTGTGTGTTTGAGCGGATCAGCATTGCAGAATACTTGACCGGGCCAGAGTTGCTGTGTCAGTTCTTCTTGCCATTGATTGATGATAATGAGTCCTGCTTAGGCGCACATGAAGTGGGAGAGGAAGTGAAAGAGAGAGAGAGAGAGAGAGACAGAGAGAGAGAGAGAGAGCGAGAGAGCAAGGGAGAGAGAGACAGAGAGGACAAACAGAAAAATGGGCACCGAAGAAGAACGACGCAGACAAATGAATAGGAGAGGTGAAGCCACATACTGTATGTAATGTACTGGGACAAAAAAGTCTGTGAAGAATGGATAGGAAGAGAGTCCGAGAACAAGAGGTGCAGAGAACAGGAGGAGGAGTAATGAGGGAGAGGACGAGAGGAGATGGGGAAAGAGTAAAAAACAAAACAGTTTTTTCTAAAAGAGAAAAAACCCCAAACCATCTGGTGAGATGGAATTACATTAGCGATGCACATAGAGCCCTCATGCTCCTGTCTCATCAGCACATAGCATAGGCTGAGATGGTTTATGAGCATGTGTGTGTGTGTGTGTGTGTGTGTGTGTGTGTTAAGTGTGTGTGTGCGTGCACGCGTACATGTGTGCGTGCGTGATTGCCGTGAGCACTCAAAGTGAGGTCTTGACCTTAAAATTGTTACCAAAATAAATAAAAAACGCCATTACACATATCGAGCAGCGATTTACACCAAAACACTCGCCTGGTTCAAGCATTTACCGCTCAATAGAGCACGTGATGTATCCCTGCCTGTTCAGACTGTCCAAAGAGGGAGGAAAAAAAGAGACATTAAGAGGGCCAGGGGATGGCTAATGTTCCCAACTGTTACCTCACATAAGAGCTCTCCCACAATCCCATTTACTCAATATTTCATGCTTGAATAATCCAATACAAGCTAAAAGTGCAATATTTCCACCAGGGCCCCGGCTAGATTTACAGAGAGAGGGGAATGGGGAGGGAGGGGGTTGTTTGGCACTGTCCCCCCTGAGGACTCCCGGGTTTCTCCCAGGAACACAAGAGCAAAAGTAATCAGACACAAGACACATCTTTCTTATCTCCGGCTCACTCCTAACAAGCACATAATTGCTAATATCTTTGCTGAGCTGGAGAACGAATCCCCCGGAGACTGGCTATGTATATACACCCTGATAGAGAGATGAAGACGGGTTGCTATAGGAACAAGGAAGCCTTAATGTGGTAATGCAGAGGACAGGAGGGAAGGAGAGCAGCGAAAGAGAGGGAGAGAGAGAGAGAGAGAGAGAGAAGGTTGAGAGGTCTGAAAAGAGTGCTTGTGTGCCCCCTTGAACTTTTTCATGTTTTATTGTCCTACAACAGTGAATGTAATTAGGCTTCTTTGAAAACCGATCAACAGGGAAGACTATTATAATGTCAAATTGGAAACAAATGTCTGCAATTTCAACTAAATTAGGTACAATTATGAACACAGGAAATAAATAAGAGTAAATATTTTTTACTGTGACAAACTTTAAACTGTCTGTTTTTTTAATCAGTGGATTAAGGAAGACTGTTTTAAATTCCTATTTTTTCTGTCAAATACAGTATTACAAAGGGAAAAGGGACATATTCCAAAATGATTTCGGGAAGGAAACAAGAATATTTCCACAGCACGGAATATCCCTTAGCACACAGGAAGGTCAACAGAAGGAATTTTGGCTAGGCCCAGTCCCACAAAGCATGCCAGAGACAAAGAGACTAACAGTAAATAGACCCTAACTGTTTCTCCCTGGCGATAACACTCTGTGCTACATCAGTTACAGAGACTTATGTTAAAGGACTGACCATTGATGGAAAATGCTCTTGTCCTCGAGGGAGCAAAAACAGAGAAGCAACAAGGATTCTGCAGACAAAAAATTATACCTGTCTGATAAACACATATTTGGGATATAACATATGAGCAGAGAAACTGTTGAATGTGTCAGGGTTACAATGCCCACGCTGTACACCTGTTGCTAAATGAAATCTATTCAAATATTAATTGGGTTTTCAAACATTTACACACTGTAGTTTAAGTTTGAATTCCAAGCATCCCGCCCACTCATCCCCAGCACACATGAACATTCACTTAAAGAAGATGAAAGAAACAAATCCAAGTTTAAAAGTCTGAGGGCTGTCATCTAGACGTTCTAAATATTAATATCGTAAAAAGCAGAGAAAGATTTAAATTATCTAACAAAGTCTTATAAAGAATGGCTGCTGTACTTTATGGGATCATTAGTAACGTCCCAAGTGTAATTAAGCGTTTACGACCTCAAGAGATGTAGAATAAACATCTTGCGAAAAGAAATGAGAAGATTTTTTTGCGGTATTATAATCTTAAACCATTCGAGGGTCTAAAAGGAAAGAGGGTGCTGATGCTGCACAAACCCCCCTGAGGCAAAATGTAATTTGTGATATTGAGCCATATAAATTATACAGAATTGTGGAGGAAGGCAAGGGTCAACTCCAGGAAGGCTGTCCAAACAGGAAAACAAATCCAGAGGGGGCAAGGCAGGCAGGCAAGTAATAAGCAGTGAACAGTGAGGGGGGAAAAACAAACAGCTCAGGCACAAATGGCCTTGACCCTAAAGAGGCACGAGGATCATGAGCAAGTTTGACGGTGCAAAAATTATTCGATATATGAACCGCAGGACTATTTATAAGGGGAATGGGAACAGGTGTGTAGATGGGTGGGGCAGCCATGTATGGATGGAAAATATTAATGAAGGAGCCTGGGGAATAGGGAATGTGGCTGGAGAGGAAGGCCAGTGTCAGGGTTGTGGCCAATCTCCACCATTAAAACCTCATAAATCTCTCAAACAAACCCCTTCTCTATAAACACAATCTCACTGTATATGTGTTCATGCGTTTGGGTCCAACTCATTTTTTTCAGCAAGTCAGTTGATATTATTGGACGATAAAGTCTTCTGAAGTAGTTGACTTTGACACGGAGGATGTTGTTTGTACGTTTCCAACCCACATTCAGCATGAACACGACAGTTCCGTAACTTTAACCACATGCTTGTTATTGTAACCATGGGGAAGGAGTTTGCGTAACCTTAATGAGGCACTCATTGTAAACCAAACCATGATGTTGAGCCCGGCGGTGATCGTTGCATCATGCTGTGTGTGTGTAGGGGGTGCTTCTCTGCAACCGCGAAAGAATGCAGCAAAACAAAAGGAAACCCTGACAGACTGACTGCTGTTTGCTAGAGAACTGTGTGACGACTGAACATTCATTCATTTAAGGTACATTCCAAGCCACAGTGGATGAAGCAGAAACTATCACAAAATTAACAAGTGTTGAGGAAGGTACTTTTAAAGCATTTTAAAGTGTCAATTTGTTGTTCAATAAATATCATTAATAAATAACATTTCACAAGAACTACATTATAAGGAATGTCAAATTTTTGTTGTAAACAAATATGGATTGTTTTAATTATTTGACTACAATTAAAACAGTAAATCAAAAATATTTAACTTGCACCTTGAGACAGTTTAACCAACATGAGCACTGGTCCAAAAGAAAAAAAGAATATGCCAAGGAATGATTTCACAGTGGTCAGGATGAAAGAAAAAGGGGACAGGGCTCGTCAATGAGTAGCAATAGTAACATGAAAATATTCAATAATTTATTTCATTTCAGGCATTACCTAAGAAACAACAATGTTAATGTCCAGGGAATAAACCTATAACTATTCTGTGTTTTCTATTTGTACTTGATTTAAATTAAACGGTAGATATTCAGCTGAGTTATTCAGTGTCAAAAAAGCCTAATTACACCTACCGTGATTCTGTGTTGTAATTAAGTTCAATAACAGAGTTGGAAAAGACTGATAGACAGCCGGTAATTAGGTGGCAGAAATATAAATAAAGTGAGAGGCAGAAAAGCTGTGACAAAGTCAGACACACCTTTTCAAGCTCTGAAAATACATATTCTTCTTTTAATTAATTTTAAATCAACTCTATTTCACTTCCAGAGAGTGTACTGCACAAGTACACACTTTTCCTTGTAACACTTGTTTGGCAAATCATCAAAACCCATCAGTGAGGCTTTTATTGAATTTAACGACTGTACCGTTCTCACAGTGCATTACTGGATTACCAGGCTGCTATCGGTAATGTCAGCTTTTGTACTGCGACATGAGAAAGACCGAGCCCATAACTTATGTGTCACATTATGTTGACCAAGCTCTAATCATTCTTTGATGCCAGAGGCAGTCAGCCACCCCCTCTGTGTCTTTGTCTCTCTCTCTCTCTTTGCCTGTGCTTGTTTGTCTCTATCTTCTGTTCTTTATCTCTGGTTTTGCTCCTCTCTGTCTCTCTGTAATGGTATTTCAATAGGGCAGATAGCCACAGGAATCCAATACCCAGACCGTCTAATTGAGTCTTTAATAGGTTGTCTGATGTCTGCTTGCTGCTGGTTCACACTGAGGGAAACATGGAGACGGAGTGACACTTCAAACAACACACCAGGGCCAGCTGGACTGAATCATCTTGAAAGGTCACCCTACATGGCTGGATCAACAGCATATACATGTTTTTGTTTCATTAATCGTACAAAGAAAATGTTATGGTAACGTTTCTGCTTTGCTAAAAAAGAGCCACATTCCTTTATCTTAGAGATCCGCAGTGAGAATGCCCGAGAGGCGAACAGAGAACCTGCTTGTTAAGGCCCGTTTACACCAAAGAGCTGACCTCATCCATCCATTGGTGTATTGATTAAAATTTTACAAACACAAAGTTCGAAAAAGTTATTCCATTACAGAAGTTTATTCATAGAATAAGTTTTTTTAAAAGATCTCCACCAACGACATCTACCAATATATTTCACGATAATATTTAAAGTTGATTTGTGCTCTGAAATAAAAATAAGTAACATTTTCATCTGTCTGAAGTCACTCCCTCGTTACCTCACTCCCAACATTACAGAAATAGTTGTACTTGCCAAAGACCTTGGAACTTTATAATGCACACATTTCACACAATTCGAACACACAAATACAAAAGTAGAGGATAAAATTTAGTGAGAATAATTTTTTTTAAACTTAACGTTTTAATTAATTTTTGAGAGTTGTTGAATTTATCCAAAATGTTGATTAAAGCTGCAGATTGTGTTTTCAGTTTTCAAACACCCTTATTGTTAGCTATCCACCTTTAGCAGCACATGTAACTCAATCTAAAGCCCTGTGATTGCATGTAGTTGATTTTATGGGCTTATCAATAGGTTTGTATCTTAGATCCTCTATAAAAGAAACAACTATTTTCAAACACAGTTGTTTGTATTGATTATTCCACTGGGAGAGTTTCATGCTGATTCAAGCAGTACATGCATTTCCTTTTTAAAAAACTTCAAATCGAGCATGGGTTACATCCATATTTTGTAGATTGAGGTCGTCCTCCTGTTCCCTCAATTTGCTGGGGGCATTTCTGCATATATGTTGATTAGTGGGGTCAAAAAATAAATAAAGCAAGCCCTTTGAAAAAAGGGCACATATTTAGTCAGAGGCCAAAAATGTAGGAGCTTCAGCACCACCTGGGGTCTATCTGTGCACGGAACTGGGTTTTGTTACCCTTTAAGTGGTGAAGGGCTACAAATACCAGGGAGTTAAGCTGGACAAAAAACTTGACTGGAAATGTAACATGTTAGGGACAGAGCAGACTTCACTACTATTAGCTAGATGATGCACACATTGAAGAATTGATCAATCTAAAATGTAATACAATGTCTTAAGTGTATACTGACTAATCTAACTGGTAAAAAAAATATATTTTTTGTCACATCAGTAAAATCTTTAACATGAAATCTAAGTTTAACAATTGAAGAAAAAAGTCCAATAGTGAAAATTGAAATGTTTTAATCAACATTTTTCTTTTTTCATAATGATGACTCTTGCAAGACGGAAGAGTCTCTCCCCAATAAAACAGCCATTGAGCTCTTGGAAGAGGCTGACATCTCTGAGGAGCAACCAGAGAAGCAAGAAGAGTCTCTCTGTATTGGGACATCAATGAAACTCCCGGTGGAGGCTGGGGTCAATGAGGAAGAACCTTGCCTGGAGAAAGAGTCTCTCCCTAACCAACCAGCTCTGGAACTCCTGGAAGAAGCTGAAGTTGATGAGAAGAAACCATGTCGGCAGGAAGAGTCACTTCCCAATGAGCAAGCCCTGGAACGTCTGGAGGAGACTGTAGTATCGGAGGAGAAGCCCTGCAAGCAGCAAGAGACAATCGCTATTTGTCCAGCAAACGATCTCCCGGATGAGGCTAAGGTCTCTGAGGAAGAACCATGCCAAAAGAAAGGTTTCCTCCCAAATGAACCAGCTCTTCAACTTCTGGAGGAGGTGAAAGGAACTGAGGAGAAACCATGTCGGCAGGAAGAGTCCCTTGCCAATGAACCAACCAATGAACTCCTGGAAGAGGAGGAAGAGGAACAAGCTAGATACTCTGGAAGTGGCCGCAGTATGTGAGGAGAAGTCGTGCAGGCTGTCCCTACACAAAGAACTCGCCCTAGAATGTCTGGAAGAGGCAAATGTATCTGAGGAGAAGCCGTGTAGGCAGGAAGAGTCCCTCCCTGAAGAACAAGGCCTGGATATTGTGGAAGAGGCCAATAAATCTGAGGAGAAAATGTGCAGGAAGGAGGAGTCCCTCACAAATGCACTCCCCCTGGATATTCTGGAGGAGGATGAAGTAGCTAAACAGAAGCTTTTCAAACAGGAGAAGTCCCTCCCAAATACACCATCTGTGGACCTTCGTGAGGCTGAAGTCCCTGAGTAGAATATCCCAGAGACATCAAAGAAAGCCTCAGTCTGGAAAAGAGTACGCCACTTCCTGGGGTTGAGGAAACCACAGAAGTGGAAGAAGTAAGTGTCCACATCTCACAGGAGGTACTTGAGCTGACTTTCCCTCCATCAGCTAATACAAGTCAACAGACCCCTTCCCATAGCAGACATTTTGACTTGCCTTGGCACGACAAGACTAGTGTTATGGCTAAAACCATCTGCCAACGGACTGGAGGGATTTATCATAAAAAAAATAAAAAGCAATTCAAATTAAATTTCTTAAATATAGATATATTTTGTAGAAGTTGTAATTCTACGTTTTGGGGTTTCATATACGTATTTTAGGGCTGTCAATCGATTAAAAGATTTAATTGCGATTAATCGCATTACTGTTCATTGTTAGCTCGTGATTAATCGCAAATGAATAAAAAATGTTTAGTTCTAAATGTTAACTTAGTGGGATATTTTTATCAACATGGCAGTGGATAAATATGCTTGCAATACAAACTCACTTGAGACTAGTGTTTAACTTGGGAGAACATAACACAATAAGAGATGGATGAATAGACAATGGAAATAATATATTGTATATTAGAGCTGAGACCTGATACATTGAGAACTACATACTAAAAAAACAAACTCCATAACGATGACAAATCCTGTCCAGAATATTCTCCATAATAACCTCAAAGGTGCTGAAAATATATGCTGAAAGCATTGGCCTTTGGCGAGGGGGGAGAACTCTATCTCCTCCTATCAGCTGTACACTTGTTCACCAAGTGTTATTTGAGAGGGATATTTGCATGGCTTAATCTTTGAAAGAAGCATAGAGGCTACTACTGACAGGATCAACCAGGTAGCCCCTCAGGCGGGGACGCTTGCCCGATGAAGGACCTTCCCTGGTGATAACGCATCAGTAAATGCAAATAACCTTGGTGTTGTGGAGAGAACAATCTGGCAGGGCTTTGAAGCTGAACTTGCCATTCTAAAGACCCTTTACTTTATCCATTTCTTCTCACAGAGGCTTGGCGACACACAACTTTACTGCTCCAGCGCTTCCTGATTTCCCAAAATACGGGGCGGGCGAGCAGAGGGTCATAATCACAGAACACGCATGCTTTAATTGGTTGTTAAAAAAATGAATGGCCCTAAAAGGGGTTTATATATATAATGTATACATACAGTATATCTTATGGTTCTTACTGTATATAATCTGTAAATGGATGATTGAGGTTTACAGTCTGTTATATAAGAATGCTTGTTTGTTTCTTTGGCTGGCACAGAAATTACACTGTAAACTGTGAGTTTGGACCATTACTGACATTTAGAAGTCAGCGCAGTGTTGAATCTTTTGTTAAATGTTTTAAGGCTGCACATGGTGAGTAAAAAGGGGAATCCAGCCTATACAAGACAGCTGTAATCAAATGTTGCGAAGGATTTGTTGACTGTTTATCTCTTTATGTAGATTTGTATACACATACTATTCATGTCAACCTTTGTGTATGTGCATAGGTACGTACGTGCTAACCAGTGCTGCAGGGCCGGGATTATATTCTATCTGCATAACGGTGGAATAATTAACATCTTCACCTGGCTCCTGGTTTTGTTCGTTTAAAAAGCCTACCGTAATTAATCACAGGGACAACGTTGGGACTGGAGTCAGCGCCACCGAGCGTGAAATTACCTTTCTCAGAGACTGGGGCTCAAACGTCCATAAACAGCGATCCTGCCAGCCTACCCCCTGCACCCGACTCTGCCATTCTTTATCTCTTGCCACACACACACACACACACACACACACACACACACACACACACACACACACACACACACACACACACACACACACACACACACACACACACACACACACACACACACACACACACACACACACACACACACACACACACACACACACACACACACACACACACACACACACACACACACACACACAGCCCTCTGAAGGCGGGAGCTGGGAGAGCAATAGAGGCCAACACAGAGTTGGAAACAATGCAGATAAAAAAGAAACAAAGCAGGAGATCCGAGGGTGAGTAGAGTTGGGTTTTCTCTGTGATATCCCACCACGCGGGCAGAGTGGCCGCCCTGCTTTGCTATATCCAGGTATCTGGAACACCTACTCTCTGAGTGAGCTCTCTGGCCAAATCGATATCTTTCAACTTTCCAACATGAGTGAGCAGAGAGAAACTCTTTACATCAATAGACGCGAGCACTGTCATACCCCAGCACTGCGGGTGTTACAGCACAGCAGCAGTGGTTCTGCGAGTAGCTTGTATATGAATCATTCAGGACACCCACTCTCCTAACCTCTCCCTCTATTCCTACCTGCCCACCCGGCAACCCCCCTTCGCCCACCACCAGCCGCCGTTAGCGTCGACTGTCTTTGTACTTAACCTCACACATCACAGCTAACTCGTACATCAATGTTGTTTTGAGACAGCGGAGAAGGGATACGTGCCTATTTGTGGCTCAGTAGGAGGGGATGATGATGGCCACTTGGTGTTTTTGTGTTTGTGAGAGATGTTGTCCAATTTGATGGAGGTGTATATTTCAAAAATACTGTGGAAGTGCTGCCTGTATATGTTCAGATCCGTGACACTAAGGGCACTTTCACTCCTGCCGTGTTCGGCTCGGTCGAAACAAACTCTGTTTAGGTCTGCTTGTGGAGAAAACATGACTATACTGAGTCTGACCCAACTGAAAAAAGCACTGAGTATTTTTGCACTTAATGAGCTCCCATTGGCAGCTATGCTTTGCATTATGAGTTGAGGTAGACAATCTACTTTCTGTTGTTTTTTTCTCGCATAGAAATTCTGACCAATGGTAGAAAAGTACAGGACCCAAGTTATTGCTCCTGCCCAAACACAGCTTACCATTGAGTGAAAAGAGCCTTATCACGTGGCTTATCTTGCTGTATTTTGGTATGCTTCGGACTAGAGGGAACGATAGTTGTGAAAAAAAATGTATCATTCTCGCGTCTGGTGTAAAACGTGCGAACCAAGGAAGTGAACTAGAAGCGAACTCTCAGGTGTGAAACTGCCCTAAGGAAAATGTCAGCAAGAATGGAAACAGACTAAATGCTAACATTATATGAATGTTATTAATGTTAGTACTGCCCCATGTGTTTATATTATTATTTCCCTTTCATTATTTGGTTAGTTATTTGGATTTCATATCCTCAGCAATCTTGCAAAGTTAACTGAACTAATGAGGGTTGATTTATAAGGAGTAAGCTATTTAACTTAACTGTTACATGTTTGGGCCTTGTAAGGAAACATCTTTGTCACCATGGGAGGTGATAATTTTTCTCACATTTTCAGCTGCTTATAGAGCAGAGAGGTCAAAAATGCAGAGGAAGTGATGCTGTGGAGTGATTAATTTAATGGTGGTAGAATGCTCCATAAAAAATATAGTTTTTTTATACTTTCCAGGACTGGAAAAAGCAGCAATCACACCTCCTTCAAGCAGCCATTGCTCAGAGGTGAGAAGGTATGTCAGCTTCATTCTTCACACAATTACTTCCATCACTTTTCCGGAGTTAAACAGAGTGCAACACTGTGAGTGCCTCTGAGGGGACTCTGTGTTTGAGAGGAAGTGTGTGCCATTGTGCCCATGGATACAAGTCACCGTGCCTATTCCCTCTCTAGGCTTTTTCATACAACAACTTCAAGAATGCCCCTCAGCTCAGCTATAAATACTTTTGCCACTTGACGCATTTGAGAGGCACTTTCTGCTAGCTAATTCAATTGAAGCATATGGCGCCGATTCACGCCTCAGTTTTACAGACAGAGGTCCAAAGGGGGATTGTCATCTTGCCAATTCAAAAGTCACCTGCACCTACTCAATGGAAGCTGGAGCTGAACGCTTTGAGTCATTTTAATTTGTTGGCCGAGCCTGAAGCAGTACTTTTTGCCCTGGTTCTGAAAATCTTTCCTCAGGCATTTAAAGTCTTTGTTAGGAGAGCCAATAGAAAATAGATGACAGGAAATGAGAGGAGAGTAAGAGGGACGGGGAATGACATGCAACAATGGTCCACAGTCAGAGCAGAACTGGCGGATGGTAGAACTCATCATTTAACCCCTGGGTCTGCAGGCTGCTCCAACTTTTAGCTAATCATTTCTACATCTCAACTTTGACTCTCACAGTATGATTGTACATGTCTTGTCACACAAATAATCAGCCACATCCTTTTTTTTTCTTTTTTTAAAGATATTTTTTGGGCATTTTTATGCTTTATTTGATAGTGCAGAGAGACAGAGGTGAAATGGGGCAGAGAGGGGAGTGACATGCAGAGAACGACCGCGGGTGGGAATCGAACCCGGGTCTGCTGCTGGGCCCGGCCCAGGAGGGGGACGCCTTACCAACTGAGCTAAAGGCGCCCCCAATCAGCCACTTCCTAAAATGATTATAAGGATTTTCTTCCTACATTGTACATATTATTTGGTATTATTATTATCTCGACCGGCAATCAGGTCAGGTCATGTCAGTGCAGCGGTTCAACTTTTTATTTTGGAACCATTTTTACATGATAAACGGATGTTTTGAGATGACTTCGAGACAAAAGGTTATTCGACAGAATAGCTTGCTGGGAAGATACTCGAGAATCCTATTTGCATCCTTGCTTGAGGAAAGTAAAAATGATTTGAAGTGCCTCACAAATGCAACACATTTAACATGCGGGCACAAGAGAACACACACACACACACACACACACACACACACACACACACACACACACACACATAGTGACACACACTCACACGCATAGTTGCAGACACACACAGAATAAAAAAGCACCGCTTCAGGTCAGAGGGGACTAACATTCTCATCTTCTGTACAAATTTCTGATGAGCAGTGTTTCTTTTTGCCGGCCGTGTGGGAACTGGCACAGTTAAATAATTTGGTTTCATAAAAACTTCTGTTACCACATTCTGAGCCACTGGGAGCTCGGAGTAAACAAATATTTAAATGATTACCATCCAGACCACGTCATTCCCAGGTATTCCCGCATGGAATAATCATGTGTGTAGAACTGTGTGTGCATTTGTACTGTATGTGTGTGCGTGTGTATTTAAGAGAGCGTGACTATGTGTGTGTTGTGTGTGTGTTTGTGCCTGTTTGTTTTGAGGAGAGATGGCATAAGTCTGCCACTGCTGCTGCTGTTGCTGAGTTCCCAGGGAAATCAGAGCACATATAGACAGAGAGAGAGGGCGGCTGGGTGGGTGGCAGTGCTTGTGGTGAGGGGATGGGGGGATACAAATAAATAAATGTGTTGAGAAAGGGGAGGGAGTGGGAGAAAGAAGTAGGGGAAAGGAGGTAGTGAGAGGGAAAGGGGAAAAGGGAAAAGAGAGGCAGAGTTTCAGGGAGCAAATATGTTGACGCCAGGCTGCTCGCTGGCAGCTGACAGACGTAGAATGTGGGCTGGTTTCTGGGCTGCAATCAAATCCCTATAAACAGAGTGATCATTCACTCTGCCTAAAGTCTACTGTATTACTGCCAACAACTGAGGACACACACACGCACGCACACACACACACACACACACACACACACACACACACACACACACACACACACACACACACACACACACACACACACACACACACACACACACACACACACACATTTGTGACGACCCAAAGGTAGGGGTTTGTAGTCGGTGCACGTTGGAAGTTATGCACTCATAAATAAATCGTATACACACACCGGAGAGAAGAAAGAGACGATTGGGGGGAAGGAAATTACGAGAAATATAAGAAAGAGACATGATAGTGTTGGAAATGGAAAAAAATTAAGTTTAATCCGTACATTCCCCTGGGGGTCAAGATTTCACCAGTGTGTCGGTTTATTACTAGGTCTTCTCTGTATAGAACAGCGTGATATTTCAGAGGTGATGTTAGGAGGTGTAACTTTGTTGTTGTTAATGTCTGATAAGCTGCTTAGCAAAATATATTATTCAGTGAAATATTCAAAACTTTGCACACAGGCGGTTTAGAAAAACAGGATAAGTGGAGAACTTTTGCACCCCAAGGACGGAATTTACCGTTTGATCTCAGTAAGCGGCGGCAAACACCCGACTTTGGGTTTGCACACACACGCTCAAAAACAACCATTCTCCTCTTGCAAAAAAATAAAAAAATCATTGGGCTTCTTGTCAGAGCCAATCAAGAATTTCGTCCATCTCAGTCTGGACCAATAAGCTGGAAGCTTACCTGTGCACTTACTCCACTGAGAGGGAGAGTCAGCAAGCATGGAAACACCAAGTCAGGGAAAAGAAAAACTCTTATTGACTTCACATGCTTCTTAATGCGTCCGCCTCAAAGTCCTGCTGTCCTCAGCCAGCTGCTCACTTTGGCTCCAGCTGCCATCGGAGGCTGATACAGCGACTTTACAGTGAAGAAATCGGTGGTTTTCATCCATACAGAACCACAGGTGGCTGCTCACATGAGAATTTGCTGCCAGAGTGAAAGGCCGGCAAGAGCTCCCTGACCGAATGATGGACTGTCTGACTGATACCAGTATCTGCTAGTCTGAAGCAGTGGTGTTGCTAGGTGCGTATCCTGTATCTCTGACGTGTGAAGATCAGAAGAAATGCAATAAACTTACTATCAAAGCACTCTGCCCTTCTCTCTAAAAAACATAGAAACATAGTCTGGTTGTCACTTGTTAGCAGTCCAACTGACTCCACTAAAACCATTGACTGTGAATGGTACAGGGTCCCAGCTCCCACACAGAGTGGAGATATTACCTATGTGAAGTGCTAGTCATGAATGGGGCTTTTAAGTGTAGTTAGCTAATGAGCTGCTCTTTGGCCTTGAAGTAACGCTGTGTTAGCTCGCTATCGTATACTGTAGATAGCCTACTTACCTTGCTAGCCTACTTACCTTGCTAGCCATACAAGCTAATGTTTGCAGCTATAAGCAAACTGTTTATTCTACTAAACAACGATCTGTCTGACAAGAGTCCTATGCACACCTCTTCAACATGCTGAAATACAGAAATCCGTACTGACTTACGGTTGTCAATGTCTTATTGAACAATTGTTTTTCAAGAGAAGGGTTAAGCAAACAGTCAAAGTTTGAGCCCATTTTGGTCAAAGAATGTTGCAGTTTAAAATCGTCTGTAAAATGAAACCCTCTAGATGTGAGGTTCAGATGATGACCTTTTCAACACATTTATTCTTTCTCAAGGTACAACTTGTACTTACTGATTGGTTGACAGACCTTGGCCCGTTTCGCACATCAACAGTGACACCTTCACCATGGGGTCGGTCCAACATCTGCTCTTGTGTATTGCGATTCAGCGCCATGCTGTGAATACACAAACATATTATCTTTATTGGAAAAGAAAGCAGCACTTTCAGAAAGAAGGAAAGAAAGAAACATCCCCTCTCCTCTCTTTGAGTCTGAGTGTGTCGGTTCAAAGATAAAGGATTTTGGGTTGGGGATTCGGGTGGGTCCATCCGTCTCGCTGTCTTTGGGAGCTGCAATGACAACGCCTCCATTGTCACAGCTGAGAAATGGTTTCCCACTATTTGCATTTTTATTGATGCTCCAAATTGCAAATCGCTTTCTCCTCCTTCTGTCTTTGTCTTTGCGTTGAGGAGGAAAAAAATCTCCTCATTTGTTCCAGCAGACCCTATATAAATCACTAGAGTAGAGTGAAGTGAACTCTGAATAAAACATCAAGTTGCAGACACTGAAAACATCTTCTTCTTTTTTTTAACATACAGATTGCATTCACAGCTCAGGCTTTGAAGTTCCTCGGTTAACTCAGTGTCAAGAACATGTCACTTACTGTATACTACATGTCACATAGACCAATGCACTAATTGGACAGACACATTGATTGCCTGGCTATACGCTACACAAGTACAATATGGATTGGTTTATTAACACGGTCACCTCTCTCTGTGGTTATCAACAACAGTATTCTGCACTCTATATGAGAGCACAATTACGTATAAGTCGGCAAATTACTGTGAAATCCGAGTCACACACACACACACACACACACCTCCCCCTTCTGCCCCCCTCCCATGTCTCTTGTCTCACTTTCTTTCAAACTGAGCGAATGCGAGCAGATGAAATTCCATTGTTTATGTATTTATTCATTGTGAAGCAGGGATTACTGACTTTACAAGGTCATTCAAACAGATGAGTGAATACTCTATTGACTGAAATGTAAATACGCGGGGCTCATACCGGGGCTCCAGTCACACAAGCTGGAGGTACAGCAGCTGTCTTCATTGTCCTTCATTGTCAGCCGGGAGGAGCAAAAGTGTTTTCCTTAAACTGCTGATTAAGTTGCAGCAGCCTCCATCAGGGTCTGGGGATCTTGGGAAATGGAAAAACAAGCAAATGAGATGTTGATATTGATTGTACAATCTAAAAAACAGAGGGCACCTTTCAGTTTCTATTCAATTAACCGGTAGCTGTACAATAACCCCCCTTTTTACACCTGTAACCTTTATTGGAAATATTATGGAAATTCTCTGTAAAGGCATCATGTCTGAATGTGAAACGGTGCCAAAAACCGGTGCCAGGGAACCCTTGTTATCGTTTATGAATATTTTCATTATTATTTTCTTTTTTTCTTTCCATAGACTTTCCATGCTTTTTATATAATTTTTTTATTTTCTACATTGTTTCTATTTTGACATTTCTATGTATCTCATTTTATATCTTCAGTTTCGTATTCTATTTACTTAAATTGTTTGGTCTTACTGTAAAATACATTTGTTTTGAAATGGTGTTTTATAAATTATACTACAATTATCTTTATAAATATACTATTATTATATTGCAAAGGGAGGCGTTCGTAGAGAAGTTGGCACAGCTTGTCTCCTCGTTTTGATGAGATAGTATGCAGGTGTGCAATTACATGGTTTATTCTCCAAATAATTGCATTCAGCCTCCTGAGTTATTTCCCTGCACACACCTACCACACTATATAATATTTCCGCAACAGAGTAGCAAGCCATAAAGGATCAGGCCAAAGATATTTTTGTTATCGTAGACAAAACCTCAAACATCTCTCAAAAAGAATAATCATCTGAAACCCCCTGGCACTGTATTTTTTAGAAAATATTACTCAAACTGGAGTAAACTGTGTGTTCGTTGAGGGACTATTTTCAGCTGTGTGTATTTGTGCATTAATACATTTTTCAGCAGCAGGAGGGTGAACGTGTGATTGACTAAAAATAAACTCTATTTGCCATGTTCATCGTAATGAGGGGACATGTCACCCAGTGCAGCCGTGTGTGGCTCAATGATGTGTTTTTAAATGTTTTCTGACAGCAATGGTGCTCTATATATGGCAAAGAAAAATTAGCTTGTGTTCTTTGGGAAATCCTTGTTAGTAGGATATATTCATTTTTGGGTTTTGGTCATTTTATGGGACATAAACACAGGATTTAAATACAGGCATGAATACAGATTGTATGCATGCAGAGGTGATGTTCTCAAAATGTGGCATCATCTGTGCATATTATATACATGAAAAAAACTCACTTCTTTTATAAAATAATGTCCACCATGTCAAAACGGATGATTACAATGTCCCCATGTTGAATGTCCACCGGTCCATTTGAGCTGCAGGTGTAAGAGCAATAAGCTAATCTGGCGAAGGCTTGTTATTCCTGTGTGTGAAAGGGGCCATTGAGGACGGTTCAGAGTGACAAACAAACACTGCTTTCCTTCCTGTCTACTTTTTCGCTGATCCATCCATCCTCTTGACTCTGCTCTTGTTTTTAACACTGTTCTGTCAAATCCCACTAAGCTGCTCATCTCTCCATCGCATCCTTCTCTCTTCTCCTCTATCATCCCTTTGACATCTGCACAGAGGGGCTAAAATAGAGTCATCTGTCTGTCTGTCAGAGTGAAAGGTCATTAGCCAGTGAGGGGGTGAGGGCAGGACGGAAGGAAGGACACTTCAAGGTAATTGAGGTGTAAAAAGTGAAATTTAAAGCTATAATGTGTAACTTTTTCATATGAATGAATGTTGGTTACATTCAAGCCATCGCCAAACAAGTTGACACAAAGTTGATTAAGCCTATCAGCTCGACAAAACTCTTTCTGTATTTCTCAGTATGGCAGTGTTTACAAACTGGTGTCGCCCACCTGACACTGACAAGGAGCTCAAAATCCCAAGAAGCGCCTACGAATTGTTGCAGTTGTTGATTCTACTGCTTAGAAAAAAACTTGGACATACAGCAGAAGGTATAAAATCCATGCACAATCACCGAATGCTCACCTCATGTACAGTAGGTGCCCTGACAGTATTTCTCATGGGGGCAACAGCAGTTACGCACTATAGCTTTAAATACAAATAGAATGGGCCGCTCCGGTGGCGTAGTGGATAGAGTGCGTACCATATTGGCTCCGGCCTTCGTTGCAGTGGTCGCGGGTTCGAATCCGACCCGCGGACCTTTACTGCAGGTCATACCCCCTCTCTCTCTCTCTCTCTCTGTCTCCCCATTTCAACTCTGTACTATCAAATAAAGCTTGAAAATGCCAACAAATAATCTTTAAATACAAATAGAATCAAACTCCTACAACCGCTTCATTTTTTCAAAGATAAGTTTGTTTTATATTGATAAGGATTTCAGCAGCAAAGTTGTTGTTGATTCTCTGTTTAAAGTCGTAGTTCAGCACCAAGTCAATTGAATTTCAGGCTGAAGGAGAAATTCTGCCTCTTAATACTTCCTGAGATCTGAAATGATCTCCGGATAATTTGTTGACTCTATGTTATCTTCGCTAGTGAAATATTGTATTAACGTTGTATCTTACAGTGCATGAAAGTATCTTAAAAGCATTTTGGTTGCAGGTACGTTGAATCCATCATTATGCTGCTGAGAATAAGCACATGGTCCATTTAGTGCAGGTTCAGGGCTCACAGTATCATCATATCACAGGATCGTCATAAGCAGATGGCAAATTTATGGGTTGCTAAAGGGCTATCTCTGAACCTGTTAATCAGGCTAATAATAGAAGCACGACTAACATACTGTAATATGTAGGATGGACCTCTTTAGAATACATTCATTCTGTAAGATTTTCTAAGCCACATTTTCATAAAAATACAAAATAAAATAAAAATTATGTGAATATTAAAAAATACTTGTTCCGTTTATTTTTCGGTCCTCCTTTTCCACAAATAGGGGAAATGTGTCTTTTTTTGTGATCTTACAACTTTCTTATATGTACTTATTGATTTGTAGATTTATTGTATTGTTGCACAAATTGAAAATGTGCATAAAAACAGGAGGATGGAAATTCAGTACAAGGACGCTTTAAATCATTGTATATTGCAGCAAAGTGTGGCCAAGTGAACCATTTGGTCATTTGTATTCACCCTGCGACCTCTCCTCAGTATGCATGCACAGTTTGGTGCAGGTGATATCACGTATTTGCTCTGTACTATCCCTCAAACACAAATCCTCATTGAAATGGAATGACATGACCGCACAGCTCGTCGGAATGGAAACATTGCCAGATTCTGTTTGAACCTGATAAAAAAACAAACTAAAACTAACATCCCCTCCTCTACATAGAGGATCAGTGTTATTCTCTTTGAGATGGGGAAAAATGTTGAATTCAGCCCCAACATGTGCAGAGCACTTCTGACTTATTCACACTTAAATGGCTGCGTTGCGCAACCAGAAAACCATATGTTTGAGAAAAACGCCAGATCAATTCTAGGTAAACAGTTGATGTAAGGAGGCACAAACTAATGGTGCAAATTAAGAAAGTTCTGTGAGAGCTGAGCAGAGTTGGATAATTAGTATGTGAGGTAGAAGAGTGGGAGATAGTGTTAAATAAGAGAACAAAGGCACAGATAGCAGAATGAAGGTAGAGTTTGAGAAGAAAGAAGCGGTGTGAAGTAAAGAGGTGAGTTCATAGACAGCTGGATAACGAAGGGTGAGGGGAGAGAGCGGGGAAAATGTGTGGGAGGGTTGGCTGATTCCTAATCTTGTTGTTTTTTCTGTCTATGATGTCTCACGTCCGACCCAGTTTGCCCCACGCTTGTCTGAGTCCACAAACACAGCACGCCACTCTCTTTCCCATGCAACTCAGCAACTATGTCAACCCCGCACCACCGACAAACCCTGTTCACACAAAAGGCTAACACTCCCTGGGAGGCTCGACACACACACACACACACACACACACACACACACACACACACACACACACACACACACAGGAACCCGCGTAAACAGTCTAACCTGCAACACCAGCAACTTTTCCCAACCAAAACACTTTTTACGCAGCAACACAACCTGGCAGATCGAGATTGTTGTGATTGTGATTGTTGTGCCACCAGTGTGTTTGTGATCCAGGAGGGGGTGAGAAGGAACGAGAAAAAAAATAAAGATTTACCGGGCAGATAACATGAGGGGAATATGAGTAGGCCTGTGTGGATTCTCCAGAAAGGCAGTATCAGCATTCAGTCTATTGCATGAAGCGGAGGAAAAGGGCATTTGGAGATGTAAGGTGCATTTCCTTACTACCACAACAACAGCCCCTCCTACTGGTGGGCAACAAAACAGCAGGTGAGCCTGTGCTTGGCAGAACAACATTTCAGGAATACTGTATACCCAAAAACAATTGGGAATACAAATCCCCTACGACATAAATACTCAAATGAAAATATTTGAACTGAAATTCCAAATGAATTCCTAAGATTAAATCCATCAAGCTATTAACTTAACAGAAATGTATACAACAAATACATTACACTTATTGTAAGTTAATTATTGGTCTATTAGAAAACTTGACCTCATCAACCTTGTTCAAGTAAAACAACAGGTAACCTCTCGGTGTGAAAGAAAAACAGCATTGTTACAATGCACTTCATTAAAACATTTTTCTTTCTATTATTTTGTCCACTTTCCTTTCCATGCAGTGGGGGAAGAATATTAGACAATCCTTCACTGTATTAAAAGCAGACAGTTATGTGGGGACAGGAATCCATTCAGTCAATCACATTGTTTCAGGTTGAGTAAAAAAAACAACCACCAACGAACAGGCTGCTGGAGAAAAAGACAAGATTTCAAATGGACTTCACTAATTAAAAGGAAGACTGATGTCTGACATGTGACCTCAGCATCAGTATAGAAATGTCCAGCGAATTAAACAAGGCCGTCTGGGAAAAAAGGCAGCGGCGCTGAAACAACATCACCGATCAATAAAGACACTCACACCTGAGTCCCAACAAGCCGTCGTTGGAAAACTGCGAGGGAGAAAAAAAAAGTTATCTCTTCACTCATGCTACAACTGGAAATGTGTCTCTCTCCCTCCCCTCCGCCGTTATCGATTTTGTCATCCAAGCAGACTGAGACATCACAACTCGACGCAGGAGCGAAGTTTCAATATGTCAGCTGCTACAGGTGAGGCAGAGAATGCATTAACAGGAAGTGACAGAAAACCTCAAGATGGTGGGGGGGCGGGGGGCAACGGAGAATACATTTTGTTTTTTTACTTCATGTCAACTTTATAGATGACAATCACAAGGGTTTATGAGCACTGGTAGTATGTAAATAAGCACATCTACTGTACTTACAGTAAGTACTTGACTTTACTCACTCTGCTACATTTCAGAAGCAAATATAGTATGTATTACTCCACTTCATTTGTCTGACAGCTTTATCTACTAGTTACTTTCCATATTAAACTTTGTCATAACCCCTGCTGTGTGGTGAAAACCATGTCCATCTCCAAATTTTTCGAGATTTTAGTCTTAATTTTGCCAATAAACCGAAGCATAAGAGTGTCCCTTTGTGGGTTCCTACAATAAATAAATAATTTAAACCCTTCTTTGATCAGCTGAAAATTGCTTCCAAAAGCTGGACATGTTCTCCTTAGCTCATGAAAAGTAGACCTTTTAGAGATACGCTGTTCTCACAGGACACTGACAGTAAAAAAAATATGGTGATTTTATAGAATATGATGCATTGCTGTAGATTAAATGAGCCAAAAGCATATTAAATAGTTAAAAATAGCTCAACCTTGAACATCTACAGCCATAAAATGCAGCAATAAACACCAATGCAGAAGTGACATTAATCCAACAGCATCATATATAATAGTAAAACACAGACAGAGATCTTACCGCATGACGAGGACCTTAATTTGGATACTTTTAGCAAATTTAGCTAATGTTTCTTACAGATTTTACTTAAAAAAAAGGTTCTTGAATGATCTGCTTTCTGTTAATAAGTTGCAACAGTAATTTTAACTTGTCATATCAGCAAAAGCAGGTGTTACAATGGCTCAGTTTTATTCAAGTGTCCCTTTTAGCAATGACACTGTGACAGTGAGCCAGCATGTGCAGTGACAGAAATCCAGTCATTAATCTTTTTCTTATTTACCCTTTGTGCTGTTCCTACTGTGACATGTCAAAAGTTCTTCTTTAAAAAAAGACCTATTAATGGGAGTTAATTTATCTTTAAATAAGGAAAAAAAGGTGCATAATTTTTAAGTTGCCAGGTTGAGAACAAAATTCCCCCAATTAAGCCTTACGTTACTTATGCAACTCTTTAAATCACTTTGATTAATTCTTTCAAAGTGAGAAAGCCATCAACCTCTTATTAATTACATTTTCAAAACTGCAGACCTGATGGTTTCTTGATAATTGTTAGTGAATCATATATAAGGAAAACTTGGATCAAGTCTGCAGTTTAATCATTTGTTCCATCACATAGTCTTGAGCAAAAATATAAGTAATGATGATAAAAAATGTAATCTTCTTATTTAATGCTTTATGACTAGCCTATAAGGCATTAATATATTATGTATTGCCTATTAATAAAGCCATTGGTTACAATTTTTTGAAACATGTATGCCTTATAAGAATGATACCAAAACAACCGTAAATTCAGTGTCAAATGTGAAAAAGAAATTGTGAAGAATTTTCAGAAAGTTTTCACTTCAAGGACCAAACATTTTTTCCTTTGGCAGAGTTTTTTGTTAAAAAAAGACCAGAACAAGAGGGCTGGATTGTGTGTGTGGTTCTCAAATAAGCATCACTGGCTTGTTCTGAGCCCTTTCATGTATTCAGTGCCCAAGGCCGCAGCTCTCTTAAAATAAATAATCAGTGACATTTGTACAAAATGAACACAATACATGGAGGGGTGGTTTGCTGAACAATGCCTACACCGCTCTACCACAACATCAGTGCGTTTTTTAAAATTAACAGTCTGGTCCATCCTTAAAGGGGACATATTATGAAAAACCAAACATTTCCGGTGTTTGGGCACACTTTTTAGGTTATTGGGGTCCCTACCCTAGCTTTATGCTAACAGTTAGATCTGTGAGTCTGTCCATGACAGCCCCTGTGTGAAAAACAGACGGGGAAACTGTATGGTGTGTTGGAAACTGAAGAGTATTTGTTTGTTGTTGACAGTGTGTAGTTATGCAAGCAGTCGTGGTACATGCATCAGTAGGCCTATTACATCTCCAGTGTAATGTACAATATAATAGACAGGAATACTGTAAGTTGCCTCAGCTGCTGTTTGTTTCCTGTCCATTATATTTCAAAAAGCACACAGTATCACTCAGAACTCGTTGCTTCTTGAGCAAGGGCTATACTGAACTTATTAGTAGCCTCTTATTTAATAATTGAAGAAAAAATATATTTTCATTAGTTTGTAGCTTTGCCATAACTACAGATGTATGATGTATATTTCAGCTAGGCTACATGATATAACATTGAATGTGCCATGTTTTACAGATGTGAGTGACCTGACGGACCACACTATCTATTCCATCAGAGGAGACTGTTCACTGGGTGGGACAGGTGGTCTCCTTCAGGGCCCACCAGCAACAACTGGACAGTTACATACAAGTTATGGCTTTGCTTCTGTTTGATATGTACACTTTATATTTCCATTCAGGGGTGGACTGGCCATCTGGCATACCGGGCATCGTCCCGGTGGGCCGGCAGGCATTTTGGGCCGGGCCGGGTCCATTTATTAAAAAAAAAAAAAAAAAAAAAAAAAAAAATTAAAAATCCTTTTTTTTTTTTTTTTTTTTTTTTTTTTATGGACCCTCGGCTGTTTGACTTGGCCGGGCCGAGGGCCCTTCCCTCTCGGGAGTGCCATGGACATATAATTGTGCGTGCAGGCTGTCAACTTCACCTGAAAGTTAAATAAAACTTTGTCCCAGGCCATTACTCATTATGATTGGTTCTAGGCTGGGCCTGGCCCAATCACACACACAGCAGAGGGCCGCCCATTCAGAGGCTGCATTAAATTGTATTATCATGCATTCAACTTCTACTCCGTAATTATGAGCATCTGACGATGGTCAGTTACGTTCAGGGCCGTCGGACTGCGGACAGGCTTGGGGGGCCCAAGGCAGAGGGGGGCTGCACCCAAAAAAATATATAGGGGAAGGTGGGGTGATTTGTGCAACTTTTTACTCAAAGTGATTTTAAAGTGAGGCCTTGACAGTTATGTCTCCAACTCAAATATGTACATATATTTCAGGATGTTGTGCATCCCTGGCAATAAAAACTTTGGATCTGGAATAAACTGTTTAAGAAATATAGCTTTCGGAAAAAAAGTTGTCTTGTCGCACAAATCACCCCACGTAGTGGGGTGATTTGTGCGTCATTGTGTCACAATGACAAAGTCACCATCATCATCTTTCTGGCCATCTGAACTCTCATCAGTGGTGTCGTTAAGTGGAATTGAGATGTCACTCTCTCCTGAGCTACTGTAGACTATCACTTTCTTTTGGTGACCAGCGTATACAGCCATGCCACTGGCACAACTCTCAGAAATGTACTTTGCACTAGTTGCTCCGTGCTTGTGGAACCAACTGCCACCTGACAAATGTGATTCCCCCTACATTTCTGCCTTTAAATCAAGGCTCAAAACCCATATGTACACCCTGGTGTTTCCTCCCCATTAACCTCTGCACTACTTACTTACCTCTGCACTACTATCTGTGTTTATGTGGATGTATGGGCTTTACGTCTTTTATTTTGGTTATTGTTATTTTACCTTCATTGTTTACCTACTGAATGCACTATGTACAGCACTTTGGACAGTGCAAACTGTCATAAATGTGCTTTTATAAATACATTTTACTTACTTACTTACTTATAACTCACCCAGGCCCTTGCGCACAAATCACCCCATCCCCAGAATTTTGGATAATAGGCATGATGCAGCAATTTAGGGTTGACATTGTGCTAACTATATAGACTCAAAGTGTAGCATACCAAAGCACTAAAACATGTGTCAAATGTTTTCAAACGTGTCTATAATTGTTCAGACACAATAATCAAAAAACCTTGATCATGGAAATTTTACTTTGAAAGGCAAAACACAGTTTTTTGAGCTTAAATGTGCTTATATCTTATTCCTTGTGTCTCCCTTCTTTACAGGATGAGTCAAATGGATGGCTCTTCTTAAATATGTGGTCACATTTCCAATTTCTTCCACGGTTTTCTAGAAACAAGGGGTTTTGCAACTTCCAAAATGCACAAATCACCCCACCTTCCCCTATATATTTTTTTTTTATTTTTTTTTTTACTGGCTCAATATAGGCCCCTGATCTTTGAAGGCCCAGAAAAACGTTATTTAGGGAAAAAAAAGATTTCATGGGCCTTTCATTCGTCAGTACATTTATGTTATTTTTTAAATAACATTGTTCGGGGCTACGAAGATCAGGGGCCTATATTGGGCCATTAAAAAATACAAACAAAGGAAAAAAATTCCCGAAGCTGACTGGATTTTTTAAACATGTACATTTCTTCTTTCTGCTTTTTGGTCATCTGTGTCTATACATTATTCCAGCAAATAATAGCCTACTAAATAGCTTACATAGGAAACAGTTGATTTATCCTTAGTTTTCTCTTCAAAGTGCACCAGATTGATGAATTTTACTTTAACATTTGAAAAAAAATCTTCCGGGGGAGCATTCCCCCGGACCCCCCTAGAAGGTCCAGGGTCCACGACACAGTCTCCCAAATTCCTGTGAGAAACACTGTGTGTGTGCATGATTATTAAGAGTCATTAGACCAGGGGTTGTGTTCAAGTACGCGTAATGATTTGGTCATTCATCAATAGAAACATTGTGTTGTTATCTGGCTCAGAGAGTGACCAGTCACTCATACGTTTTGGACTATAGACAAACATAGCTTTTACATGTTTGTATTGTAAGACTGCCTCTCAGAGGGCCCATCAGGACTTCCTGTATAGGGGCCCAGAATTTGGAGCAACGCCCCTGCCTCCACATATCGTATAAATAATCATGGTGGGCTGCCATGGCCAAAAATGCCAGGGCTGAATTTTTGTCCCAGTCCACCCCTGTTTCCATTTCACTGGCTATGAATAAACTGCTTTATTTTTAAGTATGGTTTTGATCTTTTTAAAATGTAATGATACTGTTTTATAAGAAATCTTCAGAGAGATAAAGGGTTGAATTAAAAAACGTATAAGTCAATGCATGTAGATCGGTCAGAAAACTAGTCCAACATCCCGACTATGAAAATGTGAGTTTCAAGTAATCCTTTACTACATGAAGCAAACAGTGACAGTAAGCAACACAATACATTTTTTAACAGTAAAACTTCATTATAAATGAGTGATCATAATACAAATGATACATTATCTGTTAGATATTGAAAGGTTGTCAGATAATTTGCAGCTCTGACTAATTATTTTGATTATTATTATTTGATTTTTCTAGAAGTACTCCTCCACTGAAATAGCCATATTAGGACATTCCGAATGGGGGATAGGTGGCTTAATAGCCTATAGTCCAGCAGATATGTGAATGCATTGTGCTTTTTATGATACACTGATAGAGCATGCCCTAAGGAAGATTTTTGGCTATAGGGCATCGCCAATTTTTCCTATGGCGCCCACTTTTAAAAATGGCCACCAGCAGCTCTTATAGTAGCTTGGGTTGTAGAGCACCTAGGATCTTGATTATGGTGTCTAATCCCACATTTTCAAGGATGGACAAGGCAGTGGTGCTATTTAAAACATGCTAGAAATTACCCAACTTCATATATCTGGCATTCAGGGAACAAAATTGTGGTAACACCTTCAAATATTAGCGGAGTTATGCATATTTTCATGAATTACAGAATCATTTCATGAGTTGTATGCTGACCTTATATTGTAAGCATATAAGGTCAGCATACAACTAAAGTAAATATCTTTTTCAAAGCCTGAACAATACATCAGTTTAGCCTGTTTGATAGGTTGCTATTTTATCCGTGTAACCCTCTCTGAGTAAGTCAACATTGCTCTAGGTTCCGAAGGAGCTAAGTGATATAAACAGTTACCACAATGAAAGTACCAGGCAAGGTAGGTTGCAAGCAGTAACTTTTACTCACATAAAGTTGTAGGTAGCGCCCAAAACACATATGCATATAAATCATTTTACAAAATTGGCCTAAGTCTACTTGTACAAGAATGAGGAATGCAGTGGTACTATTTACAACATGCTAAACTACATACATACTGGCATTCAGGGAATTAAATAACAATAAAACCATCAACACATTTATAATTATTTCTGAAAACACAGTTCACCACAGGGGCAAAGTGCACGGAAGTGCTGCCTTGGCACATTTGCAATGTCCACTGCACCACTTTTTGCATCCACAGCAGAGGAGTTTACAACAGGCCTGTATCGATCCTGGTAGTGCGGCCCAGTGAAATTCCCATCTGCCTGTGGCCTTCCACTTCCACCCCCATTCACCTGGTGATGGGAGTTCAGGGGCTGAAACCATCATATGTCCCCAACAGTGAACAGCTTGGTAGGCAGCCCTCTTTCTGTATTGAATTAGTGCTGCTTGTGTTGGAAGTCCCTCAATTGATGTTCCTTTCTGGGTGAAGAGCTGCTTTCTTGCTTAATACACAGATTCCTGGCTGCTGGTGTGGTCATATAGCAATACAACACATCTCTTCAGAGGCTCCATCCAGTTGTCTATGGAGTCAAGCAAATGCACAGAAGGCTTTTGTGACATCTTCAAAGCTCCTCCATGTATCCCACGCATTTTTCTTACCCCTGCCACCAAAAGATGACACTGTGTCACATCCAGTAAAGGCATGGAACCCCGTCAAGGCGATACATCATTCTGGACCTAGTGCCGTTGCCATCTTGTGTGCTGCTACATGCCGAAAACTCTTTCCAGCTCCAAAGGCAACCCACAACTCATTGATGTTGAGAGAGTGGGCTGCAGTCACTGCCAGTACTAACACATCTGTGTCAACTATGCGTATTGATACACTGTTATACCCTTCCTTCACAGCATCTCCAAGGTGCAGTAGTATGCGGGTATCAGCCTCCTCATGTGTGCATAGTGCAAGAACTTCTACATCTCGAGGCTGAGTGCAGAGGACTTCAGCATGATGGGTGCTAATCACTTGTTTTTCAGTGTTGAGGTCTGTCAGGCCCTTCAGGGAGTTCGTAGAAGAGTTGAGCCGTCAAGTGCCATTCCTGAAGAAGTTTTTGCGCATTGACGACAACAAGGCTGAACTGTTCTCCTTCCTGGCATCTATCTTGCTGCGTGTTTCCGCCTTTAAACTGTCAGGAAAATATTGATCCCACACAACATCCACTCTGCTGACATGCTCCAGCTTAGACAGCATGTATGGTGAGAACACCTTCTGTGAATATTTAGAAAAGGTCTCAGCAGCACCAGGTCGTAGCATGTTTACGAGCCCCATCAAGTATGTTGACCTGTACAATGGGGTTGGATTTGTTCTCTTGTGATGAAATCAGGTTCGCCAAACAGCCCACCAAGTCTGACTTGGTTCCAGTTCTTAGCTTGCCCATTTGTGACAATGTCAGTGGACATGCCTGGTTTTTCGAGCTAAAAGAAACTCATCCAGACTTCCATCACGTATCTGGGATACAATAATAAGCCTAGAGAACAGGGAGCAGTCACTCTTCAGGGATGAGAGCTGTTGTTAGGACCTGGAATTATCTCGGACTGGAGGCCGGCTGAATAAAGGGAGGTTGTTCCTTTTGATGTTTTCTTTGATTCGCTTTGTCTGGTTGACCAGGCGTTCACTGACATAGGCGTCATACTGGTCCCGTCCAAGTTTCTCAACCTGGTTGACAGTGTCAATGACTGCTTCATCTGCAACGTCCCTAGTATCCAGTACAAGAAGATCTACAGTGCTCTTTTCACAGAATGGATTGCCCATGTCTTCTACACTCACCGACCACGTTATGAGGTATGAGTTGCTGCTCTGCGATTGGCTGATAAGTTTTATGTGTTAACAAGAAAACTGCTGTACCTAATAAAGTGGCCAGTATAGCGCTAGTTAGTTCTTTAACTTCTCTTGCAAACGCCAATTGTGCATGTTTGGTCTACTCGACATCAGGATGTGTGTCCTACAAGTGGACTGGTATCCATCTGGCATAGTGGGTGTGTTCCAAAGCAAAGAACCAAAGCACGATCTTGGTCAGGGCATCTATATAGAGGAGGAAGTTGGCCTGTCTTATTGTAGCAACTCCAGCTTGCACAAGTGCTCCTGTCCACACGCTACCTTCCAAGATGACGCCAAGTACCTACTGCTGCCATCTCAATGTGGAACTCACCAAACATCACAATAAAGTTATCTTCACCATGAGCTGCTGGCCAAGTCCACTGGATTTGTTTTGCCACTGCATACAGAGGTTGATCCAGAGTGATGATTGATACCTGACCAGGATTCAGAATATCCACTGCCTTCTTCACTACATTCATAGAATGGCGAATCATGGCAAACGGTTTTGGCTTGGTCATAGAAAAGGGGAAGTACACACTACATTATGTGGTGTTAACAATGTTGTTATGCTTCAGTATGATTATTGTAGTGAGATCCACTGTGAAGATCCCTCTCCATTCAGAGCTCCCAGTGTGATCCTTCCAGGACGAGGAACAAACTCCACATGTGGTAGGGCCGTACCAGTCGCCAGGATACACACATCCATTGGACTGCTACACACATCCTTTCCAAGAACTGTCACAGGACCAGTAAAAGACAGTTTCACAGAGAACCACTGACAGTGATTGATTAACCGGAAGTGATCACAAAACATACAGACTAAAAGGACTATTGACAACACTTGTTTATTTTAAATGGCCCATGTTTTTATATGTACAAATAATGAACAGTATATGCATATGTGTTTTGGGTGTGACCTACAACTTTATGTGAGTAAAAGTTACTGCTTGCAACTTACCTTGCCTGGTACTTTCATTGTGGTAACTGTTTATATCACTTAGCTCCTTCGGAACCTAGAGCAATATAAGGTCAGCATACAACTCATGAACTGATTCTGTAATTCATGAAAATATGCATAACTCCGCTAATATTTGGAGGTTTTACCACCATTTTGTTCCCTGAATGCCAGATATATGAAGTTGGGTACTTTCTAGCATGTTTTAAATAGCACCACTGCCTTGTCCATCCTTGAAAATGTAGGATTAGACACCATAATCAAGATCCTAGGTGCTCTACAACCCAAGCTACTATAAGAGCTGCTGGAGGCCATTTTTAAAAGTGGCCGCCGTGGGCGCCATAGGAAAAATTGGCGATACCCTATAGCCAAAAATCTTCCTTAGGGCATGCTCTATCAGTCTATCATAAAAAGCACAATGCATTCACATATCTGCTGGACTATAGGCTATTAAGCCACCTATCCCCCATTCGGAATGTCCTAATATGGCTATTTCAGTGGAGGAGTACTTCTAGAAAAATCTCATTAGAAATTGAACTGTAATAGATATCTTCATACAACCACTGGTTATTGTTAAATAGCATCCTAGACAATACATAAATGGTATATTTGGCAGGGATTTATGTTTTGGTGATATTTGAGAGAAAAGTAAAGGAACCCTCTTTTCCTATCACCACAAAAGTACCATTTCCGCCTAAACTAAAGCTATGTATACAGGACTCTATTTCAATAAATGTTTTGGTAAATTACATTCTAACTTTTTGGTGATGTGGGACAGACACCTGGTTAGTACCTCAGCAAATCTGATGAAGAAAAGAGTGAGCATTCCCAAGTTATGGGCTTTTTTGTCACATATCCCCTATTCGGAATGGCCTAATTTGGCTCTTTTTGAGGGACTAGGGTGGTTCTAAAGAGTAACCAAAAAAACACATTTCGCCCAAAGATAAAAGTGCTCAAGAATCAATTTCATGAACAGGACATTCTAAAGATAAAAAAAATCATTGTTGAGGTTTGTTCTACCTCGGGTAGGGGTACCTGAAAATCTGAGGGCCCCTCCTGCTAGTCTAATAGAGTAAATCAGCAGGGCGGTGCATGCACGCCCATGTAGATCTGACCAGTCAGAGCAGACCAGGATTTTTGCGAAGGGGGGTAAATGTCAAAACCAACCTTTTGAGATAGAGAGCAGAGAAGGCTGGAAAAGGCGATGAAGAAATGGGAAATGGTAGAAAACTAATGGGTTGTTTGAACAATAAACCATTAAAACCTTTTCTAGTAGACCTCGGAAATACACATTTAAATCCGAGTTTTTGCATAATATGTCCCCTTTAAGAAATAATCTATGGGTTCACTGTAAAACTCTTCAACCTTGGAAAAAGTAGGAACTATCATGGCTTAGCCCCACTGTTATATCCATCTATGAGACAGTTAACTGTTGAGGAGAGAATCAGTAGCGTTGTACAGGATTCCAGCAGACGTTACACAACCACCCCCTTCATCAAAGAGTCCACCTTCATGGAAATAATGGAAGAAGGTCCCATGTGGAACAACTGCAGAACACTGACTGTGAACTGAATGAAACTGTTACTGTATAGAGTTAGTACCACCAAATCACAAGAAAGGGGCCGTCTCCCTGGCAACTAAAAACATCTCCTGAACTCACTTGCCTCTGATGCAGCCGTGGAAGGAAACCATATCTGCACGAAACAGATGAACATTTGGACAGCATGGGATTTCATTTAGGTGCGTATTCAACAGATATCTTAACACATGTTCCACTATTTCCTCTATTGAAGCACTGCGTCACCTTGATTGTTATCAGGTTATTAATTGATGCGCGACCACTGGCACCCACCACTGCACACAGTCATTCACAGACAGACATGGCGTGGGTACAGTAGACAGGATGTGTCGATTTGGGCGGATAAATGTGATACAATTGCTTTATTTTGTGAAGAGCTGACACACGTCAATCCATGTTGACTCATCATCTAGATATTCCACTGTCCTATTTCCCGCCCGTCAATGTGCATTAACTCTGTCTGTATGACAAGTCTGTTGTGTGCTACGGGTGTCAAGTGACTCTATACGATGTGGCCAATGCATGTTTTAAGTGAAAAAAAAACCCTATCAAAGAACATAGGTGCCAATCCTGTGTGCTTACACACTCAAGTCCATGCAGGATTGTGAGCCATTGTGCGATCCTCCCAGGAAAAACACAATATACAAAGCGGTCTTCTGTGGATAACAAATAATCTCAAATGCAACCTCATGCCAGCATCACTTTCAAAGCGGTTCATTAACAAAAACCCTGAATGCGGTGAGGGTAGGCTACCTATCTAATGTGAGTATCATCCAATGTCAAATTTCCATAATAGTACGCTTCTCGCGGAGCCTGTGCAGCAGGCATGACACAAAACAGTTTCCCCAAAGGGTTTTGCCTGCAGTATCTCTGTGACTTGTTTTAGGTTTGAGGTTTGTTCAAAGGAATATCTTAGTACATTTGAAGTCTGACAACGGTGTTTTTGCATAGTGCTACATGCTTTGGAGAATTATTTTTTATCTAACTTCCCTTTGTTTGTTAAAGATAATGAATGTGCCTATTTACTTTAACCTATCAGCTTCCACAAACTAATTTTCATTAGTTGTGTATTAGTTGAAGTTCAAATCTGCATCAGGGAACATCTAGATGTTTTCGCCTGTCTGCCTTTGAAAATCGTAATGCCAGCTTGACATTTTTCATAGAGGGAGAGTGTGTGAGCTATAGGCGAGGATGGATCGAAAATGTACATTAAGACAGGGAGACGTTGAGGAGGGAGTGGCTGTGGGCAGTTGGACAAGCACTTGACCTTTTCCTCTCTCTTCTTTTTGCACCTCATGCTGCTCCACCTCACTTTAGCAACACTCACGCAGGCATGCACGCGCACAGACACGCACAGTTTTACACAGTTACACACACACACACACACACACACACACACACACACACACACACACACACACACACACACACACACACACACACACACACACACACACACACACACACACACACACACACACACACACACACACACACAGGCCCTTGGGGTGTGTTTAGCCCTGAGGTTGCCATCTGTACCTGCCTGATTGGTATGCAGTGTGCTCAGTCCCCCAGTCCCAGTGCAGCCTATTCCCTCTTAGCTGTTTGTGGCTTTCCCTGCCTCTACTTGGGGTGTGTGTTTGTGTCTACTCTATAAGCATGTATATTCGCACATATCTTTTTTTCCCTTTAGTCTGTGTGTGCATGTTAATTTTTTGTGTGTTTGTTGATGTCTGCATGCATCCCTGTGTAAGCGCATATTTTGCAGGTTTGTGTGTGTGATCTCAAGGCGCTGACTTTTCCTTGTGACATCAGGGACTAATCCTTCTGTGTTAAGAGACCAGCTGTTTATGCGTGACATGGGAGCTCTCCCTAAAAGCTTGACATGTCTCTCGGACAAGTGTGTGAATTTGCCCGAATCTATTTTATCATGGAAATTATACAGTGGCATGCTTGTACAGTTGAATAACCAAATCAGGACTAATATACGTGATGCACTCTGTACTAATTATAGGATGTTGCATGTATATGTGAGTGTGCATTTTGGTGACATGTGCTGAGAGCACTACTCCATGACCAAAATGAACCAAGGGGAAATGGATCAGCGGTATTTTTTGAAATTAGTGTTGGATTTTGAGCATTGAACGCTAGCTATGGGAAAGTCTTGATGAGAATATTCATATTTTCCTCAGACTCCACATCCACGTCAATGATATTTAAAACTTAATTAACAGATGATCAATAGTGTTTACACTGTAAAGCGACTGGGGCAGATTCTAATTAGAATATCCATACATTATTAATGACATTAGCGAGCTCCGAAATTAAAAGGGGAGACAACTGCCGCCTTAAATTAAGCCAGCACTCACAGAGAAAGAAAGTGGTGGCAAAAGACTTGAAAATGAAAGAGAGACTTGAGAGTGAGGCGTAGATCAAGGAATAGACGGATGAAATGTGATAAAGATCAAAGACCAGCCAGAGTCAGAGTTTCTCTGGGTGGCTGTAAGTCATCTTGAGGTTGTGACATATACCAACTAAAAGGATGCGACAGAGATGAATTAGAATAACTTTGTGATATGAATCCCAGTGTAGGCTACTACTGATGTGTAAGACCACAGGGGAAAACAGGCAGGCAATGACCCAAGTTACCTATAAAGCTGGTGGAGGGGGAAAATATACGAGCATACAGTCAATATACTTGAGTTAAAGATATGCATATGAGCCCCTCTATAATAAAAACTCAGCCAAGGTGTTTAAATGACATGAGCATGTGCCTCCAGATGTGTACCTTCAAGGATAATTATGGCTTCCTGAGACATGGGTGTTTTATTTAGGGTTTTGGTCACCTTTTTCTGTCAGTTATGATTACACTGTACTCACCGAAAGTCTTCACATCAGTATTCTAACATGCCGGTCTAGCTAGTGAAATTTACTAGGTAATTACACAGGATCAGTCCAGTCGTTTTCAAGAGGTTCTACTCAAATACAGGAATGTTAACTTCATGTTGGCACAAGAAGAAAAGTCAGGGGATCACCAAAGTTAGTATGATCTTTTTGGAACCATGCTGTACATTAATGACAATACTATTTCCTAACCTTAACCATGGACACTTTAAAATAAGGGTACATTAATTAATAAACTGTTAATTAAGGGTTATTTAATGCAATTGATGGTAGTTAATGTGTAGTTCATGCTTATTAGGCATCAACTAACTGTTAATGCTAAGTTATTAATGGTAAGTTAATGCTTGGTTAAGTATTAACTCTGCTTAGTTCACTAATGCTTAGCTAATCATCAACTAATCATAACAGTTAGTTAATGCTTTATTAATGCTTATTAAGCATTTATAAAGAAGTTATTAAAAGGAAAGTTAATGCTTACATAATGGGTATTGAGCATTCACTTAGCATTAACTAACACTTAATGAATAGAACCTTATTGTAAAGTGTTACCCAAACTCTGGTCTGCTGAATTTAAGTCAGATATGCTACACACCCTTTTACCCCCTTTTCCGACCAGCAAGTCATTCTGTAAACTGGATGTTTTTGCAGTAACCATTAAACTGTCTGGCTCCAATAAATACATCTAAAAGTATTTTAATGGCTTTCACCCAATCAGATCTCTCTTTAAGATGCTGTTGCGCAGTTACTGTATGTGCAATATTTGTTAATAACGATAAATTACATGGCCAAAACCACAAAAACAAGACGACTGTTGTAATTAACTGTAATTGTCCTTTGACTCCTCCATCAGAACTACTTAGACACTTAATTTGGATAGTTAAAATCAGCATCAGTGCAAAAGAAAAAAAACTGTGAGATCCAAGCCTGAAAGTAGCATGTGAATATCGTCTTACAGTCGGTTCATCTTGGTTCAGCCTGCTGACGCTCGTGTCAGGGGAGTAAGAAAGAAACTTCTGAGGAGGAAATGTAAGAAACTCCAGTTAGCTAATTACAAAAGGAGCTTAAACACTTATAATTAGCCTTTTCTTTTGTAGTATCAGGTTATCACAATGTCATGTCGAAGTAATTTAAGAAGGAAGGGAAGGAGAAGTGGAAAGAAAGTGCAGTTTCGAATTGAAAAGTAGCACTTGGAGGCTCAGTTGGGAATCCATTCAAGACATTCAAAAGCGTTTGGGCCCCCACCAGTAGTTTCAACTGCCCTTATATTGTGCTGACTTAATACATGTGGATGTTAAGAGTTGATTGGTCAGCCGGTTAATTCCTTTTGTTGAAGTTAGACCAACTTGGGTCTCATAGCGCCAAAGAGCAGGGATGATACAAAAGAAGATTCTTTCCCTGGCCGATTAAATAAATGAAGAGTCTTAAGTCATTTAGGGCTGCATCTAACAATTATTTTCATATTGATTTGATGCCTTCAAATTATTGTGACAAAAAACAGCCTGGACAAACAGCACTTGGCACTTCATCTACGTAGATCACAACACCCATAAAGCTGGTAGATGTTTTGTACAACATAATGTAGTTGCTGGTAGCTTGATTTTGTTACCAACCACCGTATTGTTATGCAAATCCAAATCAGCTGTCGGCTAACTCTCGGCAATAAACATAATGAGCATATTTCCACAAAATGTCAAACTATTCCTTTAAGTTATTTTTCTGTTTTTGTTCACATATACTTTGTTTTGAACGTCTATTTTTATTTTTATTAACCTTGACACAAAAGTAGATTTTTCTCTTCCCTGACAAAGCTTACACCACCATTTAAAAATTGTACATGCTCTCTGGCCATTGAAAGCAACCAGAACCCATGGACACTGAAGAATTGCAAATGAAAAGCCTACCCAATAATGCTTTTTTAATTGGTCTTGGAGAGATTAGCGGAGTCCTTTTGAAGCGGATCATACGACCCTGAGACTTCAGACGCAGGATGAATTGCTGACACTGTACAGTGAGAGTAGTAAGCACTGATATGATTCTCAGTGTCATTCATCAGAGGGTAATAGATGTGCCCAGTAGGCCAGAAAACAAGAGGAAGCGAGAAGCGGAGAGCAGGAGAGAGGCAGGAGGGATACATTCATTTCATCTGAGATGAAAGACAAGAGAAACAATATCTAGACGTTTGGGAGGCCATCTTTCACCGTCTCTTTACTCATGGTCTTGTGCATGACTGTGTGTGTGTGTGTGTGTGTGTGTGTGTGTGTGTGTGTGTGTGTGTGTGTGCATGTGCAAAGAAAAACATTTGATTTTCTGTCCCTCGTCTTCTGGCAAAGGATCGGGACGACCAGGCAATCAAGTCCACTGAGCCTCCAGTTTCACTTAAACTTTCAGACTTGAAACACTAGCTGCCTCTCTCCGTTTCCCCTTTTCTGCAGCAAAAAATATTGCTGCATGAACACACAATGAAATCCACACACGCTTGTGCACACACACACACACACACACACACATGGTCTCATCTCTCACCCTCCGTAATTAAGCCTTCATCATTGATTCTGGGGGCGTTTTGGCCGTGTAACATAATACCAGTAGTAACGTTTCTTGCGTTTCTAAGGCAAGTGAGTGAGTCTGTCTTATTTGTTTTGCAAGAATGTGTATGTGCTGGTGTATGATGTGCGCGCGTGTGCGTGGGGTCGTGTTTCCTTGGATACACTGATGGGCTCTCAGACCGCTTGTAGCGGTCCATTAGAGATCAATGGGATCCCTGCTCCTAATTCCTACTATCAGGGCGCCTCTGATCCTTATCTTCTGTGTGGAAAATGCAGTCAAAGCCATTTCATTCTGACAGACACGCACACGCACACTCTCACGCTCACGCACACACACACTACAAACAGTATGTAGGCGCAATCATAAATGTACTCACATGCATGCTTCTTAGCCCGGTGCCAATATTTTCACCCACGCAAACAAATGTTCCAGGCGTCAGGTGCGTGTGGTGATGAATGAGGAGGATATGAATGTCGATTGAAGTCTAAAGCAGAGACCATCATGGCAGTGAATGGGAACTGAGGTGAGGGTGGTTAGACCGTGAAAGGCAAAGCTCCTGAGCTCACGATCTGTAGCTAAAACCCACAGTTAGAGAAACCAGCCTACACACCGTAATACAGCTGCAAATCAAAATCCCATTCTAGGATGCCATTTTAAAGAATTCTTCAAACAACATCATCAGTCGTCCTCTAGAAACTCTAGTGTGATTTACAGTAACCATATGATACTGCCCTATGAAGCCAAGTGTACTGTGTAAATGCAATGGGTCAATCTGACTTAAGACCTGAATCAGAACAAGACTTTATTTTTATTTATTCAATCCACTACCACAACCAGCCCAGACAAAATGTGGAACATACAACCCATCTGCAATCTTCAAATGTATCTGAAAAATCTACGTTCCCATAACATCAAGGTAGGATTCCTTCATCTACCTCTTTATAATGTTTATAATATAGGCTATGTGTTTATGTATTAAGCAATATCCTTGCAGTTGTGTTCTTGAAATAAAATCCAAGTCCTCTTTGAGGTTGATCCCGAGACAAGACCTACAATAAGTGCAACACTGACATTCAACATGGGCTGTTTCAGAAACCCCAAATGATTATCTGTAAAATAATTTAAAAAGATAATCTCAACTAAGCTTGTGTCTATGCAGGGATACTTTTGGATTTTGTGGACCTTTTGGAAAATTCTCAAATTTTCGGAACCATGGATGCCTGCAATAACTGACCTCACTCAGCGACTCAGACTCTGTAGCTCCTAGGATTGCTTGCCTCAACACTACTACACACACATTTCTTTACATGTGTGTTTGTTTTTCCTCGTGTGTGTGTGTGTGTGTGTGTGTGTGTGTGTGTGTGTGTGTGTGTGTGTGCGTGCTATACTTGTCGGTGTGCTGTGTACTGTTTCCTTATCAGTTGTGACTTCCATTGTGGTGCTTGCTGTTGTGCTGGTGCGCTCAGGGTGTAATTTGAAGAGGTAGGTTACTGTTAGAGTAAAGCGATACAGCGGTAAACTGCATTGTTATACGGGAAGCAGAAGGGATAACGGAGCGGTCTAGATTTCACGGACGATCTCCAGCTGCTGTTATCGCACACAGAATGTAATGAAAGCTTTACTGGTCACGGTAAACAACGGGGGACATCCTCCTCCCCACCCCTCTCTCTCTCTCTCTTCTATTCTCTCTCATCCTTTTTGTCTTGGTCTTGTTCCATCCCTGCATCCCTCCCTCAGGTTACCTTTCCTCATCCACTTTGTCTCCCCCTTTTTTTATCTCTCACATCATCCTTCTCCTAACCTTCTTCCATCATCATCTCTTGTTCTTTTTTTAAATTTCCTGTCTCTTCCTCTTATCTTCCTGTCCATCACGCCATTTTCCATTTCTCCTGCATGCTCTTCCCTGTCCTCGTATTTTTTCTTCCGACCCCTTTTTGGTATTCATTTTCAGCAAACACTGACTGTTTTGTAACCAGCGGGGAAACACGGAGAGTGAAAGCAGAAAAAGATAGCAGCTTTAAAAATGTCTTTGAATTTCAAATAACAGCAGCACATCTCTGTCTTTGGTATAGTGCAGCACAAGCGGCCCCAGAAATGAACACAACAAGAAAAAAAAGAAAGAAAGAAAGAAAGAAAGAAAGAAAGAAAGAAAGAAAGAAAGAAAGAAAGAAAGAAAGAAAGAAAGAAAGAAAGAAAGACATCTTCAAGATTGTTTTGCTCGAGAAAATCCCAGATTTAAGCCTCTCAGACAAGTCAGTTAATAAACAAATTTTTACAATAAGGCTTGTTTTTTTTCTGTTGTTTTTCTTGCTCTTGGTTGAGCTTCTGAAGGCCCCCAAGAGGTCTGGGAAGTTTGAGATTAATTGCTTTTCTTTTTCCAGTCGAGCAAATTAAAGACAGCTCAGAAGAGGGCCCTCATCACGTAATCAGCTAATCAGCTTCATGCCCACCACGCACAATCCCCCCTATCATTAGAAGGGCATTCTACCCATAATTTCAGCTCTCTGAAGATCAGTCCATCACACGGACTAAGGACAGAAAAAAACACTGTTCATTCTCCTGTTTGAAAATAGATTTATTGATAAGTTTTTTTCTTTGATTGAGGGCCAAAGCGGCCTAGTGAAAAGGGTCCATTCTTGCCTTGGATGTTTGCAGCCGTTGTTTGGAGGGGGGCCGGGAAGTAAAAAAGGCCACAAAGGTCAGCTGGTCGAGTGGCTGGTGTTGTTTACCCCCAAGGCAGTGAAAGGAGGGCAGCCATGGAGGGCCAGGGACCCCCCCACCACACACACACGCACACACACACACACACACACACACACACACACACACACACACACACACACACAGCCCTCTCACCGGAGCTGTACAGCGGCGAGCTTTCACAGTGGAGAAAAAACCACAGAAGATGCAGGAGGCTGATAAGACTGAAACAAGCCATTGAGTCGGGGGCTAAATGAGAAGTTTTTTTCATTCCTACGTAAGTGTGGGAAAAAGTTATGCCATGGGAAAAAAGATATGCCACGACAAAAGAAAAAAAAGGTCTACGCCGCTGAGAAATAAGGGAGTGCCAGATTAAAAGAGATTTAATTAAAAATGGGACGTTTTATGGGATTATACTTGTGAATTGGAAGATTTTGTTTAATTCAGTGACTCATAGTTTCCCCCTCGTCCTTAGTCTGACCTTGAGCTACCTTGACCTTGCATCCAACCTCCTCATCTGATCCAGCAGCATCCTCTCTCTCCATTTTTCCCTCCTCCGTCCGCCTCTCCATCTGTTTCCCACTGGCCTCCTTCCCTTCCACCCGTTCTCTCCTTCTCTTGTTGCCTCTCAGCCTCCTTCACTCATCCATTTTCCCCCCCTCAATCCTTGTCCCACTCAGCTCTGAACAAGACTGATGAACATGAACTGATGGACAACCAATTCTTTATATCGCCGTGATTCTCATCTCATCTCTAATCTACTGGACCCAGCAATCCCCGGCATTCAGCTCAGTTCAACTCTGTGGTATTTCGGTGTGCATCTGTGCCCTAAGTGCGCATGCATGTGTGTGTGTGTGTGTGTGTGTGTGTGTGTGTGTGTGTGTGTGCATCTCCTTCTTTGCGAGTGACAAACCGACGGGATCTCTCTCTCTCTCAGCCCAATATGGGCCTCATAGACGGTAATAGCACTCTTTCTCTTTCCATCACTTTCTACGGCATGGCAGCGCGGCATGCTCTACAAAAGTAGTTTTCGCATCACTATTTCCCAGATTGGCCAATTTTCTTCCTGACAGGCAAGCTGAATGTATGGTCCCGTGAAGGCTCCCAATGCCATATTGGCACACACACCTTAAGAGTCAGGTCACACAGTCTCGCTTTGGCTTTTCCTGTGAAATCCTGAAGAAAAAACACAAGGAAAGCACAATGTGGTTCCTTTTTGTGTTTGACTTCATAAGAGGACAGTTATGACATGCAACCTGCCCACTGGGGTTGGTATATTGTAACATCTTCATTGTAGTCACACAATCTAAAAATCCCCCTGAATGCACAATCAGGGGCGCGGGCTAATGAATACAGCTGCTGTCTTTGACCTTGGCAGAGATGAGTGAGTCCCTAATTTCCCACACATGCATGATGAACACAAATACTCACACACACAAGAGGACACACACACACACACACACACACACACACACACACACACACACACAAGAGGACACACACACACACACACACACACACGTACGTCTGCACAAGCACATTGAGCGGCCTTCCTGTCAATGCAGCGAGGTAAATGAATCTCCACTCAATAGCCCAGGCCTCCAGTGGTAAATTATCATTGTATTCATGAGCTCACAGAGCTGTTACAGCCCAGTATCGGCTCACTGGGTGTGTTGCTGGCAGTGACAAGTGCAAATTGTGTGTGTGAGTGTTTCTTTTTTTTAACCTAATCAATTTATCGACCAATCTATAATGAGAAAGCATACGTGCGTCTGTGTCAAACACACTTGCTCACACAGAAGCTGTCAGTGTCCTGAGGTCAACAGAAATTATTAATGTAACGTTATGTAGCTGTTGTATTAGCTTATATTTGTTAAGTGTTGTTAAGCTGCTGCTGAAGCCTTGGTTTACAGGACTACTTTCTTTCCCCGCTAACTACGGCCTTTGGCATTGATCCATCCATCAGAAGTACGGGTCAGGCCTATTTGTTTGTTTAAAGAATATCTATTTCAGCAGGCAAACAGAGCGTGTGTGCATTAGCTATTTATAACCCCCCCCCCCCCACCCACAAGCGTATCCTTGCCCGCCGGACACCAATGGCCCGCGCTTATGGAAAGCTGTACATCACGCTATGGATTTATATAAGACACTGAATCAAAACATGTGTTACTGTCTAGTGTGTGTGCTTGTAAACTGCGGAGGAAAAGAGAAGTTTTCTCAGCTTCCCGTGTCCATTTTTTAAAATATATATAGGGGAGAACGGGGTCATATGTCACACGGGTAGGTTGTCACAATCGTTATATCTCGGAACAAGAAGGTGCTGTCTGTTAAATTTTGGTATGTAAATATCCACAACTGGGATCAGAGGTGACCTACATAGTCTTCCTTGGAGTTAGACTGCTGAATTTGAGGTGAGAGGACTGTTAGTGTTTTTCATGTCAAATTGAAAATATTTAGCTCCTTAGTATTTTTCTTCTAGGCTTTTACACAATGGGTTTATAACAAAACACTTGTTACCCTAAAAAAGTGTGAAGGGTAACCTATAGTTTTGATTGATTTTAGCAAGCTAATTAGTTGTCAAATGGTTGTTGGCCGTGATGCTAGCAAGAAATTCCAGTTGGGGTTGGTCGTCACATTTTTTGGGGGGTTGGTTGTCACATGTTATCCAAAGGGTGCAACCAGGAAAGGAACCCAATAACAAAAGAAAATGTCAAGCTGTATCCTCACTGACACCCCAGAGAAGGAGAGAATAGAGCAGGAAAGGCAGCTTGCATGCAAAAGAGAAAAAGGGCAACAAAGTCAAAACGACCCAGTGCATCCCAAACTAGACCAGTTGCCAAGGCTACTGCACCCCAGTGCACTCCAACCCAGCTGGGGAAGAAGAAACAGAAGAGAAAGAGACAGGAGGAGGAATCTTCATCAGATGAAGAGGATAGTTTGTATGGAAACGTTCTCTCCAGCACCCGTTCAGGGGAGGTAAGGGAGAAGTGTTGTATGTGCAACCAGTGGGCACACAATCTCTGCTTAGTTAGTGAGCAGACCCTACATTTGCCATCACTGTAACTCAGATAGACAGTGAATGTGTGTATCCTAGTTGAGTAGGCTATTATTGTTAGACCGATTTGTTTTGTTCTTTATGTTGTTACATACAGTAGGTTGGTCTTAATATGGATTTCCTTTTTGTTTGTTCCTTGCTCATTTTGTGTTAAGATGCATAAAGTTATGTAGGCCTATTTTTCATCTTGACAATGAAATGAAACATTCAAATTTAGTTCTGCTTTCTTGCCTTCTTTTTAAGATTTTAACCATTAAGATAACATTGTGACAAACAACCCCATAGTGTGTGTGACAAACGACCGCTTGATGGGGTTGGTTGTCACAATGTGTTAGAGTGTCTTTGATGGTAAATTTCTTCTTCATTACAATAAGTTAGAAAAAGTGAGGGGTTCACATTTCAAGCCAACACCTTAAGCTTCAATTTAATGTAAGATTGACTATTGAAAGATGTTCAGGTGATGAGCGATTCTCACTAGAGTAAAAAGTGTGCCTACTTACCCCGGTCTCCCCTACACTTCATCAAGAATTGGCCTCCCAACTGACCTATTCACTATACAGAAACCTATAGAAGACAGGCTTGGGTCAATAAAACATACAGTATGTAGCAGTGAGTTTTGAACATTTTTGATTCATAAATGTCCTTACTCGCCAGTTATTCATGACCTTTCCCCCCCGAAACATTTTCTATTCAGTGCCTTTACTTCAATCATTCTCTCTCACTCCGCTTTTTCTGCTCCTGCCCATGACTCATCTTCCTCCATTTTCCTCAGTCCTTGAACGTTGCTCTTCCACTTCTGTGTCCTTTATCCTTTTTCAGCGACTTTTTCTTTCACTTTGGGGTTCGTTCCAGACTCGCACACTCACTTGCTTGACCAATTTATAAGCAATCCTAAAGTAATTAAAGTTAAGTTTTCAGCACCATTTTTATATTGTCATCTGGATTTGAAAATATAGATAAATGGTTATCACTTGTTTGCCATCATAGTGCTTGTTAACAATGTTAAGTCATCCATCAATGCTAATTTGCTGGGCCAATTTTATCAGTGAACACGATAAGCAGATAAACACAATTGACACTGATGTTATTACCCATCAGCCATATGAAAAACAGCTGCAGTGAAGTCAAAGTTAAGGATTGCTTTGTCTGTCACTGAACATACTTTACAAGTTAACTTTCTTATTCTTTTTTTACATTACTTTTAATTGATTATTTTGTATATGTAGGCCAACAGTATACAGGTCCTTCTCAAAAAATTTGCATATTGTGATAAAGTTCAATATTTTCTGTAATGTACTGATAAACATTAGACTTTCATATATTTTAGATTCATTACACACAACTGAACTAGTTCAAGCCTTTTATTGTTTTAATATTAATGATTTTGGCAAAAAAGTAAAGAAAAACCAAAAATCCCTATCTAAAAAAAAATAGCATATTTCATCCGACCAATAAAAGAAAAGTGTTTTTAATACAAAAAAGTCAACCTTCAAATAATTATGTTCAGTTATGCACTCAATACTTGGTCGGGAATCCTTTCGCAGAAATGACTGCTTCAATGCGGCGTGGCATGGAGGCAATCAGCCTGTGGCACTGCTGAGGTGTTATGGAGGCCCAGGATGCTTCGATAGCGGCCTTAAGCTCATCCACAGTGTTGGGTCTGGTGTCTCTCAACTCTTCACAATATCCCACAGATTCTCTATGGGGTTCAGGTCAGGAGAGTTGGCAGGCCAATTGAGCACAGTAATACCATGGTCAGTAAACCATTTACCAGTGGTTTTGGCACTGTGAGCAGGTGCCAGGTCTTGTTGAAAAATGAAATCTTCATCTCCATAAAGCTTTTCAGCAGATGGAAGCATGAAGTGCTCCAAAATCTCCTGATAGCTAGCTGCATTGACCCTGCCTTTGATAAAACACAGTGGACCTACACCAGCAGCTGACATGGCACCCCAGACCATCACTGACTGTGGGAACTTGACACTGGACTTCAGGCATTTTGGCATTTCCTTCTCCCCAGTCTTCCTCCAGACTCTGGCACCTTGATTTCCGAATGACATGCAAAATTTGCTTTCATCCGAAAAAAGTACTTTGGACCACTGAGCAACAGTCCAGTGCTGCTTCTCTGTAGCCCAGGTCAGGCGCTTCTGCCGCTGTTTCTGGTTCAAAAGTGGCTTGACCTGGGGAATGCGGCACCTGTAGCCCATTTCCTGCACACGCCTGTGCACGGTGGCTCTGGATGTTTCTACTCCAGACTCAGTCCACTGCTTCCGCAGGTCCCCCAAGGTCTGGAATCGGCCCTTCTCCACAATTCTCCTCAGGGTCCGGTCACCTCTTCTGGTTGTGCAGCGTTTTCTGCCACACTTTTTCCTTCCCACAGAGGTGCCTTGATACAGCACTCTGGGAACAGCCTATTCGCTCAGAAATGTCTTTCTGTGTCTTACCCTCTTGCTTGAGGGTGTCAATGATGGCCTTCTGGACAGCAGTCAGGTCGGCAGTCTTACCCATGATTGCGGTTTTGAGTAATGAACCAGGCTGGGAGTTTTTAAAAGCCTCAGGAATCTTTTGCAGGTGTTTAGAGTTAATTAGTTGATTCAGATGATTAGGTTAAGAGCTCGTTTAGAGTACCTTTTCATGATATGCTAATTTTTTGAGATAGGAATTTGGGGTTTTCATGAGCTGTATGCCAAAATCATCAGTATTAAAACAACAAAAGACCTGAAATATTTCAGTTGGTGTGCAATGAATCTAAAATATATGAAAGTTCAATTATTATCATTACATTATGGAAAATAATCAACTTTATCACAATATGCTAATTTTTTGAGAAGGACCTGTATATGAATCATCAACCATCTTAAATAAAACTTCTTAGACCCTCATTGCTGTTATTTTCCTATGAGCAACTGTGCATGTTTGGTGATGGAATATTTTGGATGAAGTTGGAATTGCCAAAAACAACATCTTTCCATTATTGGGAGGCCACCAGCAAAAGCTTTAGCTTCAATGGCTCGTTGGTAAATAATTTCAATGCAAACACTGGCAGTTGCCTTCCAATCTGCTCCCCGATCTGGATCGAAGAGAAATATATACACAAACAACAATTAGTATGTATCCTTCCGCAACCATTCGTCAAACACTACTGTCGGTAGAAACGTAAGAAAAAGTCCACTTGATTTGCTGAAACCTTGTGTTAGCTTTGGTTTGAGTCTATGCATTTTAGCCCCCCCATCTCTTACTTTGGGGCATGTGAGTATTTTTCAAACAGACTTGAAAAAAAACTGTGATACATAATTTTGGTTTGATTTATGATGATAGAATTATTCAATACTAAAAATTACATTTAGAAAGAATTTTTTTTGTAAACCAACTGCAGGCTCTGCAAATGTAAATAAATTCCCCCTCTTCTGAAACTCCCTTTAACCTCCTCATCCTGTAGACTTTCTGTCTGTTGCTGACCCATTTTCTGTGTTCTGTCCTCACTACTCTCAATGTTTTTTTCAGGTGAAGCGCGTGGCCAGAACGTGGATCCAGATGCCCTCAACTCCACCTCTCCTCTTTCATTCGCAGCCACCATTTCTCCTCCCCACACAATTCTCTCTTTTTGTCTGCCAGCTTTTTCCTCCATCTCTGCTTCACCTCCTCCCATCCCTGTTGTTGTCCACAAGCCAAGGGCAGCTGCCTGGGGCTCTGTCCCTGAATGGGGGTACTTACTCAGAGATATACTGTACAGTTATGCATACCCTGTATGAGAGAAATATGATGCGACGTGACGCCATATTGGCCTGCGAGGGATCAAGTTCCACACACAGACCAACACGAAGAGCTGTTAGCTGACAGATGGTTGACGCATGAATCTGCATTCAAGTCAGCAACAACTTGAGGCTTAGGGCTCTTCATGCTTGCACATGATAAACAGCAGGTGTATGTGTGTGTGTGTGTGTGTCGGCTCTTTGTGAGTGTGTGTGATACCGTGCATCTGCTTGTATACACGAGCATGTTGCATTGTGAGCTAAATATTTGAAACGCAGCAGTTCCACATGTGTGCATTCAAGAATTCACTTGCGCGGTTGCCTGTGCATGTGCATGTGTGAGCGTCTTTGGGAGTTTGCTGGGCACAGAATCAGCAGAATGCCACTGGAATGAGAATAAGTGTGTCTTTGCCATGGCAACAGACGAATGCCAGAGCAGACGGGAGCAGCAGAATTAAAGCCCGGCGCTCAACACAGCAGGGGAAAGAGAAAAACCAAAGACCCTGATTAAACACCACTGTCTCTGCTCCAGGAGCCCTCAGCCTAAGCACATTACATCTTCCATTGCAGTCTGCTGTGAGATGCTACAAAGTAAAAACCAGCTCTGACGCCAGCAGATTCATGTAAGCACAAACTGCAAGAATGCAGTTTATGCTGATTATCTCTTTAATGACACAAAAGGTAGAATAGAATAAAATGCCAAAAAATACAGTGCCGCACAATCCGAAAAAGTGATGCATCACCACCCTGAGTGCTGCTGCTGTGTATCAATCCAGGTTCTCTACTTGATAAGTGATTCAGAGTTCAAACTTGTCTTCTGGTTGCGTCACAAGATCTTTGATTGGTTAAAAAGCGGTCAATAGAGTGAACTGCAGTACACACACACACACACACACACACACACACACACACACACACACACACACACACACACACACACACACACACACACACACACACACACACACACACACAGTACACACACACACACACACACACACACACACACACACACACACACACAGGGCTCTGCCTAAGTGCAGTGATTGATAGCCTCCAATGCACTTGAGGCTAATTCGTTACAATGTGAACTCTAGTAGCTGCTTTCTGTCCCAAAACACACTTGGCTAATCCCTTTCCTTTCCCCCTATTTTTTAGGGTCCGCGGGGAGGGTCTGCGCCTCTGTTGTTTTTCACTGCAGCAGCAAAAATACATCGGATGGAGACAGAAGAGGAAGACGGGGTTAAATGTCACCTCCACAACCTTTTTACCTTGTGAACACCTCCAATAAAAAAAATGTAATAGAGGGCCATTTGTCACAAAAATTTAGATGTACGTATGTACATGTGTATACACTTTTTGTCCTCCAGATTTTCACAGTATGTGTCACCACACTCTTTTCCTTTCCAGCACTGTCCTTTGAAAACATTTTTCTTTTTTTAGACTGAAGACCATGAAAGGATGGGCTCCCCCCTGAGGGCGAGCCCATCTTCTGCCTTTGTCCAATGATATTAGTTTGTAAGGATATTAGCTGAGAAGAAATTAACAATGCCTTTAAATTAAAAAAGATCACTCTGTGACCTTGTAAAGACAATTATAGCTGCTGCACATTGTGGTTGCGCTGATGAGTTTCCTGTAGGTTCATCATCATAAGCTAAATAAGGCGCGGCTGAGATCAAAGCCAGCGAGCCTGGCCGTGCTTTAAAGTAATTCATATGACGTCCATGATGTAGTGACAGTGGAGAGTCAGCTAGGGGTAAGAGCTAAACAATGTCCAAGCTAAGAAAAAATCTCCTTATTTCCTCCCTATATAAATCAGCCCCGTCAGAAAAATTATCCATATCCGTTACTTTTATCATGTCGAATTTCAGTTAAGCACAGTTTGAATTTTCTTGGCTGTTACACGTGGCAATGTTTCATCCTCCTCCTTGATCTCTCACAGGGTCCAATAGAAAAGTTTCGCTTCTAATAATGGATTTTTCAGTGGCGGGTGAAAAAAAAACCCCGCTCCCCCTTGAAAATGATTCTGGCTTAATATGTATGGAAATATAATTTATCACATCCATTTACCCACGCGGCGCAGAGAGATCCTATGGACTACATATACATAAAGGAGAGAATATTTCTGGAAATTGGAAGGTATTCTTATGATCATTTCATGTCCTCAGCTTCCCCCCCCTCTTACTTTCCTTTCTGCACACCCTGTAATTTCCCTTGTAATGTGAGAACGATGGAGTCGTGATAATGGCATGCTTTCATTCCATATGAGAGAGGAAGACTCATTACAGGCCCTGACATGTTTC
>NC_137219.1:9322659-9360159 GCF_949987685.1 Ammodytes marinus | reverse complement strand
GTTGATGGTGCCAGAAGGGCTGGTCTGAGTATTTCAGAAACTGCTTTTCTACTGGGATTTTCTCTCACAACCATCTCTAGGGTTTATAGAGAATGGCCCGAAAAAGAAAAAATATCCAGTGAGCGGCAGATGTGTGGACGAAAAATGCCTTGTTGATGTCAGAGGTCAGAGGATGATGGGCAGACTGGTTTGAGATGATAGAAAGGCAACAGTAACTCAAATAATCACTCGTTACAACCAAGGTATGCAGAATATGAATGCACAACACGTCCAACCTTGAAGCAGATGGGCTACAGCAGCAGAAGACCCCACCGGATGCCACTCCTGTCAGCTAAGAACAGGAAACTGGGGCTATAATTCGCACAGGCTCACCAAAATTAGACAATAGAATATTGGAAAAATCTTGGCTGGCCTTTTGAGTCAAAATTTCACTTGCGAAGTTCAGATTGTAGGTTCAGAATTTGGCATAATTCAACGTGAAAGCATGGATCCATCCTGCCGTGCACCATCAACCATGCCACGTTCAAAGTCCCTTAAACTCCCTTTCTTCCCCATTCTGATGCTCGGTTTGACTTCAGTACATTGTCTTGACCACGTCTACATGCCTAAATGTATTGAGTTGCTGCCATGTGATTGGCTGATTAGCTATTTGTTTTACAAGCAATTGCACTGGTGTACCTAATAAAGTGGCCGGTGAGTGTATAATCTTGGGAGATAACACAGGAACCTGAAAGACAGACTGACAAATGGGCCGACAGGAAGGCCAGTCAGAGATACAGACAGACAGATTGACGGCCGCAGTCAAGAAAAGCCAGTCCGATAAGTCAAAGCTGACGGATTGACCTGCCGACTGACCAAAGGCCAGCCAGAAAAGCTGCAGGCACGCTGGGAGAAATAAGTGTCGTGGAGCGTCACCCAGGAAGAGTAAATAGCCATCCTGGAGACACAGTAAGGTGGTGGAAGGGGGTAGAGGCGAAATAGAGGGAGAGAGATGGGCCGTAAAAGAGAGCAGGGTGCAATACTGAGGGGTGCTGAGGCGGTGAAATGAGGGGTTTGAACTGCTGATGTAAGCGTGGACACACTCTCTTTTTCTTTTTCTCTTACTCCCTCTTGCGCACACACACACACACACACACACACACACACACACACACACACACACACACACACACACACACACACACACACACACACACACACACACACACACACACACACACACACACACACACACACACACACACACACACACACACACACACACACACACACACACACACACACAGCTGACAAGCTGTTTCTACCCAGGGGAAGTCATTCAGGGTTCAGGGGTTCAAATGAAAACGAATAACAGCGGCTGGACGTACTGCTCTTCTCCTCTCTGGGCTCTTTCTCTTGCTATTTTCTCGTTGCAGTCGTGATCAAGCATTTCCCCCTTCCCAATTCTGCCTGCCCCCATCAACACTTCTTCCCTCCATCCTTCCTCGGTTGGTCGTCAACCCTTTTTTTCCCTGATTTCACACAGCTCGTTTTAAATATTAAAAGCAACAGTCTGAAGAGTTTCACTGTACGCTGCATAGCGCCCGGCGTTACGAGAAGCAATTCTGTATTCATTTTAATCAGCATTCAATGGGCAGGCATTCTCTATTCATTCTAATATGTCTTGAGCATTTTAATAAGGACCATTCTAAGGACCTGCACTGAATTCGGTGCCATGCGGGACTCTCCAAGGGTTATAGTGTGCGTTTGTTGCCTTCTGTAATTGGTGTTTTTTCGGTAGGGGGCCGCCTTGCACCGTGCGACAGTGTCTTTGCTTAAGTATTCCATTTTATGCCGCACAGTCTGGTGCTTTTTAGGGAAGGGAATGTATTTAATTGTGCATTTAAATGAGAGCGTAGCGGCTGTTTTGACTGACTGAGAGTATCCGTTTCATCACAGATCCATTAACAATGGAATTCACACAAAGATGGGAAAAGTTTTTACAACTGATGGTCCTCTAAAGCCAGCGCAGTCATATATGCATATCACAAACAAATCCCCCAAACACAGATGCTCATGCAAATAACTAGTGTATAAAGAATGCACGGGAGCAAAGAGCAGGATTAATAAAACATCAATCACAGGTGCCCTGAGAAAATGTTGCCGTTTGGTTCGTCAAACTGGCTGTTCAGACCCTGTCAGTGGGTCTTATTCATGAAACGTGAGCAGCACGGATTTGTGTGTAAACCGTGAGCAGCGCGAATTTACGTGTGATTTCCGCATTCATCAATCTTTTAGTAGTGCTGATTTTTGTGTAGCTACTCACAAAATCTACACATGCTCCCGACTGTGTGTAGCGCTGTGTGTAAATGTAGGAATAGACATAAATACTGTTTGTCACTGTTGAAAATTACAATTTTAATTCGTATTACTCTCTCATGTTCAAAATACGCTGATGCCTTTGAAACACGCAATATGCGACATATGACAAAATATTAAAAAATATAAAAAATATAAAAATGTTCTACAGAAAATAAGTTGACAATTCAAGGTTTAAGATATAGATTCGATTTATTTAGAATGTAAACTACTTGTTTAAAACCACAGACAACACGTACTTTCTACATATCAATAAAAAATATTATCATAATAATAAAATCACACAAAAACTATTGTCACGGCCAAAATAGTGCTCACCAGGTGTTGTGAATTTGAAATTACCATAGTATAAAAAGGACTTCGGTTTTAGACAATGGTAACAATGGCTGAACTTGCACTTTTGCACGATTTGGCACAAGGTGCTATCTGGAGAGAGAGGAACTTCAGGGACCGGGCAGACTTGTTGGCTGAGAGTGATGAGTGGTTGATTAGTCGTTTCCGTCTACCGAGACCAATTCTGTTGTATTTATGCAACATTCTGGAGCCTAATCTGACGAGGCCAACTCAAAGAAGCCACGCCATCCCCGCACATCTGCAGGTACTATCCGTGCTGGGATTCCTTGCCACAGGGACCTTCCAGCGGGAGATAGCAGACAGAGCAGGAATATCCCAGCCATCAATGAGCCGCATTTTGCCCAAAGTACTGTACATTCAATTCCCCTATGGCGCACAAAGGCAACTCGTGAAGCAGGAGTTTTGCGCGCTGGCCAACATGCCCAATGTAATCGGTGCCATAGACTGCACACACATACGCATCAAGGCTCCATCTGTTGATGCATTTGCATTCATAAACCGGAAAAACTTTCATTCCGTGAATGTGCAGCTGATATGTGATGCAAACTGTGTGTTGCTCAACGTTGTGGCACGGTGGCCGGGAGGAACGCATGACAGTTTCATACTGCGCAATTGCGCAGTTGGCACGCGTTTGGAGAATGGAGCTGTGAGAGACGGCTGGCTTATCGGTAAGAATATACTCACAAATGCATGTGATTTATATGTAGAGACTTATCTTTTTATATCCACAGGGGACCGGGGTTACCCGCTTAGGCGGTGGCTAATGACACCCCTCACCAACCCACAGACACCACAGGAGCTGCGTTACAATGAAGCCCACGCCGTCACAAGGGCTGTTATAGAACGCACCAACGGGGTTCTGAAGACAAGATGGCTGTGCCTTGATCACAGAGGTGGCACCCTCCTCTATACACCCAAAAAGGTGTGGAACATTATAATGGCCTGCTGTGTCCTGCACAATTTTTCAATTAAGAGGGGACTTCCCCTACCAGATATCCCACATCCACCTGAGCGGCTGCCTCCAGAACCAGCTCGCGAGATGACGAATGCGGCTGCTGTTCTGGTACGCCAGCGACTTGTAGAACGATTTTAAGGTAAATGTTGCTTGCACAAGTACTGCACAAGCTACCATTAACATTAAAAAAGCTAATCTGAACATTTTATTTTGTTGCAAAAACGGATATATTCGTTTATCTATCCAACATCCCGCTTATTTTAGTTCATCAATTAATTTTAATACTGCCTTTGTTATTGCATTGCGTTATTTTCTACAGCTCCAAATGGTTTTACCTAGAATAACCAAACATCACACAGGGGGGACACTGAAAAAAGTAAACTTTATTTTTTGGTGGGCAAAAGTGCTTGGCAGATTGCCTTAAGGCTGGTGTTGATTTCCTGCATTGTGTTATTCAATCCTTCAATTGCCCTAACAATTGCCACTTGATTTTGTAGGACCTGCTCCGTCAGGACCGGGTCACCTCTCCGGCCTCGGCGTCTGGGTGACGGAGCAGGAGCAGGAGGAGCAGATGCACCTATGCCCTTATATAGCGGTCATTTGCTATTCATGGGCGGAGATCTATGCTAATTGCTGATCACCGGGGGCGCGCTCTCAATTTACGCAGGATTGGGATTCATCATGTTACACACGTGTTTACGATCAAATCTGAGTTTTCCGCACGCTTCGTGAATCCGGAGCAGAGTTTTAGTAGCGTGAGAATTTATGTGCAACCCTACACACAGATTTACTCATGGATGATGAATAAGACCCAGTGTGAAGTGTGGCCTCCAGTAGGAGTGAGAGCAGTCCAGGAGACACAGGAGACGTAAAAGTCTAAAAACTTGGCTTCTTGAAATTCAGCCCTGTGTTGTTTGCAAAGCTGTTCACAAGCCTAGAAAATAACACGCACGCACACACACACACACACACACACACACACACACACACACGGGGCGGGTGCTAGACAGCTAGCAAACTGTTCACAAGCCTAGAAAATAACACGCACGCAGACACACACACACACACACACACACACACACACACACACACACACACATCAGTGTGTCCACCAGGTGTGCACCGATACTGCTTTTCATCAAAACCAAGTTGGAGTTATTAATTATTGACAGCTTTTCCAGAGGCTGAGCCAGCATACATTTTTAGTATTAAGTATTTGGGGATTTTAGTTTAAAAAAGTGAGAGAGGGACAATAAATGGGAAATATGCAATGCTGTTATAAGTTTCAAAGTCTATTCTTGACATTAAAAATGGTAGTTAGTGACAGTTCCAACTTTAGATCCATCGATGGCTTTGAGCATGGTCACGTGGTCGTCATGACTGGACACAGTTTTGTAATTTTATGTAATGCTTTTCTCCAACTTTGATGTTTTAACCTCATTTGGTGATTTTTTTGGTAATCTGAGAGCAGCGTAATAAGCTTAAACACAACACTGATTTATCATATGCTGTTTCTACGGTTTGTTAGCAGAACAGTGACCTGACATCCCGGTTTATACTGGGTTTCCAACAGGGTGTCTCGAGTCCCAGTCCAGATTAGAAATTAGTCAAGTTATTGGTTGCATTTGGAGCAGCAAGATTTACCTCCAATCACAGTAATGATGTAAACAAATATATCAGATCATGCACACAGGGAATGTTGTGATCTCTCCTCATTTGTGTTCTTGATCTATGTTGAAATAAAATCCAAGTCCTCTTTGTCTTAGACCAAGACCAATCTCAAGTACTACAACATGGTTCATTGTTACCTTACATAAACAGTGCACCACACGTCTCAATTCAACACGGATTGGTCTGTAGGCCTATGTGTGTTAAGCAATCAATGTGTCGTTGACAAGGTTGTGGTTAGCTTATGAGTAATAGGCAGGAGTAACACTAAAGAAAGTCGGCCTTTCTCAAAGAGCTCCAGGAGGTTTATGCAGTCCTTTGTAAAGTACCCGTCAGCCAAAAATGCTGCTGTCATGGTATCCATGGTGTTGAAAGCACCTCGGTAGGCATGCTAAGCTAGGTGCTGACATATTTGTCCCCAAACAAAACCATGTTCACCATGTTGTTCATTTAATATTCATGACATTTCTGTTCGGCAGCTAAAGTGATTGCTATATCATCTGAAACGTCGATATGTTTTTTTCAAATTTTATGAAGTGTTTTTTCTGGCAGAACAGGTTTCATGTGAGTTTTGCACTTTAAGCTTTCAAAGTTCCGTTGATGAAGTGATTACTAACCTACTGATCACAGCAGGACTCTCAGACTGATTTACGGAGAGTAGTTCATTTCATTCTGCTGAGTCCGATGAAACAGTGAAGCAGTGTGTGTAACATTGTTTTTCCACTTTTTCTGCTCGATCTTGATTGACCACTCTGTACAAGGAGTTTATGTTGCAGTAAAGGGCAAGCCTTCACTCACACAGACAGTGATTCAAACGTGTGCCTGCCCATGCACACACCAGGCACACACACACACACACACACACACACACACACACACACACACACACACACACACACACACACACACACACACACACACACACACACACACACACACACACACACACACACACTCACCTTACAGTGACCAGGCGAAGGTGTTACTGTGTGCGTTTGTGTGCTACAAGACAAAGCGATGGACACTAAGTTGTCTAAAAGCCCTGCTGGGAGTCATTGGAGCGTTCATCCATGTAATGCTCTTAGTGCCACTTTCAACAACAAATATACCCACAATCATGCATATACACACACACATGCTCACCTAGTGCACCAACATACACACAGTTCACATTTTACACTCGACAAAATGTTTCTTTGTGCACACACAGTAAGCGCAGACACACACACACTCAGACACCATTACTACAGTGGCTTCAAAGCATATCATTTGAGTCCCATTAAAGTGCAGCGTTGTCCTCCCTCTCTTCTGTCGGGCATCTTACTTGACAAAGAAGAAGTGAATTGGGCACTCAGCTAATGGATGACTCATTCAGATTTTCTGCCATGTGCGATATTAATGTTTGTACCTATTGTCTAGTGTTTATTTAATGCACGCCTGTTGTTCTTAATGCATTGTGTTTTTGTCGATATTCAATTTTAATTTCAGTCTGTTGTTTTCTTTTAGGTGCAAAAAGCTTCCATTTCCAGGTCACTTTTTTTTTCTTAAACAGTGACCCATTGAGATGTAATGCCCTGACAACAGCCTTCTTTACAGAGGGTTAATGTGGGTTTTTTTTCTTCCGTATTTGACGATGTCAAAGGGAGAAGAGAACGCAGCAGTAGGAGAGCAGAAATGATTAAGCGAACTGACGATGTTCTGACGTGCATCACGAAAAGATAAGTTTCCCCTACAAAAGAAAATGGGGACTGGTAGTTGAATGGAACATGCTGTCTAGATAAAATATGGCTGATTGATGGACCAAATGATTATATTTTCCGATTTCAACCTTTCAAGCTTGTGTGCTTTCATCTCGGCAAAATGTTCGTGCGTGCCACGAGTTGACCGACGGATGACCCGGCATAGCTGTAATTGGTTGATGTTGAAAGGGCTTGGGTGTTTTGACACGTAGTTGGAGGTGTTCGTTCGAAAAGGCGAGAACTAAATCTGCTAATGCTTAAGTTTTCTTATCGTCCCTGACAACACCATAATAACCACTCAGGGAAAAGAAATACCCTATTAGATGTCCAATAAACTTGTGGAAAGATTTAGGCACGAACAAACATCTGCAGGCTGATTTCAATTCATAAAGCAGCACCATTTCCAAATGGTGCCAAGTTTGCCATTGGCGCCCCTGCAGCAGAATATATGTTTGTGACTGAAGCCACCTACAGTATAGCTTCACAATGTGTTGAGGCTGTCGCTTGCATCATACGTACTCTTTCATGTTTGTTTGTTTGCATGCATACTGTATTTTCAAGCCCAGATATATCCTGTCTCGCTTTCTTTTTTTCATCTTCCTCGATTGCTTTCGTGCCCGATTAAAAATGGATGAGAATTTTATTTAGTGCTAGGCAATTCACTCTTCCAGTCAACCGTGGTGCTTCAACGAATGTGCTTTGTGTGTGTGTGTGTGTGTGTCTGTATGTGTGCACGTGCGCATGCATGTGTGTGTGCGTGTGTGTTTGTGGGTGTGAGCGTGAGTGAGAGTGTGTAAGGTTGGTTTCCTCCCGAGATGGTGGGGGCGATGAGACGAGTAGATTTGGGGTTACCGCTGGGTTAAACCTGTGTACTTGTCGGGTCAACCAGAGTTCAGTAGCACAGCTCGGCCTCAATGCAACACACACACACACACACACACACACACACACTAGCTCAGGTAGGCTAGACAGGACGATTGCTGCGGTTTACACAGACAAGACCGCTGAGGTGGAATTCCCCCACAGAGAGGGAAAGTAAGACGAAAGGATACCCGGGTTTAAGGGGCATGGGCAATTAAATCCATGGGAAATCTAATCCTTGGTAAATGAAAGCTTAAGATACGGGCTCTGTTCAGGAAATGGTAAAAAACAAAGTGGAATCTTCTACTTTACCAGCGGGACATTATTCTCTCCTCCTCACCATGGGAACCAATGGGGAGGAAGTGAAAGATTGAAGCCAGACACACCAGCCTACAACTGTGCCTCCTTGATGAGAAAAGATTTTCGAGCCTTCAATTTTCTTCGCTCACTGCTCACTTCTTCATTTTAGTTTTTGGAAATTGAGAACAGATAATAAAGTGCCAGCTGTAGTACTTTTTAATTTTTCTTATTTTTTTTGGGGGTCACAGCCGGTCGTTGCCATTAAAAAGAAAATGTGCCGGTGCTCTATGTCAGCAGCCTGCATATTATTCGGGCCAAGAATAGAATTATTGATTAGGCAGCAGGAATTACTCGTTTGATCCCAGCCATCTTTGGGGTGTGTTAGTCATTCAATACGTATTTGCATGGAACAGAACATTATGAATGAGTCATTAGAAAAAGGAATTACTTAGATTACTCGTTACATTATTTTCTATACTTTTCCTTCAAAAAAATCCAAAGCAGCCACACGTTTCATCCAAATGTAGCAAACATTTTGAAAGAATTTCCATAGAGTATGCAAAGGAAAAAGAGACTATGTGTGTTTCCTTCCACTATACTGTTCGGCGAATACTAGCAGTCGGTCCATTGTGATAAGTAGACGGAGATAATGCTTGAGTCAGGTGCCATTGTAGAAAGAGAGGATGCAACAAGATGATCGCGCTCAATCATATGTCAAATTTTGAAAGAAATATAGTAATTATGTTTGGAAACATTACAATCTCCCCATCGTGCCAAACAGATCTGATATTTTCCTCCCCTTTAGTTGAAGTCAGTTCTCCTTTGTACTTCGTTGCACCAACTTTTCATCCTTCTGCAAGCGACGTTTCTAACGTGCAAATTGAAAATGCAGCAGGGTTCCCATCTAATTCTAATAAAGAAGTGATGGCAAAAATGTAAATGCTAAACTGTTTGGGAATAGTTAGGTTTCCATTCTTCTGGGACTCCGACTATTGCAATAAAAAGGACAGTTCTTATTTGCAGCTGACTTTTTCCAGATGATTTACTGACCCATCAACAACCAGCCTAGCACTGGTAATAGCTTCCTGCCTTACTTCACCGTGAAGCAGTTGGGTCCACACATCTTCCTCTGAACACAAATGACTACAGGCTTACCGGTGGCTAACGATAAAAGAGCATATATAAATGCTTTGTAGTTATCACGTCTTAGCTAACTGCCAAACCTTCAGCTCCTGTGTCAAGCTGACATATTTTCTTTACTGAACACACGGACACGCAATTCATTTCAACCCTCTATCTAACTTTGGTAAGACTGTAAGGTGCCCTATCTCATTACTTCCTAAAAGTAAACAGCTTGTATACAACACTTATTGCCAAAGTAGACTGTTATTGCAGGTGGTATACAAGAAGTCCCCTCGAGCTGTCTCATTACCATCCACAATGTATTTTGATATGAATTTGTTTCGCATAAAGAGAGTATGACCCTGACTCAACTTCAATATGCAGCAGCAAGAATTGTCTTCCGTAAACCTGAAAAACAATTGGAAAACCTTTTTCATAGGTTGATGGTTACTCACTGTATATCTGCGGTTTGTCACTGTCAATGGAAGTTCTTTTATCCTTTCATTTTCTAGACAATAGTGTACATCGACAGGAAACTCGACAATGAAGCTATTTTCTGTGTGTGTGTGTGTTTATTATGTTTCAGGGTTAGTCATTTTTCCTTTTAATTACACACTTATACTTCTGTCCTGAGTTACATTGACTCCCTTTTGAGCAACAAGTGACACTGTTTATTATAATACTAATAAATCTATAAACCTGTGCTGTTGTAAGTTTATACCTTTTTCTGAATGAATTGGGCCGGCGGCTCATTGATTGCCATGGTATTCTTAAGTGACCTGAAACCACAAATCTGTAAAAGGCTGATGAAAAACTGGGCGACTGAAACACTTGATATTGATTTAAATCGTACTGAAATGGAAAAGTATTTTTTTATCTTGAATTTTTATTTTTTAAGCTCTTTGCCAAAAACCTGAAAGGAAAAGCTATTTGGTATTCGGGTTAAGTCTCCCTACTCACCAAAAATGAGAATATTTCAGTTGAATCATTTGCGCTATAAAAGGACTGTCACTTCATTTTTTAGAATGACAATCTTGTAGATTATTTTTTCCCCCAATGTGTGGCAGTAAGGGTGTCTTAATGGTTACTTGCCTGTCAGTCACCGCCACAGTATAAGTACAATTAGCCAGCCGCGAGGGCCTGGACTCTGGAGATGGACAAATATGGAAAGCAGATCAGCAGTGGAGAGGAGAGGTGAGAAGAAGAGACAGGCAGCCAGATGGATATAGTGTGATGGATAGAGGGCATAGAAACAATGAAATATGCATCAGGGCTCTCGTTAAATTTTAATCCAGGCTGTTGACTGGAGGTTGACCCCGTCGCGACCCAACACTTGCGGGGAGTGAAAATATCCTCGGAGGGAGGCGCGAGGGTGGCGGTGGGTGCAGGAGCAGGGCAGGGAAATTGTGAGAAAAGAAAAGAGTAATGAGGCTGGCTGGAGGTGTAGACGGTGTAATTTTATCTGCCTGAGTCCCTGAGTGTCTGAGCATCCCCTAACTACATGAGAAGCAGAGAAAATCTGTGAGGGCTTATATGAAGAAGAAGAAAAAATTCTCACATTTTTGTGTGAACAGACAACGTGCTACAGTTTTCAACCATTCCTTGAAAATGCACCTTGACAACATGCATCTCCAGGGAAAGCACAGAAGTGTGTGTGTGTGTGTGTGTGTGTGTGTGTGTGTGTGTGTGTGTGTGTGTGTGTGTGTGTGTGTGTGTGTTTAGGAGAAGACTTTGGTGTGTTTAAGTGAAATCTTGGAAGGACATATCTAAGAAGATTTCTTGGGTTCTGATAAAATAGTTTACCACGAACAATACACTCCTAAAGCTTGAGAACAGCCCTAAGTCTTTAATCTGTTGTGTTATTAAGAAAAAAGCTTTTATGCACACACACACACACACACACACACACACGCACACGCACACGCACACACGCACACACACACACACACACGGTTTTATCCCTTTGTGCCTTTAGTAGGCAGAACATTTGACCATATCCCCAGGAAATCTGTCAGTCGCAGTGTCTGGCTTTGTGAAAAAAAAGATGTTCATATTTGCAGACACTGATTAAACTGCACAGGATGCTAAGGCTAACTTATGTAAATGATGTTTTTAGTTTGTGTTTGCCTTGAATACATTTATTCAGTAAGTTGTTTCTGATGTTTGAACTTGTGTACTTTCCCCCCCTTGGTATTCATTATCGCCATGTATCAGGTTGTTTGTGTTTCTATAAATGTATAGTGTACTGTATATACTTATATAGAGTGTTTGCAGGCATAACAAGCAGAATGCAGGCGCTACCAAAGTCATAGCAGCTCAAGTAGACCTTCATTAACACCACCAATCATATTTCAAATGTGTATTCAAATGGACTTAGACTGAAGGTTATTTAATATTATTGTAAACAAAACTTGATATAGTTAAAATAGTTTCATACATAAATGTTTGGATTCCTTTAGTCAAGATATTATGGATTAAGCAGAATACAACATGAAAGTGGCCAAAGCTAGCTTTTATCTGTTATTTTAGTTATCTAGCTGAACCTTTAATTTAAATTTTTATTCCTAAATTGTAGCACTAGCTTTAAGCTAACAGTTTTAATCATGTAGCTTCTAAATTTACCATGCTATTTGTGACTAATAGTCGACTAGTTTGGCCATTTATCCATTACATTTAGCGAACTATTTTATTCAAAACTCTGAGCTGTTTGAAAAATATATTAATTATTTAGCTTAACGGTTTCGGCTGTTAAGCTACTTAGTTAAACTTGTCATTAGTTAGCCTGCTTTAACATTATAATATTATTATATTGGCTGTTCGGCCGTGACTTTCAACTTTTTGGCTTATAAATTATATTTTAAATGTTTTACTTTTGGCTAACAGGTTCAAACGTTTATCCATTTTTTGTGTTTGTGTTTCTCATAAGTGACTCTCACGACATGCTGTAAAAAAGAAAAAAAACTAAGGATAGATTTTACAGTTTTTGCCAGTTGCTTACACACATGTTGCAGACTTTGGCCCACTGTGTCAAAACTTAACACACAGGCCGAATAGGACAAAGCACATGGAGATAAACTTCTAACTTATACGGCAAAATGAAACTCTTGAAACAAAACCTAACAATCCCATCTCAAAACTGTTTTTAGCATCAAAACAATACACACATGCACCTTTGAATTACTCTTTCCTAGCAGCAACAACACACAGATGGGCTTTATGCAAAACACATCTGTATTCAGTACTTTGGATGGTTTTTGACTTTAAAAGTCTCATACAGATTTTTTTTGTGAAAGATTGATATACTACAGTTGATCTAGACACATGAAAACAAAATGTAAACGCTTCAGATCTTTTATTTTATTTTGCCATTTCAGGTTTTTGCAAAAGTAAAAAAAAAACCACAAAGACACACAAAAATGGTACCACTAGAATGTTCTACAAAACATAGTGTTGTAGGGGAATTATTGAAAGACATTTCGGCTATGGATCCTGTCGCCTGTTGGCATCCGACCACATCACCTCATCCACGTCACAGGCAATGTCCTCCCTTGCCAAGCAACGGGGGAAATATCGCCTTGCGTGCTATATCCAACCTCTTGAAGAATTTTTTGGAAAGATTGATCCACTATATTTTCATTTAGACACATGAAAAATATAGAAAAGCTTCTGAAAAAAAGTTTATATTGCAATTTCGTGGTTTTTGCCAAAAAAAGAAAAAAACACAACAAATAGGTAGGATCGCCGTTCAACAAGCAATTCAGTGTGTCACTATGAACTCTGAAACAATTACAGTAAAAAAAAAGTGTTGTAAGGAATGGGGAGGGTGGATTATGAATCCTTTTATGGATACCGCCTCCTGTTTGCGTCTGGCCACATCGCCTCATCGACATCACATGCAATGTCATCCTTTGAGAACCAACAGCGAAAATATTCCTGATATCCAAATATCTAAATGTCTTACAGTAATTATGGAGCTACTGTGTAGTTGAGCTGGACTCTCTGCCCAGCCTCCTATATTGTTAGGCCATGATCTATAACATTGTCCACCATAGTGACCCTGTCTCTGTCTGTTGCCTTCTTTGTCCTCGTCCTCCTGCCTCTCTCTCTTGTCCTCTTGTTCTCTTCCCCTGACTCTTGTACTGTCTCACAAAGCAGCTGAGCTCACCTGAGGTATATTTGTAATGCTAAGGCTCTCACTGATTGGTATTAAATTAGCTTTATTTTTTCTATTTTTCATGTGTGTAAGTCTGTGTGCTTTTCTAATTTTAGTTGTGTTTTGTATTTTAAATAGATGTGTTTTCCCAATGATTGCATGAGATTTCATTTTTGAACAATGTGTCTTATGTAAAAAACAGTGTGTAGTGTTTTGCAAGAAGAGTGTTGGAGAATTTCAAACACAGTGCAAAGCACTTATTGTGTTTGTAGGGTTGGTGCTTGTGTTTAGGGCATGGTCACAAAAGTTAGAGGTTGAGATGCTTTGGGCATAGCAACCACTTTTAGTGTTTAAAGGTCACATATTATGCTAAATGCACTTTTTAAATGTGTTCTAACATATCCATGGGTCCACGGTGTGCCTAGAGACTGCCAAAATATTTAAAAAATAACAATCTCTCCTTTTCTCACTCTCCCCCTTTCTGAAACCCCCACCCCTCCCCCCCAATATACTCTAGTCAGAATTCTCCTCGTTTCTGACCTCAAAAACTGGAAAGCCAGAAGCTTCCACTGTGCAGCCCACACCCCTGACAGACAGAGGGCGAGGCGTATCTGGCTTCGCTTCCGGACAGGGGGCGGGGGGAGCTCAAAGATTGTATATTTACGAGGGGAGCTGCAGCTCTTTTTAAAAAATAGGCCATTGTGAGATTAGCTGAACATCAGCATAGTACAATAAATTATCTGAAAGTTTTTTTCAGCAAACAATTAAAGAAAAACGTATTAGGGACCACTAAGACCATATAATATGGTGTATAATAGAACCGAAAAGTGTATAATATGGGAGCTTTAAGCATTAGGCAAAAACTGTAAGTTTACTAGTATTTTTACAATCAATGAGAATTTGAATGAGCCTTGAAATCGGCATCATATCACCATCTAATCCTATTTAACTTTTTTACTGTCTTCATTAACACAAATATTTTTTGAATAGGCCAGTATCATATTTTCTATTGTTTCAACTTAGCTTTCCATGTAGCTCCTGGCAACTGCAGACGTGTCCCCACTGCCTGTGTTTGTTCATAAAGTGTGTGTATAGGAGTGTGTGCCTTTTCCACGGCTTTAACCACTGCCTCAACCTCTAGTGCAACGGCCCGTAGCCTCATTAATAACCCCTGCGTTTGCTGAATGGCGCTCCCGCGATCTATTGCGGTCTATAGCAGTGTTGTTTTTGTTTGGCCCTGGTCACAGTGATTCCTACGGAGATGGCAGCATCATAAATCTACAGCTTATTCATGGAGCTAACCTGACCTTTTACAGCAACAGAGAACTGAGGGAGAGAGAGAGAGAAAAAAAGAGGGAGAGGGAAAGAGGGAGAGAGAGGGGGACGGAAACAGAGGGAGAATAGTAGAAAAGGCCAGGGAAATGATAGAAAAAAGGAGGTGGGGTGGAAGGTTAGATGGTTTAAAGGTAGAGCTGAGGGGATGAGAATTATAAGGAGAAGGACGGATAGATATAAGAGAGAATGAAAAGGTGGTGCAGGTGCCAAGCGAAGGAGTGGAGAGTAGACAGAGGCAGCTGGGGCAGGAGATGTGAATGATAGAAAACGGAAAAGGGGAATTTAGTGGAAAATAGGAGGATGAAGAAGGACACAGAGGCAGTCAGAGGACTGAGCTGGTGGGACCCGAGAGGTTATTATGTGATGAAAGCAATCAATGAGTGTGAAGGGACTGGGAGATGGAGAATTGTATGCCCGTGTGAGTGCATTATTCGAGTGTCTCTCAGACGATGGAGCCCATCTCTCCCATATACACCTCCGTCACCTGTCGAGTCTTTAATAAAGTCTCCATGTTGGGGGTTTCGGTTTTGCTCCCAGAAGGCAACGCCTCTCTCCGCATGAGCCGTCTCACACCTGGCCAACATTAGTAAAATGTGCTTTGAGAGGAGCGGTAGCCCCCATGCGTGGGGAGTATTGCTTTTAAGTGAGTGTGTTTGTTTGAGTGTGTGCAGTAAGCGCAGCGTTTTCAACAAGAGAAAAAGAAGGAAGAGAGAAAATTGTGATTATTCTCCCCAATCATTAGCTCATTAAGGCGTCAAATAATCAATGGACTGTACATAAACTTTACTTGAGACTTGAGATCAGATATTGATTAAATATTAAATCTATCCTTCTTACACAAAATATATATACTGTGTCAGAGGATAATCAATGTACTGTTTTTCAAAGATTAATAACAATGTATGTAAATTATTCAGAAGCCAAAACACTGAATACTATAAGTTTAAACATGTGAAACCCTGCTTGAAGATGCAGCTTTAATTATTTACCGTACAAACTTCATGTTGCTACAACCCAATTCAAAAATGGATGGCAAGTTCTTACCTACCATAGCCATGCACTTTCAAATTGAAAATCAAGGTGTCCTAGTTTTTCTGCGCATTTAATTAATTTCCTTGGCTGTGCTTTTATTTCATGACACACCCATACACACACAAAATCCAAACCCAAACCTTCTCTGTAACCGTGGCCCCTTATGATATGGTAACCATTTGTACTTAATTGCTTTAGCAATATTATTTCTGAACTTTTATTTCCAATTGAGCTCATTAAAGTGAAATTGCATGGAGATAGAGTTTGATTTGTGAGCTCACAGCATGGTGGATTATAACAGAAAGCTGCTCTCTTCATTGGTATTCTGCTCGTCTGCCACACAGACCCATCGTAGATCCCACGAATAAAAGAAGAAGAAAAACCGAACCATTACGAGGCAATGACTCTACTGCTGTAGAGCAAAAGCCACACATACACACACAGACACACTGTCTTTAGCATTCCACAGATGAGACAGCACTACATACAGTAAGCCAATTAGCCACTACACCATTAGGTTAAAAAACAAGTCATTAATTGGTCTTTGCAGTGAATGCGTGGACATAACGGTTAGCTGCTCACGAGTAAAATGGAGTCCAATGTTTGTTTTCAAGATGTGCTAATGTTAAAAGATCCTGGTTTAAGTCTGGGGATTATTTTCTCTCGGGCTGTTGTTTAAGGGAGCTGGCTGTAATTTCAGCAAAATGAAACGATTTGGAAACTCAAATGAGATCCCAACAGACTGCCAGGGAAAATCAATTGAATGGTTGGGGCTGCCGTAGGAAAGAGTTTACATGCACGCACGCACGCACTCATTTGCACGTGCACGCACACACACACACACACACACACACACACACACACACACACACACACACACACACACACACACACACACACACACACACACACACACACACACACACACACACACACACACACACACACACACACACACACACACACACACACACACACACACACACACGCGCGCGCATCAAAGCACACAGCTTATCCACAGATCAATGAATGCACACACACACAAAAAACGTAGCAAACTAGGTGGGTAAAAAGCCAGGTCTGCCCATTAAATAGGCTACACTGCTAGAGATGGAGATGTTAGCCTAACAGCCATTTCAAAAGAATTCCTACCAAAACATCCAAAGCTCACTCATTTATACAGTTTTTGATTTAAATTGATTTAAAGATTCTGGTACGATTTCTAGACGAACAACAGTTTACCCATCCAAAGATTGTAACACCTCTTCTTTAGCAAAGGTGGAAGTAGCATGTCATAAAGCTGCCAGTAAACTCTGTAATTTCTTGTTGGATGGTCAAAAGGTTTGTCTTCCCCCTCCCCCCCACACGTTTCTGACGTCAGATTGGAGGGGGCAGGCTGTGTCCGACCATTTCAAACTTTCTGACACTGATGATCCCACTTCCCGTGGTGATTGGCCAGTTGTGCAGAGTTGAAAAATGGATATTTTTTTGTTCTCGACACAAATATTTCTGAAACTTTTCATGTGAACAACTGAATGCACATTGTGCAAACTACTTCTTGTTGAGAGGTCTGTGCACTGTGCGGATGGTCTGGTGGCTTTGCCACTGCTCCCTTTTTTCTTCCTATTTCTTTTAACCATTAAAAACAATCTTTCCCTAAACTTAAACGAGTAGCTGTGGTTGAAAACTTAAAATGACAATATGAATCATTTTTGGATCAGTCATAAACTTAATCTGAATCAATTTGGAGGACTCTGGGTTCTGCAATGATTCTGAACATTTCAAATCAAACTGTGGCTTTTTTTTACAAAAATAGTTTGTGAAATGACACAGACTTTCAATCTGTGGCCCGTGCAGCGTGAAATGGTCTAATTGAGGGTTGGAGTTCACAATCTTTCTTCCTTATCAACTTCTTACATCCTCGTCTTCCTTCTGTTGTTTGACTATCTGATTCCCCCACTTCCCTTGTCTCATCCACCCTCCATCTTCACTACGTGAATCCCTCTCTTCCTCTCCTCTCTTTCCTGTCCTGGGTTTTCAGCCTTCCTCTTCCCATTCTGTCAGCTTTTCCCCTCCCTGCCTCATAACTTCATTACTCCTTTTTTCCTATTCCTCCGTCTCTTCAAAGTCACCGCGGTCTTTCGCTGTCAATGCGCTGAGAATTACACATCGCTCAAAGCGGTAACATCTGACAAAACTGACAATGTTGGTAGTAACACACAGAGTGATAGAGAAAGTTCACTCAAGTCGCCATCCTATTAGACGCACACACACACACACACACACACACACACACACACTGTAGCTACACTTTGACAGTTGTAGATACATCCAATTTACCTTGAAGTGGCCTCCTGAAGGGACAGCAACCACTAAGCAGTTCTCAACTAAAAAAATAACAAACAAGTGTGAGGTAGAGAGTGTGTGCAACGCATTCATCGCACACACTCTCTACCTCTGCATTAAGTGCATTGGAGTGGATGGTAACAGCAGCAGCGTCAGGCTTTTATCGCTGTAATTTGCAGCCATACATCAGTGTGACAGTGGCCGGGGCAGGACAGTGTCGGCCCCAGCTCCCAGACACACTGCTGCACTCTCTCTATACTGACACACGCCAAGGGCAGCCTAGATAATGTAGATGTATGAATAAAACAACACAACTTTGATGTTGTGGATCACAATGCATCATTCATTCACATCCACAGTAGTGAGGACACAGAAAGTGACGGATACTGCTCATTTACAGCCCGCGAGGACGAGATAAGGGGATGCGAGGGGGATAAGCGATGCACTGGTCATGGCTGGACTTCAATCATTGGGAGCTTCAGTGGAAATATACCAGCGTGCTATATTTATGCAGCAGAGGCTCACACTGCATCTGCATTAAAAGGGAAACGGCCAAAGGGGGGCTGTGGAGGCTGGATGCAGAGGGGATGGAGAAGAGGATGAGAGGGATAAAATGTCATAGCTCGGGGTTGATAGACGAGGAAGGTCCAGCCACTCCATCTCTGAGTATTATGGAGGGATGGGAGAGATGAAAAGGGGAAGCGAATGGGAGCAGAGGGATAGCCGCGAGGTTGGGAAGGCGACTGTACTAGAGAGAGTGTGAGCGGAAAGAGACAGAGAGGGGGGGCGGGGGGCGGGGGGGCGGGGGGTGGTAACAGGACCGGACAGGGAGAAATGAGGGGAAAGCCAAAGGGATTAGGGAAGGACAAAAATGAGGGGGAGAAGTTATAATGGTCTATCGGTACAGAGGAAGTACGAAGGTGAAGGGGTACAGGTGGATTTGAATAGGAGTCTGGGGAGACAGCGGATGACAGGACCAAGTAGAGAGAGAGCGGGAGAGAGAAGGGTGGGGGGTGGGTGGGGGATTGGTAAAGGTTAAGAGGGATTTTTGTTAGATCTGTTTTTTTATTCCATCCTGAATGATTTTAATGGGATCTTAAAGGCCCCCGTGAGGTTACCTAGGCAACTAAAATAGTGTTGGACTGGTAGGGGGACACTTATCGGTGCAGAGGAAAGGGCAGAGGAATTATCTGGCACTGACTGTGAAAGAGGCCTGTGTGTGTGTTTGTTTGTTTGTTCGTGTGTGTGTGTGTGTGTGTGTGTGTGTGTATTTACACATTTGTACCATGGAATGTGTTTGCAGATGCATGCAGGTGTGGGGATTGTTTTAGTGTCTATCATTAAATGTGACTGTGTATACAGTTTATGTAGAACAGGTGGCTGGGATGAGTGTGTAATAGCAGCTGTGTACACTACAGTATGTTTGTATGTACCTGGCGGCAGGTGTTTGAGGTGTACAGGTGTGAAAGTGTGCAGGTGTGTATGTTCTGTTTCTTCTCTGAGGATGTAGTGAGTGCTGCAGAGGTGTGTATGTGTGTGTGTGTGTGTGTGTGTGTGTGTGTGTGTGTGTGTGTGTCTTTGTACTTCTATCTTTGTGAGGATCAGAGATTTTGTGGAAAGTGGGACAATTTGGAATGTTATTATCAAAGGTCTGTTTGAGAGTTATTACCTTTAAAATGTACTCGGACAGAAGGCAAAGCTAATTTGAACCCTCCATCAATCGTGCACATCTGATCACTGGACTGAGTGTATTCGTCCCAAACAGACTGTATGTGTTAGCCATAAGCTAGTTCGATGGAAAAATGGCTGTGTCTTTGTGTTTGTTTTCACCTCAGTATCTGACTGAAATCACATCTCACCAAAGACTCCTGTTATTTCCCTACAGCTTCTCCTCCTTTCCCTCTTTCTATGTTCATGAAGCAGATTTATGGTCGCACAGATGCGTTTCCATGTCAATTTGCAGCACATTTTATGTCTAATAGTGTATTCACATTGAGTTTATATGCAATTGCGCCGCCTCTTCACTCTCTGTATGCAGACACAATTAGGTTTGCGAGTTAACTCACATTTATTAAAGGATATTTCCAGTTTATTACAACTTGGGTGTCATTTTCATAGCTGCGTCTATCATTTCTATTCGTTCTGATAATATTAAAACTCACCACAGCGTTAGATTAATTTGATCAGAGATTGGAGGAAAAGCAACATCCTTACAAAGTAACACAATCAGATATTTATTTTTCAAAACTTTATTCTGAGTTGTTACAGGAAGTGAGCTTGGGAAAAATGTCTGTAATTATCTTTCAGTGCACATGAAAACTTTGTGCATTCATAGCTACTGTAGTCCATTACGTCATATCAAATTTGAGGAGAATTTTAGATTCAATTGTAATGCTTGTTTACAATGGTCAGTTTGGAAAACAATTGTATCGTTTGCATTATTTTTCTTTTCCAAGTACTGTAAATCAACCTAGCCTGGAGGTTTGCTAATACCTCCAAGCAACCTGTATCACAGTGCAACTGCACATGCATTATTCGCAGTTGGCACCATGGCCAGATTTCTGATATCACCTCAATGCATATATAATTAATTATCATTGTTAAAACTGAGAAAACAAAACAAGAGTTTGTGTGTGTGTGTTTGCTGGAATATGTTTCAATATACCTATAGTGTTTGTGTTTGTGTGTGTGTGTGGGGGGGGGAGGGTGTAGCTCAGTGGGTAGGGTGGTCGACCCACAATAGGGTCGGTGGTTTGATCCCCCATCTCCTCACCACATGTCCAAGTATCCTTGGGCAAGACACTGAACCCTAAATTGCTCCAGATAGTTAGCTTGCACCCTGCGTGGTAGCTGCTGCTATCGGTGTATAAATGTGTGCTCCAGTTGTAAGTCGCTTTGGATAAAAGCATCTGCTAAATGACATATAATGTTTGCCATGTCCAGGGGCCTCATTTATAAAGCTTTGCGTGGGATTCACGTGGAAGCTGGCGTACGGAAGAAATGTAGGATGTACGTGCGAACAAAAATATTCGGATTTATAAAACAGTGCGCACTCACGTCCTACGCCTGTTTCCCTTTATAAATCACAATCAACTCTAAATGTGGCGCAGCCTTTGCGGGCTTCACGTACCGCCCATATTTACCCATACATAGTCATCGACACGCCCGAATTAATATCATTTACTGAGTGCATGAAGGCGGTAGTGGCAATCGCCGACTGAAAGGGAAATGGAAAAATAAACTCCACACGGTGTGGATCACTGCGGTCACCCCGAAGTACCCGTTGGAGAAGTGGCGAACAGGGAAAATATAGTTTGGTGGCAGTGTGAGCGTAAAAAAGGCGATAGAGTGCAGCCTGTGGCGATCTCTGTGAACGCTGTGGCCGAAATAAAAAGAAGTGATCCGACATAAAAGTGGACGCAAACAAGTGCATATCCTCACTCACACAACAGTGTTTGTGCCACGAGCGGGGGGCACCATGAGATACAGATTCGGAGAATTCATCCCGGGGCAGTGACGGGCGGCGGAGGGTTAATAATAAACTTCACAGTCCCTTTCAAAACACAATTGCGACGTGCTTAAACACAAAGAAAAACACATAGATAAAACGGACTAAAAGCCGTGAAAAAAATCACAGTAGCCTATGTGATGTACAGTAGGCTTATCATTAGTGTATGAAAAGGTGCACTCCTGTCTGCCTGACTGAGGCATAGAGAACAGCGTCAGTGTAAAAGTAATAGGCTGTATTCCACCTCAATATTATCAGAATTAATTCCACAACATGCAGATAGGTTATTCTTTAATAACTGCAGAGCTTATTCGAACGTTGCTATTTTGTTTTTATTTGCACTCATATGTCTCCGTTTGTAGGCTATTTAAGATCCTAATTCGTTTTGTTTTTGTTGGTATCACTCCATGGAAAAATCCGTGGAGGCATTTGTTCATTAGTTGTAAGAATGGCTTCATCCGTTTTGCAAAGGAACTCCCAATATATGATAGACCTACATGGCTTATAATAGGCCTATCTGGATACATTTTACACAAACACATTCGTTCTCGCACTTCATACATGTGCCGACGGAGTCGCCTTTTCTCCTTTCTCCACTTTCTGTGCGTACGCATGGGTCAGAGTTTGCGTGGAGGACCGCACATCTCCCGTCAAGTTTGGTTTTTATAAATCCCAATATTTGCTTAGAAATTGGCGTGCGCCCTCTTCTGGGCGTACGCAACGTTTATAAATGAGGCCCCTGGTGTTTTGCTTAAGTCCTGTGTATGTGTATTCAATGTATGTTTGAGCTTCAATGGTGTGCATGATTGAGTGAGTGTGTGTCTGTGAGTGTGTGTGTCTGTGAGTGTGTGTGAGTGAGTGTGTGTGTGTGTGTGTGTGTGTGTGTGTGTGTGTGTGTGTGTGTGTGTGTGTGTGTGTGTGTGTGTGTGTGTGTGTGTGTGTGTGTGTGTGTGCCCCATGAATCTGTCCGTCCGTGTAGCTGCTCTTGCGGTATACGACAGTGTGAATCATCAGAAGCTGCGGAGCCATAAAGCCCAGAGCTGTTAGGTTGGATGGCTCCTGAATGATCACAGGGAGGCTGCGCTCCTATTTCCCGGGCAGCAGCAGCCATCATTGTGAGGCTGAAGAGCTGATGTCGCTGTGTTTGCAGGGACCCGAGGGTTAGCCGTTATATGCTGTAGTCACGCCTGACAGCACAGCCAATGGCCATAACGTCAGCGACAATGATTGAACACATGAAATATGTGCTCTTTGTCCGTGGAATCGGACGGGGTGGAGGTTAGCGCTAGGGTCAGGGTGAGGGTTAAGGCAAGAGGAAAATTGCCTGTTTGGAAAGAAAGCCTGCCTCACTAGCTCTACCTCCCTCTTTTATTAGGCAGTGTTGAGAGCTCGCCTCAGCGACAAACAAGATATTTGTCAGATTTGATTTTCTCTCTGCAGCAGAAGTTTGTTACCCCAACCGAACACTCCAAAATGGAGATATTAATAATGCATACACGCTGCCTCCTACCAGGGCGGATCTATATAATTGCAGCAGACAAAACATTCTTGTGATACTCACTTACGCGGCATTATTTTGAATAATAAGACACACACTCATTTGCTGTGGTGGGGATCAAAATACTGGATACTGGTAAAACTAACGTCTTCCTTCCATGTTAAGCCACAAAAGTATTAATGTTTAATGTTGTCCTTTCTGATAAATGCAACAAAAAAAAACAAGATAGAAAATCAAAACAAAGTAGGTGTATGGATTTAGCCCATTTGGATTCATCAAGGGGGGTGAAGTCAAATCACACTTCATATTCTGTATTTTGCCTTTTGTCTGCTCTTCTTTGTGTCTATGCCTCTCTCTTTCACCCATTATTCTTCAGATATACTCTCCATAATATCCAATCATTTCAACACTGCCATTGTTTACTTTGCACCAATGGCACCCACAGCTGCCATAAGAATATAGAGGCAGTCATTGTTTTAGCATGCTTCCACCATTTGTATTAGTTATATGACATTTTGTGACAAGTGTGGGTTGTTGTCATTTACCTTCTGCTTCAGCCGGAGAGACTAAATTGAAGCTCCGCAGAGGAGTGAAAGAGAAATAACAACATTATTATTGTTAAGTGTTTCATAAGTAGTTTTGCAGGCAAGCACATCCATCAGAGCTGCAGGGGAGGGAGGGGAGTGAGGAGGCAGGGACCTGGTATGAGAGGGGATGCATGGTGGTTTTAGGGGTTGTTACTGCCTTTATCAGACTGTTGATGACTGGAGATAGCAGAGTAGAAAAAAGAAGCTCAATAGTGCCATCAACAGGTGCAAGGGGGCGGTGCTGCTCACCAACAGGCTCTGAACACTGGTTGGGGTATTCAGTGAGCTCTTTTGGGGTGTAATAGTGACGATTTATCAGATATGTATATATATACGAATATGATCAGGTAATAAAGTTAACTATGCTATTGTCTCCAAAGGGTCTGGGTGAAGGATATATGGGGGCTTGTGGATTAAGGTGAAGATGAGGCTGGCTTGAGTCCAACCTATTCTCTATCTGCCAAGGTTAGACTATCCTCTGGCTTTTTAAAACCCTGACAGCTATGCTCCTTCACACACACATGCGCGCGAACGAACACGCATGCGCACACACACACACACACAGGTCTTATCTTGCCCAAAAGCGAGGTCAAAGTTAGAGCACGCTTAAAAATCAACGCCCAACTTCCTACCTCCTTTTACCTCAAACACGCTCTTTTTACCTTAGTCTGTCATACACACACACACACACACACACGCGCGCACACATACACTCAACAAAAATATAAACGCAACACTTTTGTTTTTGCTCCCATCTTTCATGAGATGGACTTAAAGATCTAAAATTCATTCCAGATACACAATTGTACCATTTCTCTCAAACATTGTTCACAAATCTGTCTAAATGTGTGATAGTGAGCACTTCTGCTTTGCTGAGATAATCCATCCCACCTCACAGGTGTGCCACATCAAGATGCTGATCTGACATCATGATTAGTGCACAGGTGTGCCTTAGACTGTCCACAATAAAAGGCCACCCTGAAATGTGCAGTTTTGTCTCACAGCAAAATGCCACAGATGCCACAAGCATTGAGGGAGCGTGCAATTGGCATGCTGACAGCAGGAATGTCAACCAGATCTGTTGCTCGTGCATTGAATGTTCATTTCTCCACCATAAGCCGTCTCCAGCAACTTCACACAGCCATTGAAGAGGAGTGGACCAACATTCCACAGGCCACAATTGACAATCTGATAAACTCTATGCGAAGAAGATGTGTTGCACTGCATGAGGCAAATGGTGGTCACACCAGATACTGACTGGTTCTGAGTCCCCAGACCCCCAATAAAGCAAAAAAATGCACATTTCAGAGTGGCCTTTTATTGTGGACAGTCTAAGGCACACCTGTGCACTAATCATGATGTCAGATCAGCATCTTGATGTGGCACACCTGTGAGGTGGGATGGATTATCTCAGCAAAGCAGAAGTGCTCACTATCACACATTTAGACAGATTTGTGAACAATGTTTGAGAGAAATGGTACAATTGTGTATCTGAAATGAATTTTAGATCTTTAAGTCCATCTCATGAAAAATGGGAGCAAAAACAAAAGTGTTGCGTTTATAATTTTGTTGAGTGTACATACACACACGCGCACACATACATACACAATCATAAATACTGAACACACAAACCAAGCACAGCACACAGCAGCATTTTACCTCCATAAATAAGCGCTGGACATCCATCACAGGGCCTCAACGGACCCTTCGTGCCCTCTGGTTCGTTCAACCCAGCAGCTCCAGCACACAGGGGGACGGACAAAGAAGGTCATCCCCAAACCACCACAAGGAGAGGGGTAATAATAATCATCATCCCTTTGAGTGTGTGTGTATGTGTGTGTGTGTGTGTGTGTGTGTGTGTTAGTTAGTGAGTGTATTTCTAGATGGGGAAGGTTTGAGCAAGGCAAATGGCCTACAGTGCGTTTAAGGGCTTTCTCTGTATTTTTTTCTCTCTACCCCACTTCTTTGTATGGATTTTCCGTCTTTCCAAGGCTAACTGTCTAACAGAGGGAGTGTAAAAGGCTTCAGTGTGTGCTGCATGTTACAGGCCAGTCGATGCCGACAAGGAGATGGAGCTCATGTAGCGCTTCAGGGAACAGATAGCGATTCACCCCTCTGATAGTGCCACCAGGGAGACGGATGTGAAGTGAGTGAAAACAAAAGTGTGTGTCTGCGTGTATTATTCTATCGACGAAGTGGTCTGCAAATTCATTGAGCAACATAATGGAGATACGAATTAGAACTCAATTAAATCTCTGATATACTGTATACACTGTGTTTGCAAAGTTTACATCCAAGCCAAGGCACCATGCTCAAAGCACCATCAGGGAGAGTTGTAGCCTGGCTCCGCCCGCCCGCCTACCTACTTCCGCTTAATTTTCATTTCACTTCAGTAGTCAGTCTGGGGGTGGGGTGTGTTAGTGGGATCCTGCTCGTCCAAATTTTTGGCGGTCCAATCAGCGATCAGAGCGAGTGGCTGAGAACGATGATGTCGAAGTCGCGCTCCAGTTTCAGTTGAATGCTGCGTTCCTTTATACTCGGAACTCAGAAATTTCCGATTTAGTAGTTCCGAGTTCCGACCTGTCTGTGTTCCAGTGCATCTGCTCGCGAAAGTATGGACGCCTACAACCTTTCTCATCCAAATAACTAAACGTTAGGCTCTAGCAAGTTACAGTTGCCAGGTACCGGTAGATCCATAGACTACAATATAGTGAAGTTGAAATTTCCTATTTCCCTGTACAACTGAAACGCACCGTGAGAAGCCGGCTCATGACATACGTCTGGTCTGACCAAACGTGATGTGATTGGTTGGCTAATCCAGAGTGCCACTGGGCAGATCCAATAGTTTTAAACTTCAACAGACACCCGCCTCCAAGTGAGTGAACGTTTGCCAATTACAGCACTTCCAGACCTTCTGTACAAATTAAATGAAGTACAATGGTCTGGTTGGATCAGGCTAGGAGAGTTGCTGCTCGCAGTGCCCAAACAAATAAATGTGAAAGGAAAGGGTCAAGAAGACCAAATATAGAAAATGTATTCAGTAAGCAAACACATACATCTTCAAGCATTTTTATCCGATGAAGAACACACGAACGAAACAACATACATTTTTACTTAGACAATTGTTCTACTGAGTTGCACTTTAACTTCAATATTTACATTTAAAAAAATAATTTGGGTCTACATTTGTAGCTTTTTACTCATCCTAACTGGGTTTATTTGCTGAGTTCTTGCAATGTGTCTTGTTGCTCATTAAAAACAAAGCTGTGGTAACTGTGGTGGATCGAGGTTGATCCGGGAAGGCCCTATAGGCGAAATCATAATGGATGATGACAGAACAGATAAAGACCGTCTTCACTAGAAGTTGTCAAATGGAACACTAACACAGAAACATTTGGATATCGAGTCTTATGATCGCACACCTTCCACCTCCATGCAGAAAAGATTTCGTTAAATTGTTCATGGATACTCAGTGTTTCCCGCACGTTCACTCGCGCCGCCGCTATAAAAATCCTTCTCCTCCGCATTTTCTATTTTTTTTTGTACGTAGCTCCTTTTAGAAAATGGGCAGCGCGTAACGTAAATTGCGCAACACGCGGCACATCATCACGTAGCCAACATCAAAGAAGAAGAATAACCTAACGGCGAGTGTGGCAGTTGTTGGCAGTAGTAGCCTACACGGTTGCAAAGTTACATTGATTCCAGCAGCGAGTGAAGCGGAAGAGCGAAGAAAGAAAGAGAGAGAGCGAGACAGAGAGAGACAGAGAGTAAGTTGCTCAAATGTGTCGCTACATGACCTCCAGTGTTAAAAACACTCTGAGCTCTATCGTAATTTTATTTTATTTTGTCTATAAACCGTAACCTCCGTGCCGTTTTTCCTCTAGTAGACTAGTGTTTGTGTGTGTGTGTGTGTGTGTGTGTGTGTTTTGTCGCTCTTTTTGGATCACTCAGCCTTTACAGGAGCTTATATCCAGTCAGGAGCTTGTAGCCTAGGTATTTTCGGGAACTGTTAGATCCGATGTTGTTCTTTATCGCCATATTAAATCCGTTTTCATCGCGTATTTTAGTTAGGGATTTATGCTAATCGCCTGTAAGCATGTGGTCATTAGCATAAATGCAAGGAAAAAGCCTATGGACTTTTTAAAAGAGCATGAATAGTTTCTATTATGTATAACTTATATTTATTTTAGAATTTTCTCATCACTTTTTGACTCCCAAGACTAAGTTTTAAGCAATAACAATGTGACAACAATAAAACACAATCAATGTGCCTTTTTGTGTCATATCAATAAATAATTGTGAGATATTTTTTGCTTTTTTTTACTGTCTAATTGATAATTTCTTGCATTCAAACGACATCACTGCAGCACACATATTCTGATAGTCCAGGTTGTGACCCAAATAAATGATAGCTTGACAGCTATGCATTATAGGGGTGATGAATGCAATCTTAAGAGAATAAATCCAGGCGAACCAAAACATCTCAAAAATGGCTTAGGGCTCAGAGGTTAAAAGGCTGGTACAAGCTCTTAAGGGATGCACTGTGCACAATGTATATATACATAGTTAAATAATATATATTACATTTGCAGATGAGTCTAAAAAGCTGGGTGAAAAAGAAAGGCAGACGGGGACAATGGAGGAGCTGAGGTTATTAAAGCAAATTAGGGAAGCAAACTTTCAAGCTAATGAGAATTTTCTTTTGGATTTGAATGCATAATGCTAGGTGATAGTATTTGAACATTACAAATACATGTATACAAGGTAATTTGAAGGAAACAAATAAGATTTCTAGCATTTCTTACTTGTTGTTTAAGTGCTCAAGTTTATTACAGAAAATACAGGTAGACCAAGTAAGGAAGGAAAGAGAAGTGACAGAGAAGCAAGGAGAACAAGAGAGAGAGAGGGTGCAGTGGTAGATCCTGAGAGGTGTTTTGCCCATGATTGCAGGAGATTTAATTTTTGAACAATGTGTCTTATGTAAAAAACAGTGTGCAGTGTTTTGAAAGAAGTGTGTTGGAGAATTTCAAACAGTGCAAAGCACTTATTGTGTTTGTAGGGTTGGTGCTTTTGTTTAGGGCATGGTTACAAAAGTCAGAGGTTGTGATGCTTTGGGCATAGCAACCACTTTTAGTATTTAAGCATTAGGCAAAAATCTGTAAATAAATTGTGCAAAATAATTTTTGAGTTGTGGCATTTTTTGTTTAAATATTAATTTCTATACAAAAATGTCAAAATCTGTAAATGAAGACACAAAAGGTAAAGTTACAACACCAATAATCCTATCTACAGTAATACACAGGACTGTGTGAATAGGATTTAAGTGCATATTCTCCTCTCAAAATGCACCAGATTCATGGATTCCAATGTACAGGGTACAAAAAAATTTGGCCGGGGGGGCATGCCCCCGGACCCCCCTAGAGGGTTCGGGGACCAGAGCACCGCTGCTGAAAAAAATCCTGCGGGAAACACTGGTACTATATAGTGGAAGGAACGTCATATTTACCCTTTGAGAGAAACCTTTGCTTTCAGAATCGTCTGCTATAATCACATTACAATATCTAAAGGTACGAACACACTGCACATCGCCGCGCGGCGAGTTTCAATAGAAAGTCAATGTATTTCGAGCGCCGCCGCGCGGCCAGGGGCGGCGCGGCGCGGCGCGAATGGGGCGGTGCGGCCGCCGCAGAAGTTGAAAATATTGAACTTTTCGCCGCCGGCCGCCCCGCGATAGCCAATCACCGTCGTTGAGCTCCTCCCGACGTCACTCGGGTGAGTCTGCTGAGCTACAAGACACGTGAAACCTGGCTGGCGGTGCAGTCGGGAAAGGAGGGATAAAGGGAAAAAAGAAGGAAAAGACAGAGAGAGAGAGAGAGAGAGAGAGAGAGAGAAAGTTCCAACACATCGATAAAATGACAGCAGTTTAATGAGACACCTTTTAGTAAAAGGAGCAAGGAATAGACTCACATTATAGAAGAGAGAAGGAGAGAAAGCCAGGGAAGATGTACTGCAGATGAGTGAATATGCAGAGACAATAAAAACTAAATACGACAACTGACACTTCCAAACATTTCCCTAAACATCTGAAAATCTGTTTGGGTTTTCTCTACATGTTGATATGCCGGCGTGAATGTGTAGCCTATATGCACGGCCATCGATACGTGCGTGTGTGTGTGTGTGTGTGTGTGTGTGTGTGTGTGTGTGTGTGTGTGGGCGGGTTGTGTGTGTATGTGTGTGTGGGTGCATGTGTGGGTGTGTTTACGAAGCTTGGGTGGCAGGTGGCGGGGAGAAATGTGTGAGAGGTGCAGTGAGACCAATACAAGGGCCGATGGCAGAGATGATGAAGGCAGAATAGCCTACTTCAGAGACGCTCCCAACAAAAACAAATCAGTGAGGATGACGACGATGATGAGAGAGATGTAAATAGCGGGAAGAAACTGGGCGTGCACATTCAATGAGTCATCGGGCGGCGGCCGGCGGCGGACACAAATGAGCCAAAATGACCACGCGGCGCGGAACCTGCGATTCGCGCGGCCAACCGCCGCGCCGCGCTGTGCAGTGTGTTCGCACCTTAACTGTTAAGCCAATGTTTACAGTCATTCACACCAAAACATATGGTTCACTTTCTGACACAAGTAGGCTGCACCCTGGAGCATTGACACGGCAGCGCTGTTGAAACTGACAGAAATGGTTCACCCTCAACACATCGTTTGTCTCCACATACTAATTAGGAAGTGATCGCTGTCAATTAAGCCAGGGGATTTATGCAACACGACACATTCCAACAGTGCGCAAAGGGTCTCTTCATGTATCCCCGTCTTGATCAGAAACTTAATGTGGTGTCCTCGTGCTTATTTATAGGCTGCTCTTAACCTTTAAAACCGCAGGGAATGAGTCCAGGGGCTAGAGACCTCTGGGATTTATGTCCGCTAGTAAAATAAGATTACTCTCAACCACCCTGAATCACTGTCCCCCCAATTCAATACGATGTTCTAATTTGCACATCCGATACACAAGATTAAGGAGAAACTGATTTGTGATAATACTATTTAAAAAGAAAAAAAAAACATTTATCTCATCCCACCCATTGAGTTTTGAGAATGACTTTAAAAATCAGGTAAATGCAGATTTTTTTTATACTGTTGCTGAAGGGCACAGCAGCCCACTGTTCTTGCAGTGCAACGATAAAAAAGGTACCCTTTTGAAATGTTAAATCACACAGTGGGACAACTTGTAAAGTTCAATTCAGTTTTGAAATAGAGGGTGTTCTTTTCTTTTAATTTGTCAAAAGGTAACGTTAATGTTCCTTGAAACATATCCAGTCCCTCTCCCTCCAGAACACCTGTTTGTAAAATGAGTCCTTCCAACCGCTGGGAAACCTCATATTAGCGAGTCACACTTTAACAGATGTTTGGAAAAGCTGCTTGTGGCTCTTGCTGTTGCTTCATGACTATTAAAGACCTTAATTGGATGTATTGGTTATGTTTTCCTAAATTGTAATATGTATTAAACATTATCTAATATAAAAAAAAAATCATCATTTACAGTATAACGCAGGATCTTTGTGTTTCTTTTCCTTTAAAAAGGTGGAGTCATGGAATATGGAGAACGCTTGTTGTAAAAGAAAAATTCCACACATGGACCAAAGAGCCACGTGGCTAGCTTCTCTAAACATGTGCACATGTAGGCTATTCTAAAAACTGATTCCAGGATTAAAAATGTATATTGAAATGTATCAATTAATCATTAAATGAAGATTGTGTTTCCCGACTACAACATAGGCCTAAGTCCACCGCAGTACATGGGTTGCCTTCAACCATACATCGTTAACACCTGCTGTGATGAAAAGCATGCAGCACGTCAAGGGTGGTTTTTTTTTTCAAACCAGACTTTGAAGATTACTCATCCTTTAATCCTTTTGCATTTTCACTCCTGCACACAATGCATAATCTGACCAATACATTATACATTCTTTTTATGTACATTATGTGATCTCTTCAAAGGCTATATTCCTTCCACAACCGACTAGCGCATGAAAATGACACATCATTTTGTTGGGGTTTACATTCTGCTAAACAGATTTATGGTGTTTAACATAACATTGATTTAACACTATAGTGCAAGCATGATTCTGACTGTACTGAAAGACATACAAAGTCATCTTGTGATGAAATATTATTTTGAGACTGAAGGGGCTGAGGGAGTTCAAGTCTATCTATGAAAAGAAAAATGTAATTTATTAGAGGTTGAAAATAGTATTCGAAATGTTTGTTTATTAACCCATTGATGACTATGGCAATCTAGGATGCATGTCCTTAATGCCTGAGGGTTTTCTGAAAAAATAGTATGAATTGTCAAGTCTACCAAAACCTTAATATCTAAGCCTGTGTAGCACATAGAAACATGAAATAAAATACATTTAAAAGTTAAGGTTCACAGGTTTTATTTAAACATGCTCCCTTAGCGCTTACAAACCAACAAATATTTCTAAAAATCGTCAAAATTAGATGAATTAGAAAATTATTAAATATTGTTAATAAATAGATGCAATGTGTTGTGTGATTTTCGTCAGTAGTCTATAGACCTTGATTCTGCGCACCAAACGCCACTAACTGTTCTGTCGCCGACATAGCTGGCGTATTTTTTTTATTATTTTGTTTTATTTATTTATTTTTTGATTGACATGATTTTCGGCAAACCGCACAACTTTTGGGTGGTCACGTGGTCTTAAAAAAATCAACAAAACCCACCTCATGTGTATTTGAACCAATGACAGTGCATTCTATGCTGGGAATGCCATGAAAATTAGATAAAGTAATAATGCTGCGCGACGCAGCATCAGGCAGGAGAGCCAATGTGGCATCGCGCAGCAGCCGTCATCAATGGGTTAAGAATCACGGTGCTAGATCTTTTATTTCTACCCTTCGACATTAGCCATTATTATGTTGTGAAAGTCGATTGAACAGTATAAAAAGTACAGGAGAGTTGATAAAGAGCCAAAAGTCCTTTATGTTCACATGTTCCTTCAGTGAACCATGCTGCTGAATATATGCACAGGAAGCACTAAAACAGCACTTTATGATGGTTCAAGGATACTCAGCCTTGAAGAACCTAATATATTCCTTGCTGCCGGTGCAGGGAGGACGGCGGGTCGAAGCACTCAAGGAGAGCAGAGCACGGTGTGAACATACAGAGTGTATTTACAGTGGAATAGATGGCAGATGAGATGAGGTCTGGTTTTAATAGAGCAGAGACCCTGCTATGGCTGCCAGCTGCATTCACAGGCCTCAGAGGAGCCAAGGAGAGGTGAGGAGCAGAGAGAGAGAGAGAGAGAGAGAGAGAGAGAGAGAGAGAGAGCAAGTGTGTGTGTGCATATGTGTAAAGAGAAAGTGTTTTTTACAGGTATTCGGGGACATTTGTACCTTGCAAGGGTAGAACACTTTGATGAATTGTCACCTAGGAGGAATGTGTTCAAGATTAGTAAAAAGCTGATTTCAAGCTTAAAAAGTGAAATGGTTTGGCTTATAGCCACAGCTGCTGTGTGTGTGTGTGTGCGCGTGTGTGTGTGTGTGTGTGTGTGTGTGTGTGTGTGTGTGTGTGTGTGTGTGTGTGTGTGTGTGTGTGTGTGTGTGTGTGTGTGTGTGTGTGTGTGTGTGTGTGTATGATTTATATGCTACTAATACATTATCAACATTAGGAAATGTTGCTTATTAACATACAAAGTATATGAAAAAGTGACGGCATGAAACACACTATCAAAATGGATTCACATTGTCTTTCCCCAACCTTTTGAAGGAACAGTTTGACATTTTGGAAACAACGATTATTTGCTTACTTGATAAGGGTTAGATGAGAGGATTAATACCACTCTCATATTTGTACATTCAATACAAGGTAGTGTTGTATAAGCATATTTCTTTACATGTGCCTCTAGATTATTTTCTTTATACACTCACCCTCTACCTTGACCACATCCCTAAGACTGGCATGCCTTGTACATTAATGCAGCGCTTATGATGATACTAAAAAGCATTACATTGCCTGGGAACATAACCAAGGCAGAAATGGTGTTCTCTTTCAAAACCAAACTGGGAATATAATGAGTAGTATATAAACACTATTTCTGGTAGACAGAGTTGATACATGCACATAACTTAGGGACTGCTCCTTCCATTTTTAATATAGAGCTGACATGCCTTTTGCGCACATCTGCAAACATTGTCTATATGGGACAGCCCAATGACTTAATAATCACACATGCGATTGCGAACCATGTGAGATATTCATGAACATGAACATGCTTCTCTGTTTCTGTTGGACACACACACGCACACACACACACATTCATCAGGATACTCTTCCTCTAAAGCTCCCTCTGGTCTTACTGGTCCCTCACAGCTGTGTGATGATGACAAGAGACATCCAGGAGTCCGCCCCACCCCACCATAGTCTCACACACACATATACACTAATCCACTGTTACACCCTGTACCTCCTCAACCCTCTCTCCCACTCTCCAACACCGGTTTGACAGCCGTGGAGCAGCTTGCCAGCGATGTCGCACAGATAGAAAGCTTTTAACATGGAGAGGTGTGTAATATTCATAAGGAGTGCTCCACTTACTGTGTAATAGACGTTGGTGAGAGTGTGAGTGTGAGCAACACTGATCTGGTCCTTTGGTGATGCGGTCTAATATAATATTAATGCTAGTTGTGTTAGATAGCTTCTACCCTGTCTTTCCGTTCTGCCCCATTTCTCACATGCAGCACGCTCCCACGCTACGGCAGAGATGTTCAATGGGAAGCTTGTTTAGCGTCTTACCCCACAACTGCAATGCTACAGGGGAGAGCATAGGTTTCTTGGTGTACTCCTCTTAAGCTTTGATCCTGCAAATTATATTTTTGTTTCTTGCACCCATACACATATTTTTCATTGTTTTTCACCATATACATAGATGTAGGGCAGAGGAACATTAGCTTGGAGTGGACAACAAGGTCTGCTATCTTTTTGCTAACCAATTTGTGCTAACAAATGCAACAAGTGCACTTGGTCACTTCATATTGACACAGCCCAAGTACAAGTGAACCAGGGCTTATAAAGTCACAGATAGTTCAGCTTTATTAAACAGTACTGTTAATCTGCAGTCCGTAAAGATGGGAAATGTAGGCGATGAAATGGAGTCTTGTAACCTAAGAAAAGCATGAAGGAGTTTTTGGTATAATTTCCCTTTTATGTTTCTCAAAACACGTGCAGATATTGCTGAATGTGTACATCAGTATGTCCCTGATTCATTGTAAAGTACAAGAACTTTGAAGCATGAGTAAATGCTGGCTATGACATGGTTTGACAGATTAAAGGAACATGAATAAATGCATGTAGAAACGTAGGAGAATACAGATGGTACCACAGGGCACAATGCCTGAATGCTTGTACGGCATGTAACTGCACTAAGTCTTTTTTTTTTAAGCTTTGTCTTTTTTTTTTAAGCTTTGACTGTCACCTGATCTCAACCCAGCTGAACAAGCATGGGAGATCTTGGAGTTTTCTGTTTACCATAAAGACCCTCTGAGGTGAAGTTTGCCACTCTTCATTCTTTATAGGATACAAACAAATTGCCTGGATGACATTGGGGATTTCCGTCTGAAAAATATTAATTCTCCAAGTTTATAAGTTTACAGACACAAAAAAGAAAGATGTGCTGCACAGCACAAAGTCAAAAACATTATTGGAGAAAGTTGTAGGGTGGCCATTAACACGACCCAACCTCCCAACCTGTTCCAACTTTCCAAATGATCCCTCCAGTATATATTCCAACAAATTTCCTTATTTCCCTGTCTGATCGTCCCAAACGTTCCTCTCTAAGTGATCCAGCAACTTCACCTGCCTGCTCCTCGGCCATTTGGCTGGTTAAGTTTGCCTGCCTGGTATCCTGAAACCTGCTTCATAACGATGAGTAAATACTATCTTGAGAGTCGAGATCCAAACCGAACACAAACATAGCTACATAGTAAGTCTAAAGCTTACTAGTTGTTGGTGATGTTGATTTATGGGTCAATCCCACAGCATCAATACGTAATATGTAGGAATATCTTTTGGACCAATTTGTCCCTTCAGTGGAGTTTGAGAGATGTGAGATCTACTCCAAAGACGTTGGAGGGCACTCTCACACTAGGCCGTCGGTACCGTGCCCAAGTACGTTTGCCACCTAAAGTCTAGTTTGTTTGACCAGTGTGAGTTCTCCGTTTCTCGGCTACGGCACAGTTGGGAGAGGTGTGCTTGGGCACGGTACAGAGATGCTAATGAGCCGACTAGCGCATATATATAGGCCAGTAGGGGAGGGGGAAGGAGGTACAATCGCCAGCGTTTTATGTCTGCATTATTCTTAGCCACTTGAATGAACCACATTAGAGCAAGTAAACACACTCTTGAAATTGAATCCAAACACGCAGCCTGAATTTGTGTCCCATCTGTCACCATTTTTTGTAACCACCCTCTCAGTCCTGCCCCTGCTCCCTCCGTGCCTTCCTTCCCATCTTCTGTAACTTCCCCTCCTCTGCGATTTCCTTCCCGAGCTCTTTTCCTTCCTCCCTCCTCCCCTCGCTCCATCTCTCCGTAACTAATGGTCCTTAAATGCAGCTCCAGCTGTCTTGGCGTTGGGACTAAATCACAACAATCATGAGTTATTATCAGCGGCGTGCTGACTGATTGTGCTAATGTCCACGCTGATCGTATTAATGCCGGGGTTGATTGGAATACATCCATCATAATATTCCTGGCAATGAAGAGGTAATAACTGGTATTATCCTGATAATGAAAAAGACTGTTAGGCTCAAGATTAAACCTAAACAGTGATAACAAGGGACTTCATATTTGGGAATTACTGAAAGCAGAAGGGGAAGAGCTGTACGCACCCCTCCCCCCCATCCACCCCTCCCAATCCTTTTTCTGATGATGTCCTTGCCTCTCGTCTTTTAACTCCCAGTTTATCCGTTTATTTCCTAATCCCCAACTGAATGCCTTGTTTTTCTCCCTATATATCATTTCAATACGACTTCCTTCTTAACCCCATCCCTTTATCGTTCACCATCTTGTCTTCTTCCCTCTCGTCTCCTGCTTCGTCTCCCCTATTAATCTGACATCACACCTGCCTTTATTTCTCATTATTTTATCCTTGTCTTTTATATTTCGCTCTCTCCCTTAACCCTCCTAATGCCTCCTCTTTATTCCCTCCCATCTCTAGATTCCTTCTTATTTAACAGCCCAACCTCTCACCCTCCCTTTCCCCAGACTGGTTGTCCTTTTTGCGCAATTTGTTCATTCTTCGGCCAATTTGTAGAAATCCTCCCAGCTCCTTCCTCATTTTGTCTGCTCATTCCCTCACAATCCTCCTGTTTTTTTCTGATCTTGTCTTGTTTGACAGCCCACCTGCTTAACCTCCTTGTCCTCCCTGGCTCTCATTTTATTGTACTTTTTTCTTACTCACTCCATATCCCCACCATCGACCCTGACCGTTTATAAGGAAGAGAGGCAGGTGGGGAGGCGTGGGAGGGAGTTTGAAGAGTTTTAATGAGCCGGTGCTCACTCTTATGCCAGGACGGGTAAGTGATGGAAAATTAATCGGACTGACACAGTGAGGGTGTGTGTGCGTGCCTGTGTGTGGATGTACCTTTGGGAATGTTGGAAA
>NC_137219.1:9232659-9320159 GCF_949987685.1 Ammodytes marinus | reverse complement strand
CTCCTTATCGGGCTCTGAGCTCAGGAGACGGAATGAACTGTGCAGAAGTAGTGAAGGAGGAGAAAAAAGGGTGGGGGGATATGGTGGGAACTAGAGATGGAGGAAGAGAGGGGAGAGAGAGAGAGAGAGCAACAGGGGCTGGGTTTTGGTGTGTAGAGAGAGAGAGATGAGGAGGAGGTAAAGAAGTGAAGGATGAAAGAGGAGAGGACACAGGAGAGAGAGAGAGAGAGAGAGAGGGGTAAAGGAGTGGAGATTTAAGGGTCTGCTGCACTAAAAGCTTATGAGGAAACCAGTGCCAAGCCCTGTGTCCCGACTCACCTCACCTTCCACACAGCTATGGCACAGAGACCCACCTTGTGTAAAAGGACCCGTCGCTCGAATGCAACTTCCCACTTGTGTGCATGTGTGGCTATGTAGCCTGCGTGCGTGTGTATGTGTGTGTGTGTGTGTCGGGGTTATCAGGGGTGCTAAGGATGGGTGGTAATTGAATAATGACAGTAACGCCTCTGATGGATTACCTGTCACTCCTCCCTCTTCTCTCCCTCCATCACTGTCAACCCTCTTCCTCTCTGCCGCTCTCGCCCAACAACCTCCGGTCAAATTGTCTCCCGTCCGTGCCGTCACCCGTGGCAGCGGAGATGAAGACACCCACACACACACCCACACACACACCCACACCCACACCCACAAACACAGGACCACGCGCCTACACAAGCCCTACACTAATACACATCCTCGTATGCTTCTATGGGCATCAACATGTTGAGGAAGTATCCATATCCGCTTACACATACTGTTTAAGTTAAATATGAGTATATGTTTCAGCAGGACAAAGTACAAAAGTGCTCTTAATGCAAAAGGGCATTATCTGCAACATGTGAAGGGAGTACCAAAAGTCAAGGTACTTTTTATGAAATATGGCATGGCATCTAATTTATTTGTTGGGGGTTTTTCAGTTGTGCATTTATTATGAAGGCACTTTTAACAACTCAATATACTGGGAACAGGGATATGGTGGGGTCGGATCATAGAGAGTCTGTCAGGCTCAAATTTATTTATCTTTAAAAAATAATTTGTTGTTAATGAAATAACTAGAGAAATAACTATATATAGATAACTAGATATTACAAACCAATCCATGACTACAGTTAATAAATGATACTTGCAAAGCAATAGATGTTGTGCTACTTAAAAAAGCTGCTAAACACTTCAAGCGATTCCCAAAGGCATCAATATCAATATAAAACAGACATAACAGTATTTGTATACTTTGTTTGGTCACATACCTGTCTGCCTCAAAGTAGCTGCGGGCTTGCCTCTGCTGCAGGTAACCAGGAGAGGGTGGTGGTGGTAGAAGTAGCCTATCTCCTTGGAGCACCAATAACCTGTGACCCTCCATTGACACAGTATATCTGGTGGGCAAGAATCTATATTCAAGGGAGGAGGAAAACATGACAGGGTAATTATTTTTAGTTGGTCAAATGGAAGGTGCCTGAGATTCCTTTTTAGTATGTTTCTGCACGTGATAGACGGCAACTCATTTTGTATAGGCCTATATTTAACCCAACAGTTGCTAATTATTGCTAGCTTGTATTTTAATGCATACTTTTTAGTTTTAGTAGTTTTGAGTTGTTTTTCTGTGTAAGTTTGTCTTCAGTTAAGTTGCCATACGGTTATAATTCATTTATTTTGGAGTTACCAGTCATGGGCGCTACTGCTGGTTGCTGTTGTCGAAAGGCCACATCTTACTGGTTAAAACCCCATGGTTAAAACTCATTAAAACTCTAGCGGTACATGCAGGAAGGGGCCAATTGGACTGAACCATGTGCCAGTTACAAGATGGGGGGATTGACATGAATTGTTTAGAAAAGCATTTGTGTGTAAGAATATATTAGTTGTGTGTGCTTTTGTTTGTATATTTATATTCACAGAATATTTATATACTGATATACTAAGTTTCCTATTCGGTTTTGTGTGCCGTTTAATAAGTAGTGTTGGTCTTTTGTTAACCCCTTTTTCTTTTGAAATGTTTGGGTTTACCTTTGCGTTCAGTCGGCAGGTAAATTGTTTCTCTTTTTTTATATACAGTAGGCCTATATATAAAACTAGGCGGTTTAGTTTGTGTTGCCTTTGCATTACCTTGGTTTAGTTCTGTTAATTTGACATCTTTTTTGGGCCCAGAACTTTGTCATGTTTGATAAGAGTCTGTAGAAATCTTGACAGCTATGTTCACAAATTACATTGAAGATTGAGACTTTATCTGTGTGCATATTGTGCATGGTAATAGAATAAACAGTATCAAAGTTGCTAAATTGCTCCACCTTCAACAGCTGAAAGATTAAAATGCTACTTACACAGTGGTGCGTGCCTCAATAATATACATCAATAATAGCTAAAATAATTTGACATTATTAATGTTTTCATTGACACTTAATAATAATAATAATAATAATAATAATAATAATTTGTGCTTTTTTTATGCAGTGTAGAGTCAAAAAACCCTGTTTCTTCATCTTTTTCACTTGTTAAACAGTTATTTTGCTGTTAACATAAAAATATCAAACAACTATTCACTTTACTCCACTAACACTGACATACTTTCCTCTCCTTCACATCCACACCTCGTGGTTCAGTGGGTTGTATCCAGGCCTCGTTAGTTGTTCTTATTCGTGCATTAGACCAAAGTGGCCCGGCAAGAGAGCTGAGGATTGAGAGCGATTGCAGCGCTCTGCTGCAGTGCAGTTTAATCTACAGTATCTGCTCGCTGCTAAATGGTACTCTTCCATCACAGACACACAGACTTTCTGTAACCCATAAACGTTGTTAATCAGGTGAAGCAGTGCCAGCGGGGTGCTTTTAGTGCCGTGTGTGTACTAGAGGTCTGTGTCTGCGTGAATGGGGGACCACCAACCATGATGGCGTGTCCCCGGTTCACCTGTCTACCTGGGAGGTGCTTCTCTCCACCTGAGTGAGCACGAGTCCCTGTATGCAGGCCTTTGTGTGTTTGTGAGTGTGTGTGTGTGACTTCCATATTTTTCTTCTCTACATCCAAATTCCTCCCCTCGTCCTTTCTCCCCTTTTCACAAACGACTGGGAAGTAGCAAAAGGCCTATTTTTGAGTGAAAGAGGAGAGTGTGAGATGGAGCAAGACAGATGATATCAAGCATAATTCGTTCCCACACAGATATCAGTTTCAGGATAAATAGTTTAGTTAGTCAGCCGGAAAGGACTTGATGGGGATTGTTTTCTTTATCATCATTCATTTAATTGGTTGAAAAAAAGAGAAGGTTTGCAGCGCTACACATTCAGAAAGACTATTTACATCAAGCCTCTTTGAAGACTGTCAGAAGACACTAGAAACAAACAGCACCATTGGTACAAACAAGAGCTGAATTGGTACAACACATTATGCCTTTATCCTTTGCAAACAAGGTGCAAAATGTTGCAAGAATTATGGTGTCTTTCATTTTGCACTTTTTTGCAATCAAAAGCCAAAACCAGATGCATACAGTTACAGTAGATGAAAATCTTTAATATCAGACAATAAGGTTTTTTATATCATAAGGTTTAGTTAAGGCTAATGAGGCTGTTGCCTCAGCAAATTCATGTAAATACAGTCCTGTTTCAATAGAATTAGTTCAAACTCTTTGCATTTCTTGTGCCACGAAGAGGTGAAAAATCACGGCTTGAGGAGGAGAACTTCTTCCGCTGTATACGTTTATTGCCGAATGCTCAAGTGGTGCAGAATGCAAAAAGGTATAATAAAGGTGTAGACGACAGCTAAAGCTAAATTACAGTATGTTATACATTCTACAGTACATGATACTGTAGGTCAAGTAAGGCTTTAAACCAGCTGGTGGTCCAATCAGGAATCTTTAATTACCCTTCCTTAAAAATTACCAGAAGAATACATGATCTTATGGATTTGTTACGACAAATACCATTTCTTCATAGCACATTAATTCACTTATACTCTTCTTCAAGACAATCTTTCGATAATATAACACACTGCTCATTTGAGTAACTCTTTTCTTCTATTATTATCGATGTCTCGCTATTGGTAGAAATCTTAAAATTATAGATGATAAATTGTAGAAAAACACAGTAGGAGACAGCATGTTCCCTTCTCTGTTGAAGTAGGACTGATGAAGTAGGTTTTCATTCCCACTCAGAGGTCATTGGAGGCAACACATGCCCTAATCCAGTTTCCACTTAACTGTACAGTGTAACAATACACTGGGAGCTGGCACGGTCTGGTCCACCATACCAGACGTGAGAAAGCAGTGATCCGAAGAGGTAAGCTATACAAGCCATGGGAAAGCAGCAGCAATCCTACCCAACACACTAACACAACATGAACATACACACACACACACACACACTTTCTCTCACTCACACACAAACGGTATAATACGCCAGACTGCCAATTAGGGAAATAATGGCTGTGGGGAAAAAGTGTATCACACGCACACACACACGCACACACACACACACACACACACACACACACACACACACACACACACACACACACACACACACACACAGTAACGGAGACTTCTAAGCTCAAAGTTAATAGCACCCAGTTGTTCAGTGCCAGAGATAGACCCTGTGGGAGGAGGGAGGTTGTACGTGCTACTAAAGCTTAGACTAATGCAACACATTGGGTGAATGCAACGAGAAGGACACCATTTCCTGACACACATTCAGGGTAGGAACGTTTTTGTCAAGGTTTTTTTTTGTATGTATAAATCAATATCGGGGCCAACATTTCATGTTCATGTGGTAATTACACTCATAGCTCGTCATAACCCTACTGTTAAAATGCTTTAAAAATAGACACAATATGTCAAATAACATGAGAACTACATCACTCATTAACCTGCCATGATTTCCTTTTTCTATCCTATTATTTTTCTAATTGAAGTAATTTTTTTTAACTAAGCTCAATTTCAGGGAAATGTTTCTGAAGTTGCAGATTAGCCCCTCTTAGCGCTGTCTAACCATGCCAGCCAGCATCCTAGAAAGTAAGTACAAGGTCGGAGGAGGACGAGGACAGATTACTAGAGAATGGGCTGTGAAATGCAGGCAGACAACAAACACACAAAAATTACGATGAGAGAGTGATGACAGAGAGAGAGAGACAGTGGCAGAGGGACACAGATGGCAGGAAGGGAAGGCAGAACAGGAGACAGAGGGACGCGGTGGAAGTTGATGCGCTGGACGTTTTCCTCCTTTTCCTTCAGCAGAAGCCTGTTGGAAGGGAAAGCACAGTAATGAGAACAGCTGCAGTGGACATACACACACACACCCACACACACACACACACACACACACACACACACACACACACACACACACACACACAAAGGACAACACATCCTTCCGACCACGTAGCCAGCAGCCACCCTCTCTTTATCAGCAGATCCACAGGCAAAAAGACACACGCCGGTTCCTCTTACCCTCACACTCGAAGGCTTGCAGCGCGGTGGTGTAAGTGGGGCCCAGCCAGGAGGTGTAGCTACCCATAACCCTCTGCAGGTGGTGGGTGGCATCACTGAAGAGCAGATCGCTTTCGCCATAGCCTGCTGAGCTGAACAGGCTGAAGCCCTCGGTGGCGTTGCCAAACGCATTCTGCAGCAGAGATTAGGTGCGTGTGACTGGAATGCACTGGACATGATTGTGTGCATTGGCTTGCATTGCATTGGTGTACGTGTTTGTGCGAGTTTTAGGGGGGTTTGTGTGTGAAGCCAGGGAATCAGCACGGGATACATCAGTCATCCTGACCTCTTACACACACACACACGCACACACACACACACACACACACACACACGGACTGTAAGTATGAAGGATGACAGTTAAATAGTAGCCTGCGTACTGAGACTTGCTGATCGATAACATTGACTCCACACAGAGATACAGTATTACACTAATATGAACACACATATAAAAAGACTAACACACACACCCACCTGTAAACGTTCCAGAAATTTCCAGACACGACACCTGTTCTCTGTGCGCACCACCACAGCCTTAGTGGGGACGGCTGCCAGGTGGCATCTCTCATACTCGTCCAGACCTGCCTCAGTCCCATCTGGGCACAGCAGCTTCAGGTCCTCCAGCTCCAGATCCAGGGCCCAGGACTCCTGGTTCTTACCTGGAGAGGCAGGAGAGTACTGTGAGGATGTGTCTCATTTCCATTCACAGCCCATGTAGGACACTAACATTATCAAGTATTAAAATAAAGTGACACGTAACTTTTCAAATAATTTGAAATTTGTTCAATTGGCAAAGAGTTTGATGTGTTTTTTTTTGTTTGTTTTTAACTTAAAAAAAAATGGGAATGGAAATCACAGCATGTTTATTTCCTCAATCGTAAGCTTCAAACATTAGCATGACTGGCTAGCTAGCTGACCAACCACAGTAGTGACCTGAACAAAGGTGTTGGGGAAAATATGATATTATATCAGAGTTTAGGCTAACATTAGCATCTCTGTCCTGCTTTTTTTATGGCTTGGAAGATTTCCACTGCAGCAACTCAAGCCAAACTACAGTTGACTACTGTCTTAGTCTTTATTTATCCTCTTTTAGTAATATATGTTTGTCGCCATTTTAGTTTTAAATGTAAAATGTTTAAACAAGCTAGCAACAGCTGACCAAATCGGCTTGTGACCTTCAACATTTCAGCTAAGACATTTTTCATTATATAAAGTGTAGCTTATATGGTGTATTTCTCCTTAACTGAGTCTGAATATTGCCCTTATATCTAGAATATTTACCATTAGCATGTTTTAGAGATTTGTCTAAAAAGCAAACAAAACATTTAGCCCAAAAGAATTATTTGAGGAAAAAATTGGCCACCTTGCAGCTAATTCCTCCCTCCCCAGACAACAGCGCAGACCTTCTGTGTTTCCTCGACCTCCGTTAATTGGTCTGACTGTGGACATTTCTGAACCATATGATGAAGCATGCTTCGTTAGACAGCTACAGTGTTTTTTTTTTTTTGGTATCTGGCGTCAAACTGCTCCTTCTCGGCTGTACCAGCAGAGTCTGTGTACCGTGACGGCGATAATGATCACCATTCATTTTGGATGTTGCCCAAAGCGGAGGAGCAGATGCTGTAAACAGAAAATTAGGGCATTTCTTTGCCGGACAAAAACATCTGAACCACTGCCCATCCCTTCTTATTTGCATATATCTTACCCTTTACCACTCATCTTATCTTTAAATCTCACCGTTATCAATCTATCTCTATGTCTATTTCTGTCACACAAACACCATATCATTCCCCTGTAATCTGTTCATTGTTTACGGTTTCCACATACTGTAAAATACTGTCTTTACTAAACGTTGTGAAACACTGACATCCTGTGTCTTGACAGCGACTAGCACTCTCTGCTGTCCCCAAGTAACCTCGTCATGAATACTTTGAATTATGAAATGACATCATTGCGTTACTAGTGATGTAATCTCTAAAATGCACACTGACACTGACCATCTGTATTGTCAAAGATCGTTGTGTGTTTGACAAAGGCCACGTCGCCGAGGTTCTCCGCCACACACCTGAAAGTAAGACAAAAATAAATAACCTGTTTATATATACAGAAGATCAAAACATGAATAACCTCTAAATCAGCTTACTGGGAATATGTTACTATTACAGCATGTGTCTGGAGACTATAAATAAAGTCCCCCTGGCGCCTTGTTGCACTTAAAAAACAGCCCTTTTATTTTTCCATCTTAAACACACATACTACTACGCCAAAGGCTTTTCTACTGCGCACTACTACACAGAAACACAGCATAATATGTGTAAATGAAATCATGTCGTCGTCTACAATTATAGCAGGCAAGGAGTTATCTATTACTGAAAAGAAGAGGCAGTGCACAAGAGTACTTTGATCTGTTTGCAGTCTGTTTTAATGAGTTTTTTTTTAATATCATATTTTATGCCATCTTCAGACCCTAAGAAAAGACTCAATTAAAAAGGATATTAAAAACAGCCGTCAGTGTATTTTTTACTATCATAGCTGTGTTGGCCTTTTTTCAGAGCAGTCAGCTCTAATTACTCACTATTTTTTCTTTATGGGAGCCATTAGGCCGAAATGGAAAGAGATAGAGTCGGGGAGATCCAGGGGTCGTAACTTCTAGTTCACCTCTTGGGTGCCATAAGTGTATCATTTCTCCTGTTATTAGTGTGTGTGAGTGTTGTACCTCAGCGCCCCTGCCTCCCCGTAGTGCCTCTCTCTGTGGTTGCTGGCACAGATGTGTCTGTCATTGTCATCTCCTATGCAGGCCTCGCACAGGTTCTTGGGGTTGTTGCCTCTTGGGTCGTGCTGGGCATCCTTTACACCCGGCACACAGCTGTAGCCAAAGAAGTTGCCAACGGCTGGTGAAGTAGACAAAGGGTGTGTGGTAGAGAGAGATTAATTAAAGGTTAACTTGCCCAATTCTAACTCACTCTGGCCTCCCATAAAGTTAATCTGAATGATATAAATTAAAGAAATTAAGATAACATTTATCCGGAACTACAGTGTTTTGATTATCCATGACAAACATTCTTTAGTTTCATGTGTTCTATGTCTTTGTAAGCACAATATATTTGGGGTAGACAAAAAATGACTTGACCATACAAATAATCAATTCATGAAATAGAAATGATGCTGATAAATTGACAGCAGTAAAGACCATAAGTTGCATTATCTGGGGTGTATTTGTCAGTAAAACATGCACTTCAGTATCTTCAATGAGAATTAAGTTGGGATCTTTTTTTATCATTATTTTTAAGGGTTAGGTTTTTTTCGTCTTTTCATGGGATTTGTTGTAGGAAAAAGGATTAATATCACCATCTTTTAAAATATATTAATCTCCTCCAACTTGCCTTCACGCTCTTTTGAAGAAATTACAATCTTTCACTGGGTCCTTACAATCCACCTACACACACACACACACACACTCTCCTGCCAATCTCATTACAGAGACGGATTCACTGTTCCCTAACTGACTCTTCTCGTCTTTCCTCCGGTCCTCTCCATCCTTTCCTTCACTCTTCATTCCACATTGCTGCTTCCCCCTTCTGAACCTCTCATACAGCTCTCACACACACACACACTTACACACACACACACACACACACAAAGTCGGCCCTAACCCTACCCCCCACCCCCCCTCACCTTTGGGGAAGTTGCACTGCTCTCCTATGCTGATCTGGGATGTGTTGACCAGGTAGCCAATAGGAACAGTCCAGCCCACTGTGGTGCGTATGCCGGGGTGACAGGAACTGCGCTCGTGCATCTCCAGCAGGGACAGGTCTGAGGAGGAGCGGCGTGCCATCGCCACCACATAGTAGCTAATACAATCTGCAGGAAGGGTTTGGGATAATAAAACAGTAGGAAAATATGGCATTAAGATCAGGATGACAAAATATGCTGATTTTGAAACGACTCAAAAAACTGAAAAGTACTATACGAAACCCACAAAGAATAATGTGACTGTCTTCATATTATTTATGGTGGCCCTAGCGAGCTTAAAACACTCTATACTTGATTTTGACATATTTGTTTATAACCACTGATCTTATCCTCAGTGACTTTAGATGTAGGTGCTTCCTGCAGTACCTGCTGCAAGGATCCAACCTGTGACTTACCCACTTGGTTGTGGGACTCTCCTGCAGCCAGCTCTAGGCCGTGGCAGAGGCCGGCAGCATAGATGTCATCTGCAGACATGGATGCTGCATCTGCTGTGCCATTCTGATAAAAAAAACACATTTATTTTTTTCACTGAGAAATTACTTTAGGATACCTTCTTTATTAGATCAACTGCAGTTATTTTAAAGAAAGAAGGGGGTGCCCGTGGCACAGTGGGTAAGGGCGTCACCGCCCGGGCCAAGGCCCCGCAGCAGACCCGGGTTCAAATCCCGCCCGGGTCCGTTCTCTGCCGACTCTGTCTCTACAAACTGTCAATAAAGCATAAAATGACAAAAAAAAATATCTTGAAAAAAAGAAAGAAAACTCTAAATGGGTTAATGAAGATTTGGACATATTGAAATGGCATAAAACAAAATCATCCAAGAATCCTGCTGCACGTAGATCATGTGCAATATCTAACCCCCCACTACCAAAAACTTGAGAAAATGCTTTAGCATTTCAGTAACTAATGAAGGTTAAGATCCAATTAACTTCAGGTACCTTGATTTTGTCCATACAATCTCTGGTGTTCAGGCCACGGACACATTGAAGAGTTCCTCTTATATTCTGAGCTGTGGCGTTCCCGGCCAAATCCAGACACTTCTGCTCTTCGGCGTCAGACAATACACACCAGGAGACTGAAAAAAAGCGGGGAACAGTTGCAAATAATGTAGAAATCAAGTTGTTAACCAAGTTTCTTATAGATGAGCATATAAATACGATATAGAATACTATACTATATAGGTATAGGTATATATATATATATATATATATATATATATATATATATATATATACAAATGTAACCTTTAAAAAAAGCACATACATGCACCTATGTAAGAGTTAATGGCAAGTCTATTCAACATTGTTCTGGACTTACCTGTTGTTTTTGGATTGGAGGCGCAGCTGATGGATAGAAGAGGCAGAAAGAGGAGGAAAGCTGCCTGCACTCTTCTCTCTGGACGCTCCATGTCGGCTATAGTACGAAGAGCCAACGTTTTGGGTCCGTTTCTCTAATACAACAGAGATGAGGAGCAGGTGGGCTTCACTGAAAAAAGAGTCCCTTGGCTACCCCCTCCCTCTCTTATAACCTGGCCTTAAAAGAGAGGAATAGGAGGGGGAGAGAGGGTGGGGATCAGGTAGGCTGGATGCAGACAGAAGAAAACATTACATTATTCCCCCTATCCCCCGCCTCTTAAGTCAAAGACCTCAGCAGCGGATAATCCTCTTCCTCCGTCTCATGATAGCAGTATAGCATTTCTCCCTCCAATTATCCACTGAGACTTATACTCAAAAGAGGAGAGGATAGTGGTAGACACACGTAGGCTCGGAGCAGTTCAGGTCACCTGGCACTCAGTGTAGACACAGCGGTCTTTAATTAAAAAAGCTGTGGACAATGTGCCTCTGTGCTGGAACTGTGCAAGTGGAGAATAGACACCAGCTGGGTCTATCACCGACTCACTGGAAACTAAAGTCCCAGGTAAGCAAGAACCAACAGCACTGGCTATTGTGCAATGCCACCAGTGGAGGGGGGAAATGTATTGGCGACTTGATACAACTCTCCCTTTTCTCTCTCTCTTTACAAACACCACCAATATTGCCAATATTTGAATACATCTAAAAAGGTAGACTTTGTTGAACAGACCAGTGAAAGCACTTCATCTTGTTATTCACCTTTTAGTCGTGCAGTGTGATGCAGTGTCAGATTTGCATGACTGCTCAAGAGATGAAGGGTCATCTTAGTTTTCTTCCAGCTTTTCCGAGAGGGGGGAGGGTGGGATATCCGATCCTCTGTAGAACATGGGTGAAGGGACAAGGAAGCACAGAGGGACTTATTAAATCAAGCAATCAGTTTGAAAAAAGAAAGAAAAACAACAACGTCAATAACTGAGAGTTAAGGGACAATTTTCTACACATTTATATACCATAAAACATGACTTTTGGTCCCGTGAAAAGTCTCTACTCTAGGCTATGTTTCATTTGGTGTGGTTTTATTCTAATTAAGGTCATTGAAGATACACAATTAAAAAGCCAATTAAATAATACATCTGATCTGAGATTTTAAATTGCAACCTCTGAAAAAATAACTATTCATAAGACTCTCCATGTTTAACACTTTTGAGGCTTAAAGGCATTGAAAAAATGAATCTAAAAATAAGACATTATTAGTAGTGGTATTATTATTAGTAGCCTAGGCCTATTCAAATGTGTTGAATCTGTCTGAAAGGTATACCCTGTATATATAGGTTAAATAAAGAATAGTATCATAGTTATCAAAACAATGGACACGCTTAAGTAATGTTCTAGTTCTTAAAATGGTGACAGATGTTAGGCCATGTTAGTCATGTCCAATGATTTGAGAAGTCACTGTTGTTTTGGTTATTTATTTTGGCTACTACCTGTTGGAGGACTCCTCTTCCCCACAATGCATCTTGATGATAATGTTTTGGTGACGTCATGCAGCCAGTGGGTGGGCTGGGCTGTGGTCCTGCTTCTGGCTCCGAACATCGCAATTCACGCTGCTACGAGGAGTATCTAAACCTTAAAATATAGCCGATACGCTAACACCAAAGAATGAGTTAGAGGCTGTGTTACGTGTGTGCCAGGTAGGTGGCTGTTGTTTTATATCCCTCTGTCTTGACGGCCCTCACGCGCCCTAGCAGACTGCGCTTTGTGCTGTGTGCAGCTAGCTTAGCTCGCGGGGCTAACGCAGGCAGTAGCTGCAGCATCGGGCAGCCGTCCGTCTGTCTGGCGCCTGTGGACGGCCAATAAAACCCCTTGTAAATGGCCTGTTAGCCACCGCAAACAAACAAGCCGACAGTCTGGGAGGATTATAAACAAGAACTTGCCGATAGCTGTGTTTGTCCGTATAATGTACGTCATCACAACCATAGGCTGTGACATTGAAATGTTTGGTGTTCGCTAGGGGAATTTGTATTATTAGTTGTTGTTGTTGTCGTCAATGCTGCATCAGGATGTATCATTAGCCTGAAACGTTAATGCATTTTTTTAAATTAAAATGTCTTGACCCAATCTTTCAAAAGCCTTAAACATAAGACATGGGGAGTAGGATTTTCTCAGGCATTTTGTTCTGATGTTACTATTTAAAACATCAAAACAATGTGTAGCATTCTTTCTTAAAACATTTACAAATGCCTCTCACATTATCATCAAACAGATCAACATGGAATGATCCGATATGGTCACTTTGGGACATTTAAGTGACATTATTATTAAGTGGATGATAATAATAATTTTATATTCTTACTTTTTCACTTGACTAAATAAGTCAAACTGTATGCAATACTGTCCTAAATTCAGTTTTACTCTTCAGTTTGTTATTGTAAAGTTGGTCTTTCATTTCATTAAGAGTGGCATCAAAGACGTTTTAATCTAACTTGTTTTATCCTTAGGAACCCCTAGTAGCAATAGCTTGTTATAAACAACTTAAGAATGAACCACATGGTAATGTTAAGTCCAGGTAAAAATACCTATTAAACCTTTAAACTAATAGTGTAATACCATTCTGAGTGGTTATCTTTGAACTGGCAGCTGTTGATCCCATTATCACTAATGTGTATTTAATAAAGTTTGACAAAGACAAGCAGAGGACTCTTTGCATTCATCCATTATAAGTTGTTGCTTCCTATCTGTCTAAAGCCTTGGCAGGGATCATCAGGAAACATAGAGGGGGTAAATTGAATTATCCCCTTTGCAAGAGTGTGTACTAATTTGAACTCTGTGTGGCTCCTGTTCCCTTCTTGCCTTCCTCTCAGTGCACTGAAACATGGATCATTACAGTGTCCACGTCCTTCTGCTGCTACTGTTGCAGAGCCTGCAGACATCAGCTGAGGGCTCAGGTACTCTTCTTTTACTTACTCACCTATGATGTCCTTTATTATTGTTTTCTATATGCGGTATGCACTTATGTGTTAGTTCATGCACATTGTGTCATGTGGAACGGGGCGTTGGAGCTTTTCCTTGGTCTACCGTGACTTAGATTGTATCCCATTTGTACGGTGCTATATAAATATATATATTGTTTGGGAACGTTCCTGACTAATTGGAAATTCATGATCACTTGTTCCAACAGTGATGAATCTCCACTGCACCATAGCAATGAGAGAGAAATTGCATTTTAACCACGAGTGGTACATTTTTGATAATAAATTAAAATAGGGGGAAAGCGGAGCAGTGCTAGAGAGTGCCAATTGTCTTTTAGTGCAGAGTTGTGTTTTGCCAGATGGTCAGCCTGTTATTTTGATAAGCGACAAATTAAATGTGTGTGTGTGTGTATGTGTTTGTTTCTATGCAATGCAAAACATCAGAGTGTTTGGTGAAGTTGTGTCTTCTCTTTCCCCAGATCGACAGTTGGTGTGCCTGTGTCACAGCCCTAAATACCTCCAGGCCAGCCAATGCCACGGTACCCGATGTTTCTCCTCCGTCAAAGTCAGCAGCAGTGGGGTGGAGTTTGAGCGCGGCTGCCTGGAGGGCTTGGATAAAGTCCTCTTGCATTGCTCCACCACGCCGTCCTTCCAACAGGCCATTTTCTGCTGCTCCCAGGACATGTGCAACGGCAACACCACCAAGAGTGCACTGATGTCTCTGCTTCCGACAGGTTAATATCAGATCATAACACATTATTAGCAAAGATTCTAATTGTCAAGTTGAACTTTTATGTTCTGTTAATGACAAAAGACAAGATGTGTCACCATAACATTTTCCCCCATTTCTCCACTCTGTACCCGTTACTTCTGCACTCTTGCTCACAGCTCCAGAAGGCGAGCCCGTTCGGTACCGTGTGGAGACCTTGGCTCTTTTTGTCCTGGGCCCGGTGGTGGTTCTGGCTCTCTTGTCTGTAGTGTCAGTGTTGGCCTGTAGGAGGCTCCACCACGGCCGCCTGCAGAGGCTGCAGGAGTTTGACCCAGAGCCGGGAGCAATAGACGGCCTCATCTCCTCCAATGTGGGAGACAGCACTTTAGCGGTAAGAGTAAGAAAGGTTCAGGATGAAACAATGAAAATAAAGTCACATCATGAACATACAGTGTGTGCATCTGTTAGAAAAGATAAAGGTATAAAGCAGCTACTACATTTTGACCTTAAATAGTGCCGAGTTAAATATTGCTTTTTGCGTTTCAAATTTTGAAAAGTCTTCTATGGTTTTATTGTACGTTATTTTTTCTACCAACAGTCGTTTTGTGCCTAGCCACATGTGACGTGTGTGTGTGTGTATATCTTTTTCTGCCTCTAAATATTGCACATCTGATCTGGTGTGTGTGTCTGTCTCTAGGACTTGTTGGACCACTCGTGTACATCAGGCAGTGGTTCGGGTCTTCCCTTCCTCGTCCAGAGAACGGTGGCCAGGCAGATCAGTCTGATGGAGTGTGTAGGTAGGTTTACCACACCACTGCCCAAGCACACACCACTGCAGGTTAGAATCAAGTCTTTGACTGAGGAACTGCTCATGTCAAAACTACCAAAATATGTTTAAAACCAAAGTAGGCCAACACACGCAGATTAGCTGACTTGCTGAGAAAGCAAATTGTCGTCATCAGTTTCTTGATAATGAGTAGAGAGGAAAAAGCCTATTCAGACATTTGTGAGCACACTGAAAGTGAGTTTCACATCAGCTCAGTTTCCCATGCTGTTGTCAGTTTTTTGGATGACTCTACATATTTATTCTAGGATGTAAACCCTCATGAAGATACAGATCTGACTGCGATGTGTGAGGGCAAAAATGATATGAATTTAGTCATTTACAACAATCAGCTGTCAAAACACAAGTCTTTAGACACTTGACTTTGGTTGTTTATGTGACGTTTACTCGTTGTAGTGGCAACCCACATTTTAATTTGAAAGTTCAAATGAAAGTATGTAGGTCACATGCCTTTGGATCCTGTTTTTTTTGTTGCACAGTATCATACAGCAGAGCACTCTAAAAGCACGTTCAAAATGCAGACAATTATTACTTTTTTAAACCTTTTACTATTATTTACCTTTATCTATGCATTCCCTTTTTTACTACTCTCTTTTTTCATTCGTCTCTTTTCCAGGCAAAGGAAGGTACGGGGAGGTGTGGCGGGGCCAGTGGCAGGGGGAAAACGTGGCTGTGAAAATCTTCTCTTCAAGAGATGAGAAATCCTGGTTCAGAGAGACAGAGATCTACAACACAGTGCTGCTCAGACATGACAACATACTGGGTGAGTCTGGCATTCAGTGCAAAAGGGGAAAAGGTTGATTGTGATTTGTCCTTGTGTCCACTGTATTATTTCCTGTCAGAGAAAATGGTTTTAAGCATTGACACAAAGATTGTAGTTGTTGTTTATTATGTCTCATGGATTGCCAAGTTGATAGTCTCAAAATTCAATTCATTGTTTCTTTTTAAGTTTAATGGCAGCGTTGTCATCTTTAATCTCAACTCTAAAACCTTACACATACAGGTGAACACCTGTGCAATATACTATAATGCAATCCAGCAATAAATATGATCTGTGGAGGAGAAACTTGACTTCACCAGTGTAAATAACTCAGTTTTTCTGATCTTTTACGTTGTATCTTACCTGTCTTGTTGTTCCCCCCCCCCAGGCTTCATGGCGTCCGACATGACTTCTCGCAACTCCAGCACCCAGCTGTGGCTCATCACCCATTACCACGAGAACGGTTCACTCTACGACTACCTGCAGCGGGTTGCCGTGGAGACGACGGAGGGCTTGGCGATGGCGGCGTCGATAGCGTGCGGCCTGGTGCACCTGCACACAGAGATCTTTGGCACAGAGGGCAAACCGGCCATCGCCCACCGAGACCTCAAGAGCAAAAACATCCTGGTCACTAAGGAGCTGCGCTGCTGCATCGCAGACCTGGGTCAGTCACTTATCACAGGCATTTACTTACTTCTACCGCTGCTGTTTATCTATTAGTCTTTATTCACGATACTGGTCCTTAGTCCAGAACTGTGTGCTTCAGACAAACAACTTATTGATATTTGCTGAAAGTTTTAGCAGCCCTAACAGGAGAATGTACTTACATATTTTACTTTGGCGGGCGTGGCCAAGCGGGAAGGGAGGTCGTCCACTGGGTTGCAGGGCCGGTGGTTCGATCCCCCGTCTCCCGCCACATGTTGAAGCGTCCCTGGGCAAGACACTGAACCCTAAATTGCTCCCGATAGTTAGCTTGCACCCTGCGTGGTAGCTACTGCTAATGGTATATGAATGTGTGTGATTGGGTGAATGTGTACAAAACAATTTAAAGCGCTTTGGGTCTGTGAAAAACCAGGGAAAAGCGATATATAAGTGGAGTCCATTTACCATTTTACCAAGCGCGTATTCATATGTGGCTTTAAAACCGAATGTGGCTGCATGTTACAGGGCTGGCTGTGACCCACTCCCAGGCAGACAACCAGCTGGATGTGGGCAACAATCCAAAGGTCGGCACCAAGCGTTACATGGCACCGGAAGTGCTGGACGAGAGCATTCAGATAGACTGCTTCGATGCTTATAAGAGAGTGGACATCTGGGCCTTTGGGCTGGTGCTGTGGGAGATAGCAAGACGCACATACAGCAATGGTGAGTGTTGGGCTTTTAGTGCATTTTTACGACTGACATAATACATTATCACCTCTAATGTCTTGTTCTATTATAAAATTAAACTCTTGGTACCAGTAAAATAGTCAGCTGGCTCGTCAGACTCCAGGCCCTGCTGTTAGGAGTGAGGTCTTATTGACCATCAGTTCATCTTCTTGCACTCATTTCTATCATCTCAATTTGCTATTCCAGGTATTGTTGAGGAGTACAAGCCTCCGTTCTACGATCAGGTGCCTAATGACCCCAGCTTTGAGGACATGAGGAAGGTGGTGTGTGTAGAGCAGCAGAGGCCTTTCATTCCGAATCGTTGGTTCTCTGATCCTGTGAGTATTAATCTTTTATATTAAACAATATTAAAGACGTCAAATACACTTGAAAGATAGCATTTGAGCACCAGAAAAATGGTTGTACAAATGTTTGTGTGTGTGGGTACCTGTGTGATCCAGTGAGGGGAATCTAAAACATGTCAGCTACGCTATCTATTTTGTACTTTAGTGCAAGCTTGTTAGGATATTATTTACATATGGATATTTACATCAACTGAAATAAGGTAAACGCAGTGAAAGAGATTGGTACCAAATGCAAGTGAGATACCCGTTCCTAGAATTACCAAGAATGGCTTATACAGTACATCTGGAAAGCTCTTTCAGCCACATTCATCGCAGAGCTTCCTCATGACATCCTCTTCTTTCTCCGGTCTCTCTCTCAGACTCTCTCCGCTCTGGTGAAACTGATGAAGGAGTGCTGGTACAAGAACCCCTCGGCCAGGCTGACAGCTCTGCGCATTAAGAAAACCCTGGACAAGATTCACAGCTCTCTGGAGAAGGGCAAGGAGTCGTGAGAGAGGGAGAGCAGCCTCCGAGGCAGCTGCCACCGTGTCAGGCAGTCGGCTTAGGGAAGAGTTGTACGCTCAATAAAGGAAGCGGACAGACGGATGGATGGAGGACCAGAGGGAAGAGTAGTTCAATTGTCATCCAGCCTCATCCCTCTCTTTATCTGTGGTTGCCTTACACCTAACATCCCTCTCTCTCCGACTTGAAGCCCACACAGACGTCTGGGACTGTCCTGTCTGAATAAGCCAGCCGCCTTTGCTACAGGACCTTAAACCAGTTGCCAATGTGACTGAACTGTAGAGACTGTTACCGAGTGTGAAGAACAATTGATGGCATATTGTAGTAACCCATCCCAAAAATGCTTTAACGCCCATTTATGACTGCTCACACACACACACACACTCACACCTATCCCCAGCCATTGTTTGGGGCGTGCACTAATGGCATTCTGCTCTGAGACAATCTGAAGCGTTTCTCTCGTTAAGCTTTATTAGAACATGCCAACTAATCGCCCCACACACACACACACACACACACACACACACACACACACGTTGACTTACAGAAGGAAACGAGCCAATGGAATCAAAATTGTTTTTAAACTTTACAAACAATACTATGATATTTATGTATTAAACCTACACTGCTACCACACTACTGAGGCAATGCAAGACTGATGTACTGTACGACAGTGTGTGAAACTGACTGTAAACATATATAGGCATTTACTCTACTGGACTTTCTGTACCCCATGTTGTCACTATTTTAGATAGTAAGACATGATTTGTTGAGAAATAGGAAAAAGAGCTGAGCTTGATTGTTGTAGGGACAAAATAGGATAAAACACTACAGATACATGTTTATCTTGATGGTTCCCGGGGTATGCACACAGTTACCTCTTTTCCACCAATGCGAATCTGGCTCTAGTTCTGGGCCGATACCAGTTTGTAGTTGGTTCAACTTTAAGAACCAGTTTGCATTTACATTGGAAAGAGAGCTATGTCATTAAGCAACTGTATAAGTATCTGATCTCCCAGCTAACACTCGCGCTAACTTTAATCACTACAACAAAAATGGTGGAGTCATACTTTTAAAAGTGCTGCTCCTGGCTTTGCTCTGAGGGCATACATAGCCAGGCATCCAAACACTACTACGCAAATACATGGTTCACCATCAAGCACTGGCTCCAAAGAGGTTGTCAAATTGCTTTGGTGGAAAAGGGGATAGTTAATACCTGCCAATAGGCCTTAGTTTGTATCTGATAATAGGAATATGAGTATGAAATGACCTGATCCCTTCTGTCTGGCGTACTTCAGGAACTCTTTGTGACTGATGTAGTGCTGACAGGGCCTCCGTCTACTCCTCATCTCCCATCATGCCACACTACACGTTGCCTGAATAACATGAAAAACACTCCATCGTCATTTTGGAAATGGTTTTATTCAAGATTCCATTTCCAAAAGAGAAAAAAAGTTGCCTAAGTGTGCAGTCACCAATGCTGGGTTTGTTATGGATTTTATTTTTTTTTATTTTTTTTGCTTTGTCTTTTTTTTATATATATATGTAATGTAATAAAACATTTAATGCACTCTTGCCTAATGATAAGCCAGCATGTGTTATGATTTCTGAAAACATGTAAACTCTCCTGCCTGTTTATTAGGTACACTTTGCTTAAACTGGACAGATTGTAGTCTTACTTCCTGTCTGCCCCCATGTGGCTGCTATAAAAGGCAAACACAACGTCAATCATGATCATTCAGTCACTTCCTCTCTGCTTTACTGAAAAATATGGAGTTCTGTTCATTTCATCTGTCATTTATGAATGTCTAAATTGAGTTTACATTATTCTGTGGCATAAGGACTCAATCAAACTAAGACTGAGGTAGTTGATAACATGAAGCAGTAACTTCCACTAAATGCATAAACCGCTACAGTACAGGGTCAGAGGCATGTTGAAATGGATGGTCATTCTGATAGTAAAGCTATCTCCTGATGACAATGAAACTACTTTTTTCATATTTGGACAAAAAACAAATCAATGTCACTTAGTGTTTGTTGCTTGCCTGTGGCAAATGGCTTTTTCCGGTGCAAAAACCTGTAGCTCTGCACTAAATATGTGATCACAGGAAAGGGCAGATACAACCTTGTGGCAGTAGGAGTGTGGTTAAAACGGAGTTCCCGCATGAGCGCTGTGCTCTCTGCCACCTACCTCACAGCAGAAAGGCCATTGGGTCATTTATTCATGTTATCTGGTAAAGTCTTGTACGGGTTGAGAATGCCCTTGGGGTCCAGCATGGCCTTAATATCAGCCATCAGAGCCACGGCCTGGCTGGATTTACTGTAGTGGATGTAGTTCCTCTTCTTCAGGCCCAGGCCGTGCTCTGCACTGATGCTGCCGTGACAACGGGCCGTCCACTCGTAGACAAAGGGCTCGATGGCAGCGAGGAGAGCGGGGTCTTTGGAGGGAGAGGTGATGTTCAAGTGGAGGTTTCCATCTCCTAGAAGGACACAAGGAGAGAGATTGGGTGAGGTGTGTGAAAAGTAAACAACCTATATATTACCCCCCCAACAAATTTGTATTTTGCATAAAAATGCAAAAGTGTTTAAAGTGGCTCAGAGGAACTTTCAGTTTGTGTTTCTTCTAGCAGCTCCTTTGGACAAAAGCGGTGCTGTTTTTATGACGCTAGCTGTTGTTTCTGGGTGAGCGTACTGTCCTGGTCCTGTTTGCTTTTAGATGTAATTTAATAATTCATCAGGGGAAAAATTAGACTGTTTAAGAATTGTTTTTAAAGTTCCTCCTAGCTACTTGAAGAATAAAGATTGAGATGTTGAGGTGAAGGAATCAAAGAGTTACCAAGAAATCTTTCTCGTGCTAGCAGGCTGTCAGTTCACTCCCGATATACGGACTCTTTCCAGCTCTTTCCACCATTACGTCTTACCTACGTGTCCGTATCCCACCACGCTCTTAGCCCGGTCCCCTAGGTGCTCCCTCATGTCCGTCACCAGCTGGTAGATCAGCTCCACAGGAAGGGAGATGTCATACTTGTAGGTGAAGCCGTCGTGAGTCAGCGCCTCTGTGACACGTTCGCGCATCGACCACAGAGCCTGAACAAAAGGTTGAAATGGAAAATGAGATCGCATCATCATCATTTGTCAACCACACTTTAAGGCTGAACGTGGTCCACACATACATTAATGGCTGGTGATATTGTACATAACTGTTATTGTCAATAATTCCCCAAAGAACACCAGAAATTTCCCACACAATCTTTGGCATTCAGAAGCATATCTGTTCCTACTGAAGTCTTACAGTACAATATTGCAAATAATTACAATAATACAATTGATCTCTCAAGTATAAATAAGGTTAAAAGAAATGAAAGGAATACACTGTTATATTTATACAGTTACTTAATTTTTTCTCAAGAACAACTTGACACTAGCATGATATCAAACATCAGTTTGCTTTTGGTATTTTTGTAGAATTTGTTGAACAGTGAAACATTTAGAAAATGTCTGTTCTGCTCCTCAAAAGATTCTGGTTGCGTTCCGAATCGCATACTCTTTCTTTTTTCTATTCTACATACTACATCCGACGATAAAAATAATCTAGTTAGGATGCAGTAGGCATACTATTGGGACATACTTTTCTCTCTTATTTCATCATAACATTGCGCCTTGATCTTGCCTCTTGCTTTTATATCCGTCGCATCCCCGTTTGTTTTCATATGGAGGCTTCGTCGATGTTACGTCACTTCACGTGTGCACTGGATTGTGGGTCAGAATCGCCCAAATAGGATGCACTTTTCAACACTAACAATCTTGGCCGCATGAAGTAGGACATCCGGGTACTTCTAACCATCCTAAATCTGGCCACAAGAATCGGGACATCCTAAATCTTTTTTCTACATACTATATAGTAGAAAGTATGCGATTTGGAACGCAACCGATGTTACAGCCCGGCTCTTGGCCACAACAAATATGGGAGACACACACTATACCTTTATTTTTGATTCTTCAGTTGCCACAGTTCCATCAATGACCAATGACGACATCGCCTCCTCTAAGAAATTGTGCAGTTTCTCCTCATCATGTGTCGGGTCGGAACCAGACGTTTCTATGACGACATAGAATGGACAATCTGCAAGGTAGAGGTAAGAGTTTGACCTGTGTTTGTGTGTTTATAAAAATTAAGTATTTGTGTGCTTGCGTGCGTGTGGGGCCTACCGGAGATGGGATTGGGTAGTTTGAGGTGCGTGTTCAACAGCCTCATGCATTCGCTGTCCAGAAATTCGTAGGCTGACAGAATTTCTCCCAGCATGCCTTTGCAGAGCTGAAATGTCTTCAGCAGCTGCTCAAAGCTTTCACAGCCTACGAACACAAGAGAGTCAATGAATTGATCCTCTAATCTATGAACTATAACTCATCTTGACATTAATCATTTGAACTGTGACTTGTCTTTCATTTTCTGTTCAATTAAATAGTGACATGCTAATATTGTCAAAGGGAGAAGCAATGATAAAAAAAATCTTACCCAGAAAAACCACATTAACAGATTTGGGTCTGCGTGGACAAAGGATGGACACCGCGGTGATAACCCCCAGTGTACCCTCTGAGCCTATGAAGAGCTGTTTGAGGTCATATCCTGTGTTATCTTTGCGCAGTGTGGCCAAACAGTCAAGCACCCGCCCATCTGCCAACACCTGCACACGCCACACACACACACACACACACACACACACACACACACACACACACACACACACACACACACACACACACACACACACACACACACACACACACACAGAGAGAGAGAGAGATCAGTGCGATTCAGAGTCCCACCACCACACACTTTCCCTCTGCAATTTTAATACGATACTTGTTGTTGGAGAATATCATAGTTTCCTCATTTATTCACTCCACTCACCACTTCCAGACCCAGCACAGTCCCGTGCAGGGAGCCGTATCGGAGCAGCCGCAGTCCACCTGCATTGGTCGCCACGTTTCCCCCGATGTGGCAGCTTCCTTTGGCCCCCAGGTCAAGTGGCATGATGTGGTCTCTGTCCTCCAGGTAAACGGACAAGTTCTCCAAGATACAGCCCGCCTGGCAGGTCAGAATGCCTTACAGAGGAAGAAAAATTATCTCAAAAGATTAGACAAAAACACTTTGAAAACATATCCCTGTGTTCCAATACCCATACTTTCTGCTATTTAGTATGGTAGAAATAACATTAAGGATGTCCTAATTATTGTGGTCAGATTTAGTATGCTTAAAAAATACCCGGATGTCGACTACATCCGGCCGAGATTTTAAGTGTTGGAATCAGCATGCTAATTGGCGATTCTGACCCACAATAAAGTTCGTATCGGAAGTTTTATACGGAACCTTCATATAAAAGAAAATTTGGGCTGCGACGGATATAAAAGCAAGAGGCAATTCAAGGCGCAATGTTATGATGAAATAAATAAGTATAATGATCCCCCAATTGTATGCCTACTGCATGATTATTTGTATGGTCAGATGTATTATGTAAAATAGAAAAAATAAAGAGTATGCGATTTGGAAAGCAGCCGTAAACATTTTTCTTAAAGGATGACAGACATTTTGGATGAAACTTCAGTATTTTAAAGACTCACCAGAGATGTTATCAAAGGTAAGAATGTTGTTCATGAGAGCAGTGGAGAGGATGATCTCGTCATAAACTGGCACGCTGCCCCCAACCAGCCCAGTGTTCCCTCCCTGAGGGTTCACCGCCAGATTACGACTGTTACAGTACCTACAGGAGGGGAACAAACGACAGCTTTAACCACCTTAGAAAAACCCAGAGCCGCTGTGTATTTTTCTTTCCAACCAGTATTTTTGTTCTTTACTTGATAATTTGAGAAACTTCCTCCGTTGTTTGAGGTCTCAGCAACAATTCACTGGAGCCTGCAGAGGATGCATGAAGAGAAGAATAGAAGACGTTACCATTGGTAAGAAAATACATATTCCAAGTGGAGTGAGTTATTTTTTTCCTATAATCATTTTATTTTTATTTTTCTATATCAATACATTCATAGAGGTATAAACAATATCACTTGTGTTATCTTATTTCACAGGCCTGAGTTTAGTAAAAAAAATAAAAATAAGGACAAACTACATACAAAAGAAAAAAAGAAAATAGAGACGCTACAATAAGGAAACAAAAGGGTATGTGAAAAAACACGATTGTCATTGATAAAAAACAAAGTTATGAGTTAATTCATGTTTTTCCATCACCTCTCACTGTCTTGAGCCAATCCACGTTACTGGACTCCAGCAGGTCGGGGTCTGTGATGGTTCTGCCCGGTAGTATCTTCCTGAAGAAAGCCAAGTCTTCCTGAGTTATTGTGGAGAAGGGCAGCCTGTGTGGGGCTGCAGCAGGGGAGGACTGGGGTCCGTCTGCAACGCTGTGCTTCTGCCGACTGCTGACTCCAGACTGCCATGAGGCTGAGGTGGGGAGGAACGGACTGCGCTGGACTTCCACAGGTGAAGGTCTGACTGTGGCTGTAGATGAGAAGGTGCTACTGGGTCTCAGGTGACAGAGGGCTGTCCTCAATCTAAGGTTTCTTTGGAGAATCCCCGCCATGACCAGGAGATAATGTGTAGACTAGAGGTGGCAAACAGGCTGCAGAAAAGATGTGGGGTGAAGCACAAGTCTGTTTAAACAAGACAGAGGCTGGTAAACTTTTCAGTGCAACCAAAATACAGCTGGCTAACTACATTTCTGTGCAGTATGTGCTCTTGTCTGCAACCTAAAGCAATCTAGAGATATTACAGATGTAGACACAAATATTAACTATATCTTGTAAAAAAACATTCAAAAAAGTAAAAAAAAATATATATATTTCAGATATGTATCTAAATGTGGGAATTAATCTTTGTGACATTCCAGGTCAGTTAATGTATTCTCTCTCCATGATATGTACTGATCGTACATGATTTAAGTAGTATTGTCTCATCATAATTTAATGGTCATTGAATGTATCACTGTATTATTATTACAACTAAGCAAGAAATATAGGATTGCAAGGCGCTTCCCTAAATATAACGAGGCATAGCCTTTCATGCTAACATACTACAAGCAAATTGGCGTTGTTTTTCGTCCAACATCTTAGGCTGCATCGCTGTTCAACAATAACAAACAATTCATTTCCTGATGAAGCTGTCAGTTCACTCACCTAGCTTAGCTCAAGTAGCATAGCTTTACGATAAGAGTGAGCAATGTTGTTTTACTCACCATACACGCTCACTTAACAGCCTTTTCTCTCTGTCCGTGTGTGTTCATTCGTGTCATATCTCGGCGTGAAATGTGTCACAAAGTTCAAGGGCAGTTATGTTAATTAACACATGTTTCACATTCTGTGTTTACAACTAGCTGCTGAGGTTGACGGCGGTCAGAGGTCACCGAGATGACAACGCACCAATCAGAAGACTCCTCTCAGATTGAACCAATAGCCGTGAGGTTTCAACGTGACTGAGCAGCCAATGGTGATTGTTCATGGGAATATTATAGGGTCCATGAAATATTTACAGTCCTTCAGATATGGAAACACATTTCCGCCAGTGAAAGAAAAAGCAAGATGAAAAAGTATCCTTGATAATAAAAATATCCACCTATGGTAAGTCATATGAGATAGAGAGTCCTGATTATGGATGAAGTCATAATTATGGCAAACATAATGCATCAACTTTTAGTACACCTGCAACAAATACAAGCTAAATGCTCAAACATCTTTGGCTATTTAAATAAGAATACCGATTTGATGGTCTTCAGAGGCAAAGCTAATAAATGAAAGCAACAATTTGAAGCACTTCAAAATTAAAAAAAACATTGAAATAAATCCTTTTTTTAAGTAAAAAATGTCAAGTTATTTAATTAAAGAAAAAACAAATGCCTGGCAGACTTTATGTGTACTAAAAACAGATGTGTTGTCTGCTATGGGTGCCTGAGCTGAACAAATAAAAGTGTATACCTATCTCAGTAAATGTGTAGGCTATTTATAAGTGCACTCCATGACATTTTTGAAATATTACAAATAAGGAAAAGAACACACAAAATTAATACAAATTAATTTATTGGAAACTCTGACAAAGTTTATGCTTTTTTTCCACCTCATGCATTCTGTAAAGTACACAGCATGCAACAACATGTATTTATATCTCAGTTATTTACCGTCTCAGCTTACAGTAACAATAACTCCATAACTTCCTGCACTGATAACCTAAATCTGTTATTAAGTTCCACTTTGACTGCAGCTCAAACTGTAAATTCCCTGAATACAACTTCAAGTTAGCGTTTCACATTTAACATAACAGTCTTCTGTGCTGCGGGAAAGCCACATGAAGGACAACACCAGTGGAATACTATGAATGTGGTAACCGTTTCCGGAGACAATGCAGGGCAGATCAGGCCGGAACCAAGGACAACTGACACAACAACACTGATACAGTCTCAATTCACCAAACGCAAAGAACAGATGTCTTCTCAGGATGTGCACATAAAGCGTGCAGTTATCTCATGCTTTTGGCTTTAATACTGACATGGCTAACGGAACACATAAACAAATAACCAGATTGATTTCATTCACACAAACACTATCTGTGATTTGGATGTGGAATCTACAAATGTATTTTATGCTTAGCACCTCGTCTCAACATGTAACCGTTTGCATTTTTTTCATTTATTTTTGTTAAAACTATTGTATCCCTGGTTGTATCATCTCATTCCAGCAGCAGAATGGGCTGCACCAAGACCCAAGAAAAATGTTCCCCCATATTTTAAGAAAAGATCTGATATCATTGGGCTGTTATTCCCCCAGCGTAGCACTGCTGCTCTTCACAAATGACTCCCAGCCTCAGTGACATTTCTAGCCGGTCTCGTGAGACTAGACTTTGGGCCCTGAAGACATCAAGATTCCAGTTCGATGGCATTCATATCTCAGCTCCGTGAACATATTCTATTGTGAGTTCAATGGTCCGCGGTCAGGCTCTTGAGATGATGGCCCGCCCCGAGCTGCTGTTGGTCGTAAGCTGATATGATCTTCTTGATGTGGGCCAGTTTGTTGTGAAGATATTCACAGCGAGACCGGTCCTGGTTGAAGTTGGGGTTGGACTAAAAAAGAAGAAAGAAAAAAAAAATTATGTGACAGAAAAGGGGTGTTTGGAGTTGTCCCATGCAGCCATGTTAGAATAAATATTGCTAAGTTTGTAGACTGTTGTTACCTTTTTAATTTTGCGATACTCTTGGAGAATTTGATTATGAACCGTCTGTAAGAGAGAAACAAACGTAGGAATTAATAAAAGAAGACATCTTTGTTTTTGATCTGATGCTATCGCTGTTTCACTACCATATGTTCACCACCGTTTAAAGCAAAGAAGATAGAATAACTGTGTTCACTGAGTAGTATCATAGTATGTGTATGTGAAAAATCTTACACATTCCAAGTCAAAAAGTGGCCAATTTGTATTTAATATTTGAGAATATGCAGGTTAGAATCTTAAAGGTTCCCTGTGGAGTTTTTGGAGTACAGCTATGGAGTTGTTGTCACAATACATAACCCTGCCAATGGTCTCATATAGGCTAACCTGCCAAGATATGCAGCAATGTGCCAGCAAAGGCAGGAACGAAGAAGAACGCTAGCTAGTACACATGGATAAAAACAATCAATTTCTTTTGTTTTCCTTCAAAACTGTTTGAACTGTGTTATGACATTGACATTATTATGTATGCTACAGGAGTGGCATGCCTTCATTCTAGCTTAAAAAGCAAAGTACGAACTTACAAGCTTCAAAAGTGCTCTATGACTTGAGTAATTTGACAGCGGTTTTTAAAGTTAAGCAGTGGATTTCTTAATATTTTACCTTGTATTTATGGGATTTGCGGTGTAGTCTTTTGAGCTGTGTGTCCAGCTCCATGAACTGCCGCGTCACGCCGTCGATGCGAGCGTGCAGATCTCTGTACTCGCTGTACTCCCTGTTAAAGTCCAGCTTGAATCTCTGTCTCTGGTCGTGACTGCGAATCCCTGCATACGTCCTGTGTAGAGAACATAAATAGGGACAATATAATTAGTGAAGGACTCACCTACAGAATACTGTGTTAACTAGCTGTGGAGGGTTTGTATCTTGTACTCTTATCGTTGTGTTGTGAAGACACATGGATGCACAACGAGGTTTACTTACAATAAATAGTCTTTTGAGTCTTTGCCCTCTGGAAGTACCTTCGAGTCAAACAAACTTTCACTCGGCTCTGAGAGGAAGAAGGAACCATGACAAATTATTGAAAAAATATTGAAAGATTGGACACTTCAAAGTCTCAAGGCAGCGGCTGACAGCACTCACCCGTGAAGTCCAGGGAAACGTTATCGTTGGGATCCTCCGATTTGTGATCTTTTTTCCTTTCTTTCCTGTCTCTGAATCTATCCTTCTCCTTGACAAACAAAACAAAAACAAATACCACATTAGTAAGGGAAGAGAATGAATAAACATTGATTATTGAGCTGTGGAGAAGGGGTAGGATTAATGAAGTTTATACTTCTTCCTACTCCTTTTCAGGCATTTCAATGCTGGCTAATGGAATATGGTGGTAAGATGGCCTAGAGGAAGAGGAGCTGAACAGTAACCATGAGGTTGCTGGTTCGATCCCCGGCACTTTGAGCAAAGCACTTAACCCTGAACTGCTCCAGGGGCGCAGACCCTGCGCTCTCTGACCCCCTCCGAAGTGTGGTAACTTGAAAGGGGATATGCGAAAAGACAAATTTGAATGTGCCTCGTGTACATTGTCTAATAAAGATAACTGAACCTATGTGTTGTATCATGATTTTTATTTTATTCAGCGTATTTTTGAACTAATGAAAAAAATAAAGTGTTTTATCTATTTTTGTGTTGTTTTATTTTAATATGTCTGAAATACATTTCTTCATCCATTCATTACAGATGCATCAAATGGAATAGGAAACAGCACATCTTAAAAAAAGGAAAAAAAATGGTCCTCACCTTATCTTGGTGTTTGTTGTTCCTCTTCCTTTTGAGTGTGTGTCTGTTGAGATGGGGCACTGTGAGAGGGGACGGAGGACGCTCACAGTTGGGTTGTGGGCGGTCCTCTGCTGCTGCTCCTTCGGCCTCCTCCTGAGCACAGCGGGGCGGCTCAAGCCTCTTGGCCGCTTCTGCTTCACGCTGACAAGCCGCCGACAATGAGTCAAACAGCTTCCGAGGATCCAGCGAGTCCCTTCTCTCCTCATTCACCGTCATTGCTTCCGGGGCTTCTTTGCGAGCCGCTCGTTCGGACAACCTCACCCGTGACTTGACGGTTTTGTTAGAGAAGTGGGATATCCGGGGCTTTTTACTTGCCAGCGGGTCAGTGTAGTCCTCCGACACTGACACTGGCAGAAGAGGTTTTGGACGGTGTGCCGGGGATGAGTTGGGAGTCTCTCGCAGTGGACTGACCTGGGCCTCTGGGACAGTGAGGAGGTTCTGTTGTGGTTTAAACAGTCTCCTGCACAGTAAGAACAACAGGGTGGTCAATCAACTGCTTTTTCTACAAACATTCTGATGTACAACTATTTTGGTGAAAATAAAATGGAGCTTATAATTGATTTGCCAATATACTGTCTTCATTTCCTTCATATGGACATAGTGGCAAGTACCAGTACCTGACAAGGATTCGTTTAAGAAGCTGCTGGTCTCCTGAGGTGTAGCCGGGCCAGTCCTTCTGCAACTCTTTAAATAGGCTGTCCTTCAGAACATAGGTGTTGTCTTTACTATGGAGCTGGCCAACCTGAATAGAACAGACACACGAAAAATGGAGCAGGTGAGATATTGTTTGACTCCCACAATGTGTCATTCTATCGTAATGCTCTCAAAGGCGGGGTCAGCGAGTCATTCTGGAGAATGCTGTGTACACGCTGAAAAGAAATCCAGTCTTACTACATGTAAATTTAATAGACATGTTAAAAGCTACAGTGGGCCCACATTCTTTACGTACCCTTTGTTTACATAGCCTAGGCTGTGTATTAACACCAGATTCTTTTTCAGTGATCACACGGTACGGACAGGTAGCGGATCGTGAGGAGATATTCCGTGATTTTGACAAAAAGTGATTTTGAAAACAAGCATTCTCCAGAATCGCTGACTACCTTTAAATGTCAAGAAGTGTACTTAAATATACAAGCTTAAAATGTTTTACTTCTTGCATACTTATATTGAAGACCTGTTTTTACGTGGCTAAAGAAGAGAATGAATTACCTCCGTCAGCATTGGGCCCAGCAGGCCTTTGTCTCCCGCTGTCAGCCCGTCTTTCTGCAGCCTCAGCATCAGATCGGGCCTCCTGTACGGCCTGAGAGCCAGCAGGTGTGTGACTCTCTCCCTGAGCGGACGTTCCTGCATGTCAGCCAGGCTCTTCCTACCGGAGACACACGCGCCCTTCTTCCCCTTGATGATGCCGACGCCCCTCTTAATGTTGTTAAGGACAGACGGGCGGGGCTTGGTCAGGCTGGCCAGTGCGGGGGCCGGGGCACGAACCTTTACCTTCTTGCCTGCAAAAGGGAGCAGGGAAATCTCACATCAAAATCAAGCAAAAGTATTTTATCTTCAAAAGAAAGCGTGTGAGGTTCACAGGAGCCTGCCATAGAATGTTTGCATCATCAAAATGCAATTTTACCTTGTGGGCTGTAGTTTTTGGCTATTTTTTTTCTTAAATTATGCATTTAAATTAAAGTGACTAGGTTGTATTGGGAAGTTCCCAAATATTAATGTGTGAAACCGGTGCTTCGAAAGAGGCCTTCGGAGATCATCACATTTTTCCTGTGGATGAAAAGCTAAATGACCTCAGAAAGCCACATCGGGGTTACACAGACGCAGACGCCATGTCAAGCTGTGTGACATCTAATTTGGGAAATAACCACATAGTTGCGCAAGCCTGCAGTATGTGAGGAAGTGTGTGTTTTTTTTTGTTGTACATACTTCCTCTGAACCGACAAAAAAAATCATCGGAACTAGTGACTATGTGTTTGTGCGTGCATGTATGCATGTATATGCTTCCGCGATAACTGAAACACGATGACACTGGCTGAAATAGCTGTTTCGAGGGATGTGGTTTGGTGGTTAGAAGAATAAAGACAGCGGTTTCACGAAAACCCCCCGAAATCACTTGTTTTTATCGTGTGTATGTAAATTTCGGTGAGCATGACATCCCAGCATGTTCTGCCAGCATATTTTTGGACTTTAAAAAACGCTACTTGTATGTACAAAATCAATGCACACAATGCTGTTTGTGCATGTTCATAAACTGTAAAAGAAAGACTGGAAAGGCTGTTGTCACTGGTTACCGCATATGTTGCTATGGCAACCGATGCAATATGGCCGACTGTGGGCTTAGCAGTGCACATTTTGTCTTCAGGCCAGTGTTGTTCCCCAGCTGGATTTGATGTGTTGTATAACCAGGCAGGCTCTGTTTACATGGTGTGAGTGTTTTTGTTTTGTTTTACTGCGTTCCCCTTACCCTTGCTGAGCCCCTCCTGTTTGATGACAATGGCCCCGTGGCTGAGTGTCTCCTCCACAGCGAGGGCCATGCTCTGACGAACCTTATCGTAAGAGTCATCCGTGGCTCTGACTTTCATTTTCTTCTGAATCACCCCGAGACACGACAGCTCTGTGGCAGTTCTGGGAGGAAGAGGAGGTGGAGGAGGAGGAGGAAGAGAGTGAGTACAGACAGACTCCTTTTTGGTCATCCATTTCAAAAAGACATTGACTGCTTGTGTTTTGGTAGTGTTCAGTAAGATGAACGCCTATGTCATGATGTCAGCTAGACGTCTTTACTTCCAAATACTTCCCACAAATCTGTTGTTTCACATTATTATTACATTGTGGTTATCATTATATCAACAAAGAAAGCGTTTTTTTTTTTAAACAATTCTTGGCATTTATCAAATTCGTTTAATCTCAAAATTTCTGCGGCTTCCTAGATCTGCACAGTCAGGAACCCTGGTGTTTTTTGCTCTGGCATTTAGAAAGACACCTACAGAGAGACACAGGGGTGGCTTTCTCACAGCAGTAGGGGAACGGGGACATTTCAAAATAGTAAAACTTGTTCCGACGTTGCTAATTCTATACAAAGATAAAGTAAACATTTAATCATGCAATCACTGCGCACCAAACGTGCCATAACACAGCCTTACAGTTTTGCATGCAACACTAAATGCGTCATCTCCCCTATTTTTATTTGCATCATTGCCTTGCTGTTTGCTCACAATGGCTTTCAAATATAAGTGCTCTCAAACACAGCTTTCATATTTGCATACGCTCCTCACATTGAAAAAGCAAGAACTAATTGTGTTGTGTGTACTGTTTTGTATGATTGCTTGTGTATTATTACCCAGTGCCGAGCTGTTGGACGCAGTCAAAGCTTCCATGTGGATTCTCACAGGCCACCTTGGTGACGTCGAAAGAGAAGTTCCTCAGTTCCTCTCTATTCTCCGGGCACGGTATACTGATTCTCTGTGAAAAAGATACGAACAACATTTAAAAAAATAATCAAATCTTAATGCATGAGATGTTATTATTATTGAATGAGTATTAATGTCAACGGGTCGGGCAATTCCTCTCTTACCCCTTGGTTCCCATTGAAACAGATGGTGGGATGGGAAGACACACCCTGGAGAAAAAATTAAAATAAAATAATTTTCATTAGAGTGCATAACGAACACACAAACACATACACATCTGAGTAACAGACCAGCCACAGATGTAAGTAGCACACAGAGGATGTGTTGTGGTTTGTACTATCTGCACAAGGGCTCTACCTTCCTTATTATGCTACTGCAAGTGCTTACGGATTTACTTTTCAGTTGTTCTTCTAATCAGTGCGTACATAGTGAGGAGTATGTACAGTGGTTCCCAATCTTTCTTTGTACCAATACTGATTCCAGCGACTCAATCCGAGTTATCAGCCAATTACAAGTACCAATCTAATACCAGTGCTATCCAGTCCCCCTATCTTGAATCTGTTAACGCGAAGAAATTATTGGGATTTTTTTAATGTATGGCCAAGGATTGCTGAGACATAAAAAAAAATGGTAAGCTAACTGAACTGATAGCCGAAAAGCATTAACTTTGAAGGGGACAATCAATTTCACACTTTAAAGACTGCTACTGCAATGTAAAAAAAAAAAAAAAAAAAAAAAAAAAAGGATAAAGGATAAAGGATAAAAAGGGGTTTGTAGTTCCAGACGGAGCTTCACAGAAGTCCAATAAATTAACTCAAGTGACGTCATTCAACAACCACAGATTATTGACCAAATGTATCCAATCGTGTATCTAATTTTTTTTCAAAATCAAGCGAGTACCCTGCTATCTTTCCTCGTACCCCTTTGGATACATGTACCTATAGTGCAGCAGCCGTACACTTGTGCCCTTAAAAAAAAAATCTAATCAATTTCATTTTAAAATAGGCCCTGCCCTGACATAAGGTCATAGCAACCTGCTGTTCAAACACAGCAGCTTGTCACAGGAGAAATACTTTGAACAGAGTGAAACAGAGATGAGCCTCGGTGAATACAGGGGGAACAAGGAAAAGTGCAGAAATGAGTTGACAGTCCAAAAGTGACACGATTGCAGCAGGGGTGGAAACTATGCAATGACCAGGATCTAATTGACCTTTTCTCATGGAAAGGATTTGTGAGTCCGGAAGTTGATGAGGCCAGTGAGTGAATGACTGACTGACTGAGTGACTGAGGTGGTTACCTGAGCACAGTTCACATTGAGGTGTTTATTATGTTCTCGCTCTGTGAGATCAGGCCAAGTGGGTTATGAATAGCCATTAGCCACACACACATACACACACACACTTCAAGCTAAATTAGGAAACTAGATACGTGCACGGCAACTCCCCTCCTTCTGGTCTCACTCATCATCACAGTTATTAAAAAGGTATGACGGGAGTAAGGAGGAGTTCTGCGGTTTACACCTTTCATCAGAGAATGAGTGGCTGTCATTTGTCTTCACTGAGGAGTTTCCAATCTGTGTTACAAGGAATGAGTGAATTGAGGAAGTGTACATGACTGTTCTCTGCGTAGACTTCCTGCTGTGTGTCTGATTCATTTATGATTAACTGGGTCAAAAGGCTTGGTCTGAGGAATCTGTCCGTTTGTCTGTGCGTTCCCATCTGTCTCACTGAAGCTATAGCCTACTGTAGATTCAAATAACAAAAGATTGGCTGCAACACTATTCATGTTTACCAAAAAGGATATGTAGCCTACTCCATCCCCCAAAATGCAATCCAAAATACCCTTTTACAGCAAGCGTCTCCCCCCCACTACACACACACACACACACACACACACACACACACACACACACACACACACACACACACACACACACACACACACACACACACACACACACACACACACACACACACACACACACACACACACACACACACACACACACACACACACACACACACACACACACACACACACACACACACACACACACACACACACACACACACACACACACACACACACACACACACACACACACACACAGCCTCTTTCCTTTCTTCTCCCCTCGACGCTGATTAACATTCATTTATACTTGCCAGAGGCTTGTAACGACTTGGCTAGCAGCTTGTTGCAAGCATCACCACGCAGGGAAGCGCTTCCGCATTGCATTATGCAACTGAACATATTTCCATTTCATAGCTAAAAAAAGGGGGGCTTATAGGAGACAACAGTCGGGGAAGATATTGGAGAACTTCGGTTGAAACCCGCTTTCCTCGCCTTTTCTTACCACTTCGTTTAAAGTAAAGGTCCACCTTGACGAGGCGGTACAACAAAACCAACAGTTGACGAACGGTGTAGGTGACAATTCGGGGAGTAAATACAGAAAAATAACATACCTTTCCGTTTTGAAAGGAGCCAATGGCTCTTGCCGCGCTGTCAGTGAGTTTTACATGAAAAACAGAGACGTTACCGCCGCGGTTCAGTTTACCGCTGGACAGTCCGTAACACTGGTTCTCCTGTAGCGTCGTCATTCTGCCGTTAACACCGCGCTGCCACAACTATTCCGGTCAAAACAAATCCTCAGTGAATAAACAAACATTGGCTAGAGGTTTCAGAGTGAGTGAGAGAGAGAGAGATAGGGGCTAAGCGGCTCGGTGTGCTGCCCCTTCGCCGCGCGCTATTCTGGCGTAGATCGCATTACGTCATGACGGCTGAACGAAGAGCAGATCCTATTGGCCAGGAGACATAAATAAACCGTTACGTAGGGTTTACGTAACCGCTCCTACTTTTTTTGTGTCCCCTCTTTAACCCGCCAGTCTATGGATCCCTCTCACTATGCTAATTTCCTTTCTCTCCTGCGAAGGCGATGTTCTGTAGTTCTGCAGTTATAACTGTTTTTAAGGTTTCAGAACGGATTCTTGAAGTAACATATCTTGTGTAAGAGGCTTATAGCCTACTTTCATCCAGGGGTGTAGACGTTTTACACCAAGGGCATCATGAGGAGCCTTAATGCATCCCTCAAACTAAAAATGGTCTCTAAAGTTGTTTTAATTAAGAGACCAATCCAACATTTCTTTAATTGGTATATCTAGGCTTTATTAACCAATGGCAATGTTCTTAAAAACCAAACTATATTCACCTGGAATTTGGAAGAAATGTCAGTTAAATATAGAATATTTTTCCTTCATTTTCTTAAAACACATTACTATAAATAGCATAGTAAAGCCAGAGACACATTGGTGCACTCAGATCCTTTAAAAGAATAAATGCAAAGTACCACCGTGAAATACAGTTACAAGTCAAAGTCATGCATTCAAAAGAAAGAACAAGAACATCACACTTTTCTGTTGTTGATAAAAATGAGCTGCTTATGTGTGTGTGTGTATGCATTTTTTTAAATTTGGTGTCTGTGTGTGTCTGCCCCTGTTTGAACACAGATGGTGGTCACAAGACAGCTGCGAACTGTTCAAAGCTGACTCGTATCAAAGGGCCTGGGTCTTTGTAGCCCAGAGTCTGCAACAGGTGACATTTTGGGCTCCAAAACTCGTTCACAGCTTTGAACGCTCGCTGAGGGCCGAACCTTCCCCCACACCAGCATGCACAGAGGGGACAGAGGAGAGACAGAGAGACATAGGGTGGAGATGAAAAGTTACTGTCCTCTGGCATAGTGTTCACATCCCAATGCTGAGGTAAACCATAAATAAGGATACGATTAAATATTGGCATCAAACTTTGTATCCGACTGAACTAAATGAGACTGTTTTCTTCTTGTTTGAAGAAGATGAAAAGGTAAAACAGTACTGAAGAGGGAACGACAAGGTGAGTTTAATGTAAACTGTATAGATCCATCCAGAAATGACACTATATACTGTAGCCAATGTCATGACCATGTTTCCTAGAACGTCTAAGCAGCCTTTGACATTTTATATCTCATTTAAAATAACTTGAATCTGTACTGAATCCTACTAACTTTTTCTGATGTAATTAACATTTCATTCCAAGTTTGAATTATAAAACGGACAGATAAGGCCTACCTGAACTTAGTTTCTACTTTTTTTTCATAGTGTTTGTTTGTTGATTTTTTTACTCTTTTGTCCCCTTTGTGAGCGAATGTCATGAATAGAAAATGCTTGTCGTACGACCAAAGACAGTGAAAAATGATATCAGGAGAATCTGGTTTCCTTTTTTATTGGGACTGGTTTTTCAGAGAGATAGCAGGTAATAGATACACAGTGCAGGCAGCCAATGTGCTTTACTTTTTGCATTGAAATAGTGTAACATATTGTATGTGTTTTTAAATGAAAAGATTTTCCTTCACCTCCCAGGGCCAGGCCATGGGGGACCCCCTGTCAGACTGCAGCCCCCTCATCGGTGCAGAATCCTCGGGTAAGCTTCGCCTGGTCCACTTGCTCCAGTTAGTAGCTTTGTTTTTGTAAATTTCTAATGCATATTAAGTGTATGTATGTGTAGTAGTAGGAGAGGTATATGGCACTTTGAATGCATACTAAACAGAATCCTAGTGTTAACAACACAATACAGTGTACTCTGAGGCCAGATCATTATTGATTGCATGTGTAATAAAAATGGTCTCATAAAGTATATTATCACCCGAGAGCCAGTACACTAAAAGCAACAATGCAGGATCAGATCTCATTAAGAGCATCGGGAGTGGTATTTTAATCACATACAAACAAAAGTATGCATCTAAAGATACAACTGAGCTCTGATGCATGCAGGATATGGAGAAAAAAAAGATAGGCCAGGGTGAAGCATTTTAATAATTTAATAATAACAATATCTCCCCAAGAAATGTCAGAATCAGGCACAATCAAAACCCCAAATTGGTCAAATCCAATCAATACCTCACATTGCGCTTTGCTCTTCAGGCGTTACCTGAAGATTCCCCAGTCTCCCATCACCTTTCTGCTGTCCAACATCGTCCTCAAGACCTCCTCTCTCGACTCACCCAAGGGAGAAAACATCTTCAACTTCAGAGGAACTGGTGAGTCATGCTGCAGATTGCTACAGTGAAAATGACATCCACTTTTATTCCATTCCTAGCAAGTTTGAAAAATATTGATTTGTTGAATGTCACTGTGTATTTTAATTCATTTTAAACACAGGCTATCGGGAAGGTAGGGGAAGGGGACTCTGAAAAAGAAATCTAAAAACCTTAAGTTTTTAAATAACAGTAATGTAACATTGACCCGGGCAATTACATTTGCAGAGAAGGATTGATCATAAGCTCCTGAATATCTGCTAAGAGGACCTTAAGGTTAGAATGTTTTGTCAAGAACTGCTTCCAAAGTCAAGACTGGTTTCATTAGTAGGCTAACAGCACCATAACCAATGGGCATATGTGTGAGGAACCCTAATTCAGCAAAGCCCCTTCCCTATGCAATCTTATCATTTGAATGTATTTTTGACAATCATGACCTTAACATTAGGTCAGCATAATATTATGCCAGTCACCCCTTTAATGTTGAGATGCATATCCATCAACAGCAGTCAGTATATGCAGACAGCATGCCCCTCCCCAGACAGAGTAGAGCAGTGTGTGTAACAAAGGCAAGTCTAGACATATGAGCACAGATTCCTGTTGGTTGAAATCATTAGCTGAGTGCTCATTCCCGAGGAGACGAGATGAAAATGTGTTGCCAGTGGGTTGAGGTAAAGCCAACTCTAGTGACGCATTACAATCACAGAGGTGATATTTCTTCATGCAGTAGAAACAAAGGAGAGTGCCATTAAATAAAGTAAGCTAAGGAAAAATTAGAGGAGGAAGTGATAGATGGACTTGAAAAATATCTGGCCAGGAGATGCTGTGTTTGGGTTGGTCCAGCACTTCCATTCAGCCTGAGAATCCACGGCAGGAAGTGAATGGATTGCCATGACATATCCTCTTGGACAAACTCTGCCTAGGACCATGAATAGAGCCGAACTGATTGGTCAATTAATCGTTAAGTTGATTGACAGAGAATGTTTTAGCAACGTTTTTAATGAAGAAAAAAAAATTAAGGTTAAGAACACACATCACATATTCTACCCTGATTTTTTCCCTATAATTAAATAGCGGCAAACATATTCTTGCATATGCATCCATATGGTTCCGTACCTTTTTGAATTGACCACTTATAACCAAGCTATTCCCACAACCCACCCCCCTCCCCCCCAACAGCTTTGATATCCCAATGAGCTAAGAACTGGTTCAACCAAACGATGTTTGGGGATTTTTTTGAAAGGTCTGTTAGTTATGATCTAAAGGGGGAAAACATTTGCAAATATCCAAATATCTTAGAAATCTGAAAAAAACGTAATTATTTTGTAGCAAAAATGCTCTTTTCTTCTTCCATACATAATAATTTTTCCACGCCTTATAAATTACTTTTGACCCCTTGAGATTTAATCATAGGTTCACAAAGGGGTTTAATTGAATCAGTTCTCTCAGGGGTTAAAGAATTCCAGGGACCTTTCTTTTACCTTATCTAAAGGCGTCAGGCAAGTCACAGAAAGGGTAGTTTAATATTTTCTGGAGGTCAATCTTATAAATCCAGAAAAAGAAATGCAGTTTCATGGCAAAAGGAGTGAAGTCATTTTATTTGTTTTTAGTATGTATCTACAACAAGGGGGACACAGGCAAAAACGACTGACAACTTGATGAAAATTAAAAACAAAAATAAACAAAACAAAATACATTTATTATCAATGCAGTTTTCCCACCTTTTTTTTCTCCAATAAGCAACATTTTTTGTCTAAAGAAACTTTACAATATAAAGAAACATACGAAGAAGGAACCTCTTATTTTACTACACGAGACATTTAGGATCTGAAACTACCCTAACATGAGATACAAAGCAACTCCCCAAGGACAGACTGCCTCATATTCAATACTGCTTTGTCATCAAGAGGAAAAATAAGGAACTGAACAGAAAAAAAAATCTTTCCTCCCCTCAAACAAAAAGAAAAAAAAAATCCTCTCTTAACCCTCCCTAACCCCTGAATGTTACAGTATTATACATCAGCACAATAGAAATACAGAAATGATCAACGTCGTGACGGCTGTACTTACAGGACAGAAAGATAAGAGAGAAGTTCGACTGCATTTTATACAACAGTATTTCAAAGTACAGGAGAGGAAACGTCTGTTCCCGGCACTCTCTCTACCTCTTCTTAGCAATAAGAACAGATCTGTCCTGTTCATTTTTTTTATCCCTCTATTTACTTTCCCAAAACATTTCTTCCGCCCCCATTTTAAATAGATAAAAAAAAAATCCTTCATAGTAAAAGTCTGTACTCTGGTCCCTGGTGTGTTGAGATTGAGAGACAGTGTCCTGTGTGTGCCCTGCTTTTCGGTTCAAGTTGTGGCAAGAGGGTAGAAGCTGAAATGCAGTGTCTCTGAGGCAGATACAGAAGGAAACAAGTTTGAATTATGAAAAGGAATAAAATGGCCTCTTTCGCTATTCTTGAAAATTCCATTGAAAAAACATGAAAATGATGCCCGTATTGTGGCTTTTTGACCACCTCACTCAATATTTTTCCCAAGAACAGAGGCAGAGGAGAGAGGCTCCTGGACAATAATCCAGTTGAATTTTTTTAGAGATATTTTTTTCTTAAAAAGGAAATGTGTGTGACAGTGAGTTAGCTGAAGGTGTTCGAAACACGCTTCAAAAAATGTCCGTCCCTCGTCCTCTCAGAGCCGTCGACACTGACAGCTCTGATGCACAGTAAAAGCCCCACCGTTTGTCTGGGATGAGAAGAAATAGCATAATAGTCCATAGCAGCTCCAGTTTCTGTTTCTCATCATTCAATATCATCATTTCTGAGTAAGAGACACACCATCTCTGAACAAATACACACAGTTGCCCCGAATCGGCAATTTTTTTTTCTGATCAACTGTTGTTGTGATTTGAAAATATCAAAACATGTCAATGATATCAAAATGCATTTTACAGTATTTACAAAAAAAATCTAAAAATTAAAATTAAAAAAGGATGGAGAGTTGTACAAAAAAAATTAAAGAGAGGGATGTGTGTGTGTGCGTGCGTTTGTGTGTCGACGGCAGAAAGGTGAGAAAAAAGGGGGAAGGACGGAGGTCTTTTTCTTCAAGATGAGCAAAAGGGAGGGAGGCCACTCGCTAAGTCAACAAAGCAACTCGCCCTCACCGCCGCTTCCTGACCGGCTTTGCTCAGACCTAAACTGACTGCTGTATGAAAAGCAAAAATTCCCATAAAGCACAGACATACATCACAGTGTTTTTGAGGACTTGTTCGCACACTAAAAAAAACAAAAACAATCCAAGTGTTCACTACAGGTCAGCAGAGACGCAGCGTATGTATGTTGGGAGCGAACTGTAAGCTAAAGAGGGCAGCAGTTAGTGGGAGCAGCGCGAGTGGGGTCAAAATGGTGTAACCTTCCAACAACCTTTAGGGCTCGGGCAGAGGGGAGAGACGGAGACGCTGTTGACTGGATCTGCATATTTACACAGTTGCTACTAGTTCTGCAGTTAACAAAAAAAGGGGTAACACTAAAAGAAAATAGTAACAATGATTCATAAAACAAAATTTAAAGTACATAAATAAATAGAGCTGTGCATTTCACTGCATGGAGGGTACTAAATACAGGAGCTGCTTCTTCGTTTTCTGGTTTGAATCTTTGAACAGGGAGTTTAAAAATGTAATGGCTGCTAATGGCTGTTTTTATTTTTATTTAAAGGGCCAATCAGTACCGTGATGGATGAAATCTCACCTGCAGGGGGCAGTGTTGTTGTGCTCACATGGAGCCACATCAAGTTAACATAGCAAATTATTTCTCATTGGTGTGCACATACGCTGTCTTCATCATAATAATGTGCCCTTGAAAAAAACAACACGACATTAGAACCTAATCTTTAAAAATGATCATAAAAATATCATTAATAACAATAATACAATAATAAAAATAGCAATGATACAATACATACACAAAAAAAAGAAGAAAAAAAAAGTTCACTGATCATCACAACACCTCTGTTAAAAATGTACACAGAGAGAGAGAGAGAGAGAGAACTATGTGAGGGGAGCAAAGGTTTTTTTTTTTTCCATCCGACCCTTCAACTGAATCCATAGGGAGAAACCAAAAACGAAAAAATTACGATAAAAAAAAAGAAAAAAAAAAAGGTCTGGATTTGTGGTTGAGAAGATTCCAGGCAGCGGCTTAAGAAAGACCCAACAAACAGTGCGTCCTCAGTGGGAGGGGTGTGTCATCAGTCTCCTCTCTCCCTCTTTCTCCCTTGTTTGTCCTCCTTCCCTCGCTCATTGTCTAGAACCTGACAGAAAGCCAGGGAGGCCGGGGCCGGAGTCAGAGAGGAGGCTCTTCCTGTTGCTCTGTGACTGCTTCCTGTTCAGACCGGCGGCCATCTTGCAGGCTCCGGGAGGGCCCGTCTTTATCAGAGTCCTGGCATGCTCCAGGGCCGCCCCAGAGTGCTGCGTGGGTCGTCAGTTTCCCAAGTGAGAGGGAGAGGGGTAGTGAAAGTGTGTGGGTGTGTGTGTGTGTGAGAGAGAGAGAGGAGGGGAGGTATTCCAATCCGAGGTGAAGAAAAAAAAATCAGGTGCAGGGGGGCAAGGGTACAAAAATAGGAGGGGGAAATAAACAAAAATACAAAAAAAATAAAAAGGAAAAAAATAAAATCACACACTCATCGTCATGTTGGGTGAATACTGAAAAGAGAGAGAGGGAAGGGGGAGGAGGGCACAGATGAGTGGATACGTCACTGACAACATTTAAACACCAGAGGGCGCTCCACACCAAGCCCTGCAGAGCTACAGGAGGCACAGGCTCTAATGATACACCTGAGTCAAGTAATCAATACGGCGATCACTACAGTTCATATTTCTGATGATTAGAGCTGGCTGCTGAACCTCCATACAGAGCAGCAGAATCAGGATTTTAACATTTACATCCTGGATTAAAAAAATTCAAAGTTTTGCCAATTTTAGACTGTGCACTCCGTGGCTCTCCAGGCCGAGGGTTAAAGACCTTCACAATATTACACAATGCAAGGAACACCACCCCGCTTCAATACAAAACTGATAGTGACTTTAGCAAATTAAGTTTCCATTGAATTCCTCCAGGAGGTACAACAAATAAATGAAACCAGACTTAGCATTTGTGTCTATTAACCAATCACCGATACACAGGGTATGCAATGAACTTCTAAGTGATAAGTAAGCGGCTACAATGCAAGCAGAACATTAGATTTTCTCTATGTTTTTGGTTTTTGTATAATGATCACGCCGTTGTGCGCTTCACAAACAGCCAAGAATGTTTTTGCTGTTTAAAATGTAAGGTGCTTTGTCCCATGTACTTGCTACGCTTCACTGGTGGCAATGATATATATATATATAGTGTTAAGGTTCTGCTGTATATCCAAATGGACTTGAGTGGACTGATATCAGCTCTTATGTGATGCATCATACATTAAGCAGTGTTAAAATGTTGTTGTTTTTTTGTTGCATGATGAGTGTTTGGTGGAAGGAAAAATGGCCCAAACTGCTGTTCTGTTCGACTGTGGATGCATATTAACATGTGCAAATAGCTCTTTAACTATTGCACTTATCTTAAAATCACTGATAAAACAAAGTAGGGCCCTCAGGAAAGGAAGTGTTTGTTGAAAAGTAACACTGCTACCTCTCTGCTAGACGAATATCGAGTGTTAAACTTACGTACAGATACAGATTTTCAATAATGGGACAAGACACAAACTATACCAGAACATGATAACAATTTGATGACAATGTTGAAAAATCAGGCGAAGGCCTCTGCTTGCATTCTTCCACTGGTTTATGTCAGGACGTCAAGGATAACTGTTAAGGGGTTGTGAGATGTCAATAACCGGCTCTACTTACACTTTCGCTTTGGAATGGGTTCAAGAAGTTCCCGCCCATTTCGCCGTCATCTCTCGGCGTTCCAGGAGGGTTGTTCATGCCCCCCATGTTATTAGGGGAGCTCTGGAGGAAGAAAAAGGCAGAGATGAAACACTTGAAAGACTGATTCTTATAAACAGCATCACGGAAAGTAATGATTTCTAAATAAGTGTTTTTTTATTTACAACAAAATCGGATTCTTACTCACCTTTGGCAGCCCATCCATATCCCCAGACCCTGAGGAAGTGACAGGAAGGTGAGGAGGTTAATTGTTGTTTTTCTAGTTGTACATGTTTTAGTTGAAACCTGTATCAGCTTAAAGTCCATCAGTGGTTTGTATAAAGAATGCTGCCTTTTAAACCCACCTAGTGATCCGTTCATGTGGTGTGGCTCCATGGCTCCCATAGCTCCCATCGGCCCGTCAGGCCCAGGACCCATAGGGAACTGGCAAAAAGATCAAGAAGGAAATCCTTAGAAATGACTCATTATTTTTTCACATTTGGCCTCTTTGATAGAACCGTGGCGTGTTCAGCTTTGGGGTTCATTTCCAGTCGATTTCCATTGAGCTCAGTGGGGCGGCATTATGTTTCTCTAATGCTGAATTGTACTGGCGCCCAGTGATGTGGTTATAAACCCCGCATTTAAGATGGATTAAGTTGTGTGGTGCAAGGTTGTGTAACTCTAATCATTACGACAACACACAGTAGTTGTAACCCAGAATCCAGTCTGCAGTGTCTGAAACGAGCCTGGAAAGCTAAACCACTAAAGATAACATTACAGAGCTTTTTTTGTTGTTGTTGAACAATTAATGTGAACTTAAAATCGTGTGCGAGACTCACATTGGGTCTGTTGCCTCCCGGTCCGATTGGATTCATCATTGTATAGATATTTTCACTGGAGTTAGTTGAATCTAAAAAGGAGAAACAAAATGCACACTTTAGTTGCATGATATTGGATGGAGATACTAATAAATTATCAAGCAACGAATCAAATAATGGAGCAAAAAGAAATAGGTGAAACATGATAGCTAATAGTGCTTGGTTGGTGAAGGGAACAACTTCATGCTTGTTTAGTGAGGAAGGATGAATATTTCTGACACAAGTGTTAGTGCTGGGGACATAGTTAGGTGACGCACCACCTGGGCTGGGCATGATGGGAGTTCCCGGTGGACCTCCTCCTCCTGGAGGACCCTGGGGAACAAATCGATGATGGGAGGTTAAAATCACACTCATGAGAACAGGAATAATTACACCATCATTTTAATAGAATACTCTATCCAGGAGAGCTGCTCTGGTTTTGATAAGATTTTAAACTCACCACATAGTTTCCTGGAGATGAGGAGGAGTATGCTATCTGTAGGGGGAGGGGAGAACAGATAATCAGAAAACAGGGTCAGAGAAATGTGAATCCATGCAAGGTGAAATAGGAACACTTTAAAATCCAATAAAATTCAGCATTAAATGTTGCTTTTGTTAAGCTTATAAATTCAGCACAGAGGCGTTGTTCCAGATCTATAGTTTGAAAGGCCGCACTTTGAAATGTTATCAAGGGAATATTCCTTTAAATGTCATTCAGGGGAAACTGCCTCAGAAAGAGGAAGACTGGGACGTGTGGATAAAACTGCCTGATGGACACTTATCTTGATAATTGTGTAACTACAAATTACAGTTTGAGCAATACATGAGCAAAACGATTGTATTTTTCAATGGGCTGCTGTACAGGATGGCATGGCACTGAAGGTTGTTTCCAGCACCTATGTTATGTCATGTGTTAAGTGGTTTTGTGACTTACAGAGTTAGCATTGGGTCCTGGCCAAGGCCCTCTTCCTCCAGGACCCCTGATGCAAGAAGGAAAGGAAGAACAAATGGAAGAGAGACAAATTACAAACAGGGAAAGGTGAAACTGTTTTGAAGAGAATGGAAACATGAATAGCTCTTTGCTCAGAGACACTCATGAAGGAGCCCTGACATTTCCCTGGACGTACGGTATGCTTTAACTTACATGTTCATGCCTGGCATGGGGCCGCCCATGGAGTTAGGTGGAGGCCTCATACCTCCATAATTCTGGAAGACAAACAACATTCAAAAGGGGGCTCTTATTCATTCTCAACAATACTCTTGTTTTTCTTGCTTTTGGGGGTATTTTATTTCTTCAACTGTCCTGGCTTTGGCCTTTGGGGACCCATTTCCTCTTGATAAATTCACAAGTATCACTCTCATAAATCACTAGACTGAGAGCCAGCGCCAGTGGTGGCATCCTCAAACAGATAAACAACCCTGAGCTGTTCTGGTGAGGCTACCAAAGACTGGACCATTCAAGAAAGAATACAACTTCAATACAATATACTAAGAGTAATATATACTTAATGAGAAAATATCCATCTGCTCATTGTGATAATAATATTTTACAAATCAAATAGGTTTATAAATTATTCAATTATATCCACAAATGATGTGTGTGTGTGTGTGTGTGTGTGTGTGTGTGTGTGTGTGTGTGTGTGTGTGTGTGTGTGTGTGTGTGTGTGTGTGTGTCTGTCTTCAGGTTTATCATACCTGTGGGCCCATGGCCATCCCTCGAGGTGGGTTCATTCTCATTGGTCCACCCATGTTAGGATGTCCTGTAAGAACAGACCCGCAGAGTCACACACTGACTGAGACGCACAAACACACAAGTCCACATATGGCTCCTCTCATTAAATCAGGAGTTAAGACCTGCCGCAGACAACGCTCCATCCTAATCCCATTAGATGTAACCCTCTGGCCCTTTAGGCTGTAATCTGCAGCTAAAGTCACCACGGACCCCCTACCTGAGCCAGACATAGCGACTAACCACACAGGAAAATAGAATAAATAGCCCCTGAAACTTTGGAAACTATGTGTTCAGAAACTTTCTTATCAAGTATTACAACTCTTATTATGAATTAATAAAAAAAAAACATTTAACGTAATGTGTACAAAATAAAGCCAATTATTAGCAGGTTCTTGTTTTCTTTATCTTCTATCATGTGGAACTGAATCCCTTTTTGTTCTAAACTTTAGGAGGACGACCTCCCTGGCTATCGGCCTTTATCCTTATCAAGGTTTCTGCATTCTTCATAGTTTAATGTAAGACTTTTACATACATTTTTAAGACCATATAGAATGATACTTTATACAAGTTTCATTAGTTAACCCAGCCAAAATATGAAAAATATGTATAAAAAGGAAAGAAAAAAGGGAACAATAAGGCCTATAATTTGTTGTTTTTTGAGGAAATATCGAATGTATGCCTTTTATAACTTTGAAAGACATGCAAAAAAAATTTAAATAAAAAAAAAATTACTTGATTACTCAATAGAAGCAACACATCATTAGTTACAGCCCTACTAAGTTAATCATCTATCGTAGACACATATACTAAACCAGATTAACTTTTTTCACCATGAAAAGGAACCAAACCTCCCCAGCCTTACCTTGCGGTCTGATCGTGTCCAAACTGTTTGGCAGGAGAGGCTGAGATCCAGGGATTCCCCCCGGAGGCTGAGAAGAGACAAGACATGGCAGAAGATTATAATACACACTCACTCACTCTCTGCAACACAGATACTCAGTCATCTCCAACAATATATTAAAAAAGTGAGTGAGTAAAGCCCCACTAAAAAACTGCTCATGTACCTGATTTGGCATTCGGAGTCCAGGGCGCGGCCCACCTGGATACCGTGGTGACATGAAAGGCTGAGGGGGGAAATGAGGAAAAGAGGAGAAAAGGCAAGGAAAGGGGGATGGGGAAAAGGACAGAGAGAAAAACAACATTTTCATTATTGATAAATCCAAGAGCACTCAAACTGGGGGGTTAGCTCTGAGGACACACAGATGGACACAGTGTGGTCTGAGAATGGAGGATGACACTGAAAGATCACAAATTCATCAACCTGTCCGCCTGAAAACATTGAAAGAAAATACACTCAAGCAAAGGTCTGTGTTTAATGAATTTTACACTCGTGGATTTGTGTGTGTGTGCGTGCGTGCGTGCGTGTGTGTGTGTGTGTATAGACAGCGCTCACACAGCTTCCTGCCTGCTTGCACTGTGGTGTAAGCTGACTCGGGGCCTGTGGTCTGCATGCCGTAGTTAGTAGACACCTCAGGCCAACAACAATGTCCAAAACCTTAGAGGAAGTGTGTCCGCACTCTCTCGCACACCACATGGAAACCAGAAACCACAAGAATGAAGAGCCGGGGCCGCCGCGGTTAATGGGCGAAAGGCTTGGCTTTACCTCCGCGCTGTCTATAGCTACTGTTCTGGATAAGTGTTGAAACACACGCTGGCTGAGTACGCTCCCCCTTCTCATGTGGGCAGCTTGAGTAACTTCAAATCCTGAATGCGTTTGATATGTATGTCAATGTGTGTGCCCATGGGTTTTTCAATGTATAAGTGACGTGTCCATAGTACATGTCTCCTGTTTTATTTATAAAGCGCAAGAACAACTTGCTTTAACAGTGGAGGAGTAGCCCCCGATAAGCTGCTCCGGGGGGCGGGGCAAGGAGTGAATTATTCATCCCACATGGGGAATGCCTGTTCTGGGTCTAGGTGAGCAGCAGAGCCCTGCTGCCTCTGGATGCTCGGCTTCTATAAGAAGGAGGCTGGCGACTGGAGGGGGCTGACATCTTCGAGGAGTTGGCCAGCGCAAAACTAGAGCTAACGGGGCTCGAGTGTAGGAGGAGAAGAAGAAGAGAGTGTGCAAGCAGTGAATAAGAAGAGAAGAAGATCTTGTGTGTGGGCGTGTGGGGGTGAAAGAGAAGGGAGAGGGGGGGTGTTTGAGAGAAAGTGTTTGAGTCTTACCTGGCCATGGGGTCCCATCATTGGGTTGCTTGGGTTGTGTGGGGGGGGCTGTGCGTGGGGGGACTGCTGAGAGCCGGGTGGTCCCTTTAAGAAAGAAGAGCGATATCAGAGAGGGGAGGGGCCAAGAGTGGGAGGTAAGGGGGGTTACACCTGGAGGGATTACCCCCATCAAAATCATAAAAACAGAGAGGGTAGGGGGTTGGGGGAGTCAGCCGGGGAGTCTTTAGGTTGAGGAGGAAGTATGTATACACGATTTATACAGTATAGCTGGACATTTCCAGTAAAATCTTTGAAATCTGAGTTAGATAATGAACTAACAGAGCTAAGCCTCGCCAAACCAGACAGAAAAAACTATTCGAATTTGCCTACAAGTCGAGAAAAGTGAACACAAATCAGTAATAGGCAATACTGTTTTGTTGGGGCTATACTGGAAGTGATGATCCGCGGGAGCCCTCGGGTCAGAGGGTTACATGTAGTTTTCCTCTGGACCACATGGGGGCAGTGTTGCCAAAGGCTCACTGCTATAGGACAGGCAGCAGTGGCAACTTCCAACTTTTAACTTTCTTTTTGAATGCATCCTCTTCGTGCTTTGGGAGTTTTTCCTGCTCATTGTAAAACTACTTCAATGCAACAGTGTATCCCTGTCCACAAACAAATAAAACCCCCCCAAGCTACTTCAAGCAGCGCCCTGCTGTGTTATTGCTGACATTTCACCCCCAAAAAACAAGAGGTTAACGACCCCTAATAAATAACTCCCTATGCAACAGTCTCTATTTGCGTGTATCCCTCCCTAGGCAATTGGGACAGGGATTGCCTCAGTGAGTTTATTTATACCTACAGTTAGCCAGGGGGAGTGTGTATCTAGGTCTGAAAGGTAAAAGAAACTACATTGATATTCGACAGTTCAGTCTCAAAGGGCTTCAATTCTTAACATGTATTTTATGCCATAAGTATAGTACAAAACAATGGCGGAAAGGTCACAAATACAAAACTTGTGGCTGGATATCTACCGTTTGGTGATGATGTGTTTCCGTTATAGTTGAATATCTAAAACTATTTTAAAAGAAAAGCAGTCACCGTTCATATCCGAGAATCTCAAACATTCAAAATGAAAAATGACTTTTCCGTCTTATCGATTAAATCAACCAATCTTTGCGGCTCTAATCTGGTCTGATTTGTAATAAAGATTACAAGATGGCTTTGACTTTTCCTCTCCCGATACCAGTTGAGATTCTTCGGCTCAGGGTACCTGCTGCAATCACTTACTGATCTGGTTATCAGCTCTCTTTTTTTCCCCCTTTATTTTTATGTCAAGTTATGCGATGCCAGGGATTGCTGTGGTGCTAGAAATGTATGATGTCCGACTGATACCTGATCAACTTCATTAAAAAAGGTCAACATCTGCCCCGATACTGATTCAGCAAATCAGAACATCATACATTTGTACTGCTGTTTGGACCTGAAACAAGTAGTAGATTACTCTAAAAGTTGTTTTTTCTTTGCTCGTTTCAGCTTCTTAATTGTGTGGATTCCCTGCTTTTTGGGGAAATTCGATTAGCTCACAGATCATCTTTGGATTTTTCAGACATCTGACAACCTCCCCATGGGGTCTGCGTTCCTTACATTTTATAGACGTAATTATTCATCCATTAAACAAAAAATATAATTAGCAGTAGATTAGCTGATGGTGAAAATAATTGCTGTTGTTGCAGCCCTAAATACTTATTCTCTGATCACATATTTCCTGATTTAAATATAGCCACTTTGAGAGGAAAGAGTTCTTGTCCAGCTGCTTGTGTTTCAACATTTGAGCATGTGGCCCCTCTCTTTTTAAATAATAAAAATTAGACAATGTTTATATCCCTCAAAGTTTCAGGTGTGAAACTCTGTATTATAATAAGACTGCTGGTATTGAAAATTATTCTGGGAGCATGAACAATATGTGCGGCAAACAACCAAAGCTTTTCGTTACAATAAGGTCCCTTGAACACAACACAACCACACACACATACACACACACACACACACACACACACACACACAAACCCTCGCCCAATCACACTCCCCCACCAATGTTATAAATAGCACTTCCATGCGTCTCTCCTCACCCTCTCTCCCCCCACCCTTCCCCTTGCTTATTCACAGTCGTACTCTCACTAATCCCCCCCTCTATACAGCACCAGCACCATCCTCCTCTCAGCACATCACCTCGGTCTCAGCAAGCAAACAATGGAGTGGTGCGTAGCCACAGAAACAGACACCGGGCCACACAATCCTGGTGGCACTGATCTTTCACATTTCACTCTTTTCTTCCTCTCTCACCCCTCACGCCATCCCTCTCTCTCTCTCAATCGTGTCACTCGCTTTTCTTCTCTCCTCCACTACCACTTTATCGTGCCTCCTGCCAAATGCCAGTGCTGTCCATCACACCGCTGCCTCACAGAAGATGTGTGTGTGTGTGTGCGTGCGCGTTTTGTTTGTGATTGTGCGCACGTATGCCTGCGTTGTGTTTGTTTATGTATCCGTGTGCGTCTCATTCTCTTCACTCTGCAGACAGACAGCCATCTCTCCCACACTAAAAAAAATAACCTCACAGAAGCCGAGAGACGGGTCAAGAGACAGAGATGGAGATGGGAGGAGTGAGAGAGGGGGATGAATGCAGGATGGTTCAGAATCACAGAATTGGCCAAACAGCAGCCCCGGCAAGAGACGAATAGACAGTGTGAGCATCACAGGCTACCGTGGGTGTAAATATCATGAGTGGAATAAACGATGTTTGGAAAAATGTGGGAAGATAGGGAACAACTAGTGGAAGAGTTGGAATTGGGGCGTCATCTGATCAAATGAATTACTAGACACCGACACGGAATTCAGATAAAGACATGTCAATGACAATTATATAACAGTGTCACAATCCTGGAAAAAACATGTATCTTCAAGTTGATTTTTAATTATATACCGATGAACTTTAGGTTTAGAAAATCCAAATAAAACATTTCTAAACCGATTGATTATCTGAAAAATGTATCGTCACCAAGGTGTAAAAAAGTTGACGTTATGGAAATATACTGTATATATTGGGAAAAGGATAAAGATAATATGTTGGTATGATTAAAGGGTACATGTTGTTACAGTCCATGTTTCAATAACTGAAACAACAAAAGTCTTATAACTTGAACTGAATAAAAATACAAATACGCACAAATGTGCTACAAATAAAACTTAACATTAAGTGTTGCAGTCTATCTTTAATAACCCAATATCGGTCAATAATATCAGCCTGCTGATATCAGTCTGGATCTTTTCATTAGTCTGGTTTGCTTTGCCTCTACTTTTCTACCATTGTTTTTTTAGAGGAAGAACAGAAAAGAGAGGAGAAGACTAATTTAGGTGATTTTTAGGTTTATAATAAAGGATTAAAGGGTTATCTGTAGTGAGCAAATTCTAAACAATAAATCTCCCTTTAAAATATGAATAAGTGAAAATGATATAATGCATTGTGAGAAACAAGACACCATCTCCTAGTGCTGGAGATAGATTTAAAAGAACATATAAATATTGCCTAAAATTTAAAGGATTAGTTTTTTGGGGAGTCAGAGATGGAGGGATGGTAGAGAGATGGAGATAATGGAGAGATGTGAGAAGTGAACAGGACTGTGACACAGTGGGGGAGGTCTTACCTGGAAGAAGCCCGGGGGCATGGGTCCACCTGGCATGGCGTCGTTGGGGGGCATGTTGCCCATCACGGGACTGGGCGCTGCCGCTGCGCTCTGAAGACACACAAACATGTTGATTAAATGTGGTGTTTTGTGCTTTAAGTGTGGTGTCTGTATCTGCTATACATAGAGTTATACATGATGCACTGGCCAGAAAATGACTACAGGGGGCAGTGTCTGCACCTGCAATCACTGCAAAATCCTGCCCCGACCCCCTCCCCTCTCCTAAAAAGTTTTGGGTAAGTGTCTTCTATCACAACCTTTAAACTGTTCCCTCTTCCCTGTGGAAGAGAGATAAGTGCAGAAGTGCAGAATGCATCGCATCTCTGTGAACTAGGATAGAAGCCAAGAGAAAAGTTGAAAAGTTTGTCATTCTTATGCTTTATGAGTCAAGTCTCTGGGAGAAAGACTCGTGAAGTTACAGAGTTACAAAGCCGTAAAAAGAAATCATGATTTTCAAGTCATAATCATGCATCTGCATATTGGAGAAGTGCATTCATGAACAGTGTGAGCTGCTTTCAAGTAGAAGCCTGCTTCATATATTATATTAAGTGTCTAACATGTTCACTGGAGTTTCCGGTTTATTGGTTCAATATAGTAACAAGTCATCAACACATAGGTTGAGTTTATGGTTTTTAGGGATCAGTGGGTATTAAGTGCTTAAGATCAAACTCAAAGCAAGGACCAACTGCAACTCGCATCCTATGAGAACATTTATTTTACTAAGAGTAGATTTAATGTGGTGGGTTCCAATAATGGTACTTTTGTATAATTAAACCATATAAGATTGCATTTAAAGCAGGGATATCACAATCTCGGGAGGGATATGGGAATATTTTTAAAGATCAAAATCAGCTTTAGCCCAAACTCTTACTCGACTGGGTTCTTTTCATCCACTTCAGCCTGCTACTGTTTCAGCACAGCTCCCCTTAATGACAGCCGGACTCTACGGTGCAAACATTACGCACTGTATGCAAGTAAGATTAAGAGGTGACGACTTTTTTCTGACACCCGGCTACGCAAAATAAATGGCAATTAGGCTCTGACAACTAAAATGGTTATCTTTTCCTTTCTCATTAGTTAAGTGCATTGCACACAATATTCAGCCAACCGATTCTCGTTTTAGCCGGCAAAGACCGTTGCTGGAAGAAAGAAAAAAAACTGAATCCCTATATATTTAGTTAGGATTTTGTAGAATGAAATATGTTTAAAAGCAAAGAAAGAACTTCACACTCAAACATAGTGAGAGCAACAACTGAACTATTATTGATCTTATTACCACATCTAACAAAAACACTTCTGTTTTCAATCTTCTTTATGTTTGTCAAACGATATGGAAAAATAAAAACTAGAATCTAGGCTAGAGGAGAGGGGGTGAATGATTCAGCCCGGGAGTTAAATATGATATAACTGTATTCTTGTCAACACACATAGACGGAGACGTGTGTTCACAGTGCTTACATAAGCACGCCGGAACAAACACACACACGAACGCAAGCAAGCAAGCACATGAACGCGCAAACTTCACACACACACACACACACACACACACACACACACACACACACACACACACACACACACACACACACACACACACACACACACACACACACACACACACACACACACACACACACACACACACACACACACACACACACACACACACACACACACACACACACACACACACACACACACACACACACACACACACACAGAGTTGCATCACAGGCTCATAAAGTGCAGCCCTTCAGTACAGAGAGGCAGACAGAAGGGAACCGCAGGCTACAGGACTAGAACGGGGAGGGGGTTTAAGACCCAGGGGAGGGAGGGAGTCACACACACACCCACCCCTAACTATCGTTCCACCAGCATGCACCTAACGAACACACTAGAGCCATGTGACACACTGTATGCTTGGACAACAACGCATACAACCAATTACACACACGTACGTACAAATACTCGCTGCCCTTATTCTCCTGACTATCTCAAACCATCGCACACATATTAACCGAAAAATCACACATATACACACACTGACACACACACACCTCCCCCCATCTTTATGCTAATTCTGCTAGTGAACATGAGCAGGCCACTGAGTCCCTGGGGAAGAAGCAGGGTCGGCTGCCTCTCTCTCTCTCTCTCTCTCCTCCATCCTCCCTTCTCTTTTCTCTCCATCTTCTCTCCTCTCCGTGACCCCCATCACTTTTTTTCCTCTGCACTAGCACACAAACACACATATGGAGACACGCGCACACAACCACACACAGACAAACACACACACACACACACACACACACACAGTCAAACACACAAACTCAGTCAAACACACACACGCATATAGACACAAACATGTAGACTAGACACATACAAATATAGACACACACACACACACACACACACACACACATAAACACACATGTATAGACACATATATAAAGACACACACACATCTATAGATACACAACACACAGCTTCCCGTTGCCCCAACCACTGTACTATTCCTCCCCAACACAACCCCTCTCTCTCTCCCCCCCCCCCCAGTAGGGTGTCAGCAGCTTGCAGAAGCTGTTGCTATGGAGACAGGTCCTATCTGCACTCTGTCCCCCTGGCATCCCCCGCTCCAGGAGCGCAGAGAGAGAGAGAGAGAGAGAATAAGAAGATGCCGGAGAAAGAGAGAGCGAGAACAAGAGTGAGTTACAAGGAGAGAGTGAGTTAAAAAGATACAAGTGAGGCAGAATAGGGGAGAAAAAAAAACACTAAGAAGAAAATGTTACATGCAGAGAGATTTCTGTTCCCCACCTCGTTACTGTTATAGACTATTGATCTACTTCCTGCTTGTGCGTTCCACAATTTGCTGATTGAAACTGAATTTAAACAGAAAGCATTGCAGACAGTGCAGTTGCCACCAGCAAAAGGTAGATTTAGTATGCAGTCGGTCTTTATTAAAACTAACTGGCCTAGGGAAATACATAAAGGATCCAGCAGTGCTTTTTTTTTTGTACTGGTGCCACATAAGCGGCTAAATCTACCTTTCCATTCTCAAGGCTCAGAAGAGGCAGGAAACCTTGTGACAAGACTGCCTCCTTGAATCAGCATAACTCTATTCACCGTCTCACAGCTAAAATCAAATGTAGAGGAACTTGTCTTGTTGACATTGGCCGGGGTTAAACAATGACTGCTAAAGAAGACGTATTGGTACAGAGATGACAAGAGCCTTAACCTTTAAGCAAATAAACAAGTTTGAGACAACATTATCACTGCAATAATTAGTTGATATAATGAAGATGGATTTCTTTAGTGGTTAGAGCAGAATTATCCATTATTCATTTTTCAGGTTGAATATATGGAGCAGACTGTATGTGAATGAGTGTGCATAATTATGTGTCGGGTAGCAGCTTTAACTTGAAAGGGCTTTAATGCCCGACATGCGGCAGGAAGGAGAAGAATACATTTATTTCATTGAAGCTGGCTAAAAGTTCAACAAAACCCAAGGGACACGTTTTCAAATGTCTAAGAATATTTACACGGTTTAAACTGTGAACTACGCATATTTTAAATGGTTTTCCTCGGATGCGGCGGTTACACAAACACGGTGACAAAGCATTCCGGTCTGCACAAAAATAATACTAGGCACGTTTCTATGTTACCTGGCTATCGATCATACAGTATCTCTGGACTACAGACCTAAACTTCTGCTCATCATTGTGGTTTCAGGAGTTTCGGATGGAGAAAAGCTAACTTAAGCATTTTCTTTTACTGCATTATATAAAATTATCAATATCTGTCTACTTTAGTAAAATGAAATTGTCTACACATACATGAATTATGATTTTCCTTGCAATAATAAAAATTGCTAAAGATTAATGACTTTTCCAAACCGTCGAAAAATTTAAATGATTAAAAATTATTTTATTAATTGCAACAATCGAATGAAGGCCAATTTATTGGCGACCATTTTGAACGATCGATTTAACGTTTTAAACATTTAATTAGATAGAAATGACAGCATTACTGAAACTAACTGCTGTCTTTTATACAAAACTGAATATTTTTCAGTTCGGGAATGTTGGTCGATAGATAGACATCACCTTGTGCTAATATTATTCATCATTATTTGACAGGTTATAGACCAAACGATTAGACTAGAAGAACAAATGGCAGATTAACTAAAGTTGTTGTCGACATACTACCCCCACACACAAACGAGCATCACTTGGTTGATTGTATCCAGGTATTCAGATGGAGGTAATTTTACTAAAAGCTAATTCCTCTCCAAACTGGGGGGGGGGGGGGGGGCTGGGTGTTATTTGCTTTGTTTTGTGGGATGCGGGTTTTAGATCTCGCTGCAGACAAGCAACATAAAGCAGCAACCTTTGATTCCCATTGTAAACATTTACTCAGCTTCAAATCGAGTCACCCTAAAGTACTGTGTAATAAACTTAATCCACCTCCCTGTGGCGCCACAATGGGTTGTTTGTGGCAAAACATTTTAAACTCTGACGTCTTAAAAATCCACAGTTGTGGCCCGGTGAGGACACCATGTTGGGCTTACTCTTCCTCCTTAGTGCAAACCTACAATGTGAATGAGGAATCTATCAGAACAAAAGACTAATGATCCGATTGGCTGCTACAGTACAGTATGTAGATGGGCCATACACAATAGCATTGATCCCTCCCTCTCCATTTCCCTCTCCCTCTCTCTCACCAATAGGACCTACCGGACAGATCAATAGTGCTCAACACATTATTGACCTCCGCCTGATACCTTTCACAGGGATAAAGACAGAGACATAAACACTGGATGTAGAGAAGGGAGAGGAAGGAAAAGACAGCGTGTGTGTGTGTGTGCGTACGTGCCTGCGCGTGTGTGTGTGTGTGTGTGTGTGTGTGTGTGTGTGTGCGCATGCCTGCCTGCCTGCGTGCGTGCGTGCGTGCGTGCGTGTGTTTGCCTGGAGTGGGTACTAATCTACATTCTGGTTCACACTGATATGTACCTCATCACTGTCTCCTTGACCTGCTGTCCTTAGCGCACGGAGAAAGAGGGAGAGAAAGAGGGAGGAGGAGGGGTGAGGACGGGATAGAGCAAGAGTGTGGAGACGGGGAGGAAAAGTAGCTGACTGTGGCGATCTAGCTAATTTATCAGCCCAGTCAAAACAGTGTGTTTTGCGCTGGAGCAACAGGATACGGCTGCCTCTCTCACTGTCACATCTGACAAACAAACGCACGCACACACAATCTCTGAAAGCCCAGCTGGTCCTCAAAATGAGCACACCAAACAAACACAAACACACCCACACACACACAATTCCCCCCATGAATTGCTGCCAAGGTAGCTGGACAGGACCAGACAGGCGGACTTCGTGCACATGCAAAAACAGATTCACGCACACACGGGATGACAGCAGTAATACGCGCTGCAGACACAACATCCACCCAGCCAACACTCCAGACAGACGGCAGAAAGGGCAAAAAGACAATAATATAGGAGAATGATAACAACTGTAAATATGAAATATAGCTTTAACAAAACAGCCAGACATTTAAAACCTTTGTTTTGCTAGCCCTCCTTCGTCTCAGGGCGCACTGCCATATTCAAAACTGTCTGAATTACCTAGTGTTGAGTGGAAGTATCCAAAAAATTCAAACACCTATAAAAGCATTTTCTATCTTGCTTCTAAACCCTCATTGTGGTCATATATGCTCCATGACTGTGTCCCTACCCTTTCATGATTTTAATTAGGAATGAATAGGCCAGAACTATATACAAAAAAAAAATGTACCATCCATTTTATTGTACATGTTGATTGTTTTGGCAACCACACCAGCGTCCAAAGCTGACCACATCAACACTTTGAAGAGTTTTCTCTATTAACTACAGGACTTAAATGACTAAATGACTGCTGCAGGTGTGTGATCTGTGGTGTGTGAAAGCAGCACAATAGAACAACATTGATTGGGTAAAATGCACTGAAGCAGAACTTGTTGATTATTTAAACAAATTATGTTTTACAAAGCTACACATATATCTGTTGGTTTCATCCACCTCTATGCAACAGTGTGTGATTTAATGAAAAAAGGACCACGTTTTATTTAATTGAATTACTTACTTTACATTCCTGAAGTATTTTCCACAGTTATAGGCTACAGTGGTCTGTTCCACTGCGGTTTCATGTAACACATCAGGTTGTAAAGAACATGCATTTAAGTTTTTCCTAACTTTATCGCTTAGCTAATTATGAAGTTTAATGGAGCTCTTTTCACTTTTTCCATTACAGCGCTGATAATACTGGTGGCAGAGCAGATGAATAAAAAAAGACAGATTACAGCATAATTCAGGCAACTATTTTATGGAAAATGTAGCTCTTTTTTTTTAATCAACTGCAATGAAGATTATATTGACCTTAAAGTAATGTTAGAAAATAAGCATTGTTTGGTGCTTAAAATGCTGGGTTATGGGAGTGAAGGCAGCAATAAGGAAACAGCCGTAAGATTGAAGATGTAAACTGTAACAAATGCAACTAGCTTAACATATTTCAGGATATATTTGAGGCAATGGGAAAAGCATAACTCATAAAAAGTCCCAAAATGTACACTGAATAACTGTGTCAAAAATGTTATGCTGTGGATTCTACTTTGAAAGGGCTGAATTTAGAAAAGCAGATGAGATCTTTAAGCACTCAAGAAAATAAATTGCATTATCATATTTGCCTCAATCTAAGAAAAGATGCCAAACGGGCATCATTTAGAACAAATGTAAAGTTTGAATAAATGTAAGAAGCATTGTTTTATTGCGATAACAGCTATTTTATTAACACAAAGATCTTCTGCAATTACTCGATTTGAAATCACCGTTTTGACATTTGCCCACTCAGCTCCATGTTCAAATATCTCCTCTGTTTCTTGGCTGTCTTCATGTTGTCTACACTGCCCTCTCTTCTTCAGCACTACTAGGAATTGTGGGTAAACGGCTAGATTAGCCAATCAATCTTCTCTTCTCTCTCTGCTACAGAGGTAGTATAGTGGTGATGAGGGAGGGAGGGAGGGAGGGAGGAGGGGGTCAGGAAAGCGATAGCGAAAAAGAGAAATTAAAGAGGGAGTGAGCGATAAAGAGAGAGAGACGAAAGGGGCGGACTGGGGGTGTTGAGTGGATGAGAGAGAGTAAGAGATATAGTAAAGCGGGTGGGAGGAGAGATGCAGAGGTAAGGAGAAACCACAAGCGGAGAGAAAACCTGCTCTGCGTTCCAAAATCACATACTCTCTTTTTTTTTTACTTTTCTTATGTAGAAACGTGGGCACTGGGCAAATGTGAAAAGAAAGAGTGAAGAGCAACAGTGAATAGGAAAATACAGACTGATGGATGTTTATTATTAACATTTTTATAAAACACTTAAAGCTGGGGTGGAGGATTTGGGGAGATAATGGCTGTTGGGATAGAGATTCGAATCCAAATACCTCAACCGCTCCACTTGTTCTCTTTGGTCCCTCCCCTATGGTCCCTCCCTGACACGCTCTACACCAAAAAAAGTCGTGCCAAAGTGAATGGACAGTCCCAACAGCCAATAAGAACAGAGAATCGGAGCCTCGCTCTGATTGGTCAAAGTGTCAGCTCATGTTAACTTTGACCAATCAGAAATCATATACCCCAGCTTTAAGTTGCAGCACTTGTTTTGTGAGTCTTTATGGCCAAGAAATGCATATCCCTGTGGTGAGTCAGAGGTTGCACAGCATGTCTACAAGTATGTTTCTAATCAACCGATTTTTATGTACACATACGTTTTTACACATGGCTGAGATGAGGAAAGTTGGTAGATTTATACAAGCAGGATGCGACAAAAAGAAATGGAAACAAACTTAGCGAATATCTCACGACGGATGTGACTTATTTATCACAATACACAACATTTTGAATTGGATTTAGATATTTTTTTATAATTATTGATTTATTTAGGATCCCCATTAGCAACACACCAGAGTGAGAGCTAATGAATAATAATAATAAAAAAAACACTAACTAATGCTAATCAAACCAGCTAAATAATTGATGTCCGACATGAAGTCTGAATAATCCAAAGCAGGTCGTATTATTGTCCAATAATGCAGCAGACAACAAGCATGCCAGTTCAAAAGAATGGTGCCAAGTAGAAGCCATGCTAGTATGTACAAGAAGAACGACAGAAGTAACTATCTCTAAACTCTAATTACAGCTGTTGGTTAAAGTATACAGTTGTATATGCCTCAAGATTTATTTTGTCGGTATCAATGTCAATTTAAGGAAATACACAAAAAGATATGTAAAGCAACTATTTACATATGAGAAATAATAAACCCAAGACTCACACAAATGTTACATGTTTCTCCAAGTGAACAGGCTCACAGACGCTGCATTACTTTTTATAACCAATGTCAGGATTTATGGAAAAACTAGCCTGGACGTTACCCATAAGCCTTTGCTGCGCCCCTGCACCCAGCAGAGAGAACTGTGATAATGGCTCCTAAATGCTTGCTTGCCATCTAGCAGTTCTCAAAAGGCCAGGAAACTCTTTTGAGGCGAGTTGAAATATTGTTTTTTTTTTCTTCCCCCTACATATGTCTTGAACCAGCTTTCTTTTAAAACCAGTAGAAAGGACCTGTGCTCAGAGACTAGCCTCAGGGGGCTGGAGCCAAAATTAAACCGGTCCAGTCTCCCTCGCTTTATCACTGTTAGGAGCAGACAGCGAGCAACCATGTTGCACACCCATCTACATTTACACACACACACACACACAGACAGGGTTAACTGGAACTCTGGCACTGAGGGTGTGAGCCCCTCCACCCTCCTTCTATGGGCTGGTTGCCAAAGATGCCCCCCTTCCAAAAATACACATACACAACCCTGTCCGCATACACACACACACACACACATACACAACCCTGTCCGCATACACACACAAATCCCTGGCTTAGCCTCGGCCCAGTGCTGGGATTACCGGATTAGAACTCTATTCCATTATCTCCCCACACTATACAGTACACACACACACACACACACACACACACACACACACACACACACACACACACACACGACAGGCTGAAGACAGTCGCACAGTGTCAATCACAACACATAACACAGTTAGTTTCTCCTTTTTCTTGGAGAGTAACAACAACAACACTTATTTACGGTATCATTAGGCAGCGCAGTCAAGCTGTTATTAGTAGCAGCCCGTGCTGAAGTGTCCTTGGGCAAGACACTGAATCCCTAAAAACCCCAGAAAAGTGGGAAGATGAGGAAGCATTTCTCTTTCAAGCGGATAAAGGCAGCAAATAATTCCTCAAGGACAAACAGAATGTATGATAAACATTTCTGAAATGAGTTATAAAAAAAACACATCACAAAAGCACAATTTTATTTCGAAAGAAAAATCACAAAATATGCCTCAAGCGGTGTGAAGCCCCTTAAGGCAATTTTTTGTGGTGTGTGTGTATTGTGTCTTGTTCTGAAAGTCAAAGTCCCGTTTATTTTCATTCCATCTGAAAAACAGCAGTTGGAAGGCTTGGAATTATTCATTTCTTTGATAATATGTCGGAAAGGGTACAAGCCTGTGTACATAGCAAGTCTAAAGCGGGAAGTTAACTACAACTCCCATTGGGCATTTTAATAAAAGACAATCACAGTGCCTAATATTCTGATGCATATAGAAATTACGGCATTGGATTTTGCATTCGCTACACTGACTAGCTTCTTCTCCCAAGCAACGTTTACCACTGCAAACTGACAAACAAAACTTGATTTCCCAGATTGTCTTTAAATAATAATACATAATAGTAACCTACCTGTCGGTCAATGTGAAGTTACATTAAAGATTTGATTAGAATACATTGTCTTTCTAATCCCCCTGAACCTTTAAGAGCTTTCCAGGTTTGAAGTGACAGACAGGAAAATGATTCTTCTTGTAGAAGTTTGTGTGGCCTGGCAGCACTTTTCTACAGGTTTATTAGAGGCTTGATAGCTAACAAATGGATAACAAAAGTTTTTTTTTTTAAAACTGCTTGCAAAGTAGCCATGTCCTTCTCCAGTGTCATCATAATATTTGAATCAGCAAAACCTCCACACAACAATATGTGACCCTGATTGTAAGAGCACAATAAGTTAATGTCAGGAGGGCCGACACATTTCTTTTCCTTATTTCGGAGTCCTTTAGTTTTTTCGCTGAGTGTCCAAAGTTTTTACTTTTCCTTTACTTTTATCTATCACTCTTTGCCTTTACAAAGTTAAGACAATAATTTGTACATCAATCGATGTAAAAAAGCTTTGAGTGACAGCTACGACTCCCTTGTGAGTTAACACAACATGACAGAATAATAGGAGCACGTGGTATGAATTGAAATTCTGATATTTCATTAATTTTTGAGGACACGATAGCCTGTAGTCAGTTAGTATTTCTACTTGTTAGAGAAACATGTGTAAGTGTGATCCCCTGCACAGCGGATGATTTTATGCTCTTTCTAAATGCCCTTGTGTGCAAAATCAAGCACACTTGTTTGGCAACCAAATAGCTGATTCCACAGTGAGTAAAGAGTGATAGTATTTCTGAAGAAAAGAAAAAGAAGTGGCTGCAGAGCCTGTCTGTCACTTACGTAGTCATGGAAGGCCTTCGCCTCGCTGGAGTGCTCGCATGTCTCCCTTCGGTCTGGAGCCGCACAATACAAATCCCAGAATACACTGAAATATGGAGGGAGGGGGGGGGGGGGTGAGAGAGGTCAAAGGTTACCACACACAGCAATACAAAGCAAATGTATAACAGCTATTCATAACCCATTCAGACACTCTTACTATCTCCCTAACGCTCTTAAACGGCCTCTCATACACTTGAGCAGCACTGTAAGAGGGACACAAGGGCAGAAGTCGCCCCTCTCAATCAACCTCTCACTCACTCAAAGTGTGCGCGCGCACACACACACACCTTGAAATTTGCCATAAAAGATAAATGTACTGTTAGCCTAGACTTTATTCATAAGATGCTGTCCTGTACAAGTGATGACTAGTAAACTGTCATTGTGATGGAATCCGTTCCTCATTTGATCCTCACAAGGATAAACAACAAGAGCTGACATACTGTTTATACATAAACTGGTTTCATACAAGTTTGAACACCCTCAGAGTGAGAAAAAAAAATCGCAAAACACACATCTCGGATCAAAGCTATCTGCTTGTGTGCTGCCCCGTCTGAGAGGTCCTAATTGAATCAGTCTGTGTGCATTGATTTAGTGGAAGTGCTATAAAGCAAGGGGAAGCAGCGTCATGGCTAACGAGAGGCCTAATCAGGCAGCAGCCACTTCACATGTCCTGGCAATCTGCGACGCACACAGACATGTTGAATCCCAAACATCTGGAAGATTTTTTTTTTTTTCATATACCTCTGCTGCACGTCATGAGAAACACAGACATATTTCAGGAGGCTTAGCACAGTCACACGATGAAATCCCAAATTCCGCTTTCAGCTTTTTTCTGAGCACGTAAAGTGGAATTTGTGGAATATTTTTCAGTCTCAAATGTGGACTTATCCTCCGACTTCCTCCTGTCAGGGCAGAAGGGCAGAAAGGGGCACATGGTGTTGAGCTACAGAGGAGCACACACACACACATGATAAGGATTGTCTGTGTGTTGCTCAAGGACACATGGACAAGGAGAAATGCTTATACTGGACATAAACATTTGTGTCAAAAAAATTAACTGTTTTTTTTTTACTACAAGCCTCAACAAGGAGACAATGTTAAGAAAAGGATGAGAGACCATTTTCACATGACTGGTTTGCCAACAGTTAAAAAGATGAAGTTTGTGTCGATAAGAGGAAAGGTGCCAATACAAGAGTAAAATTATTTTATATCTCTTGAACGTACAAAATAAAAAAAGGGCCTACGTCTATTTTTAAGTTCTTAAATGAACAAGAGCTTAAACTTTAGTTTGGCTTAGGCTTGGTATGCTTCCAAATTATTATTCTGCTCCTTCTTTTTATTAAAACATGTCCTTGGTCTTTTACTGCTGATGGTGCTCTATAGGCCTGACGTTCATTCTTCTGACTCAGCAGAGCCAACCCCCTGAGGTGAAAAGTTACACTAGATATTGGACTTTTTAAAGAGCATTTAAGGGTCTATATTTACACATCTGTCACTTTTTTTTGTTTTACTTCCTACATCGTTTTAAAATATTTGCTCCTTTGTAATATGTACAGTACCAATATCATTGCAGGGTCCTTAAGCAGTAGAGCGAGTCCACTTTGTGAAACCAGTGGCACTGCTTCTGTAGCTGTGCTCTAATCTTCCAGAGGAAGGAGCAAGTGGAAAGACTTAACCTTGAACGGGATCAATAAATCACATTATAATAAACAATCACCCTTGGTATTTTCCACGATAAGGCTTTGGACTAGAGTGAGCCCCACTTGGAAATAAATTATGCAAGCTGAAAGTTTTAACTGGAAAAACTTTGGAAGGGAATGCAAGGTGTTTGTGGTAGCCTGACTTTAAACGGATAAGACTAATAATGTGTATTCCTTAGGTTGAATAGACCTTTACTGTTAATCAAAAACTATATAAACACATATGTGCGCCTCACTGTTGCTCTGATGGACAAGATTTAGCATAATGATGAACCTGGTTAGAAAGGTACTAAATCAAAGTGAACTTGGCTTCACCATTGTCATATAACCAATATTAATCTTGCATAGTCACATATAAATGCATTAACTCATGGCAATACATCCTGCTGTCTCTCTTTCACTCGCTTCCTAAACAAATGCACACACCGCTGGCACGTGCGAGCGATCTTTACAAAAGCAGGCGTTGGTGTCATAAAAACGCTTTAGTCCAAAGGGACCGCTAGAATCAACAAAAACTGTTTTATTTCCATCTTCAATAAGAGTCAAATGAGCTTGGAGTGCCACAGATATTGTAAAATGTTTTAGGTTAGAAATACGACTGCTGACCAGCTGCCTGTAAAAGTAGGTTTTACCGTTTAAAAAAATCCTGCTACAACCTGATTTTTCAAGTAAACAAAAAAAATAAAAGTGAAACTGCTGATAGTTGCTTGAGTTGATGACCCCAACCGATCGATTCTTAGCCAGGGGCAGAAATGACAGGAAGTGGGGGGGTAGCACAAAGAAAGATGGAATGCAATATGTTAATCTGCTAAGAATCCCTCTCCCAAGTGAACAAAGGGGAAAAGTGGGAGGTGGGGGGCACACAAAAGGTGACGAGCGGGGTGAGGAGGGTGAGGGGGAGGGTGGGTCCATTCCCTAACCATCTGGATCTATTGTTTCAGGAAGAGGGGGGTGAAGGATGGAGAGCTGGAGGAGGGGAGCTGACATGGAGGGAGGGGTCACGCCCTACGTCAGTCTGGTCAACACCGAGGCTGAGACACTGCAACACCTCACACCTATGGGCGCCATGTGCAATCATGAATGGAGGACTAGTAAGATTAATTTAAAAACAATATATACATGTTTTTTTTCAAGTACAGGAACATCTGAATGTTTCCATTAAATATGAGTTTAATAAGTTTAGATCATGGCTTGGTTAATGAGCCCTCAGACCGTGAAAGCTCAAATGAAGCCACTGTTTGTGCGTATGACAGTTATTAATTATGTAGGGTGAGGATGGACACTAGAGCCCTATCAATGAGTCTGTATGTGCGGGGAGAAGGAGGTGGATACACAGCGTGGCTTGAGAGAGGTGTACTGTAAAAACTGTTTGCACACCGTAGGAAATAATAATGGATGGGCTTACTGTATTACAACAAAAAAACTGCTACTTTATTATAGTGGAAAGAAGTTACACTCACCACCACCACGAATGCAGGAATCCAGGGGGCTCCCCTAATGTAATATTCTTCTCCCATCGAATCTGGACGAGAGGAGAGGAGAGAGAAGAGAGAGAAGTCACTTGCTGCCACTGGAGAGAGGATTATGTCTGCGGGTCCAGGGGTTAAGAACATATAATCAGTCTGTCTCAAACTGTCAATGGCCTCAGACGTGAAGATAGGCATCTTTCTGGCATTGTCCATCTCCATCTTTCTCACTCTTTTTCCTCCGTTATGTCCGGTTTGCCCTTCTTATTTGTACTTGTGAAGTGTGTTTCGGATCGAGGGAATACCTCAATCATACGCCACCATTGGCTTGTCAGTTGAAAGGGCAACAATGAGGTTTGGAAATGTATATACCAACGACAAAATGCTAACATACTTCTCCAATGTCCACAGACAACTGCGTGAGTTGTTTTAACACAAGGATTACTACGGCTTGATCCGCTGTAACTTTATAGGATTTCCCTTTGAAAAATTGATGCAACACTTCATGCTCTGTTATCGGGTTCAGCATGTTTGCATGGACAGTACAACTTCAACTAGAGCTGGATTGTAGTAGTTTTTACTAATGAAGACGCTTGTTCTACATAAAGCTCTCTACTGCTCACCTCTAGATTTTTATCACGAAAAGGCATAATAATAAAGATTGTCTCAGACCTTTATGAACAGGTTTAGTTATTGATGCTAGCTTACCTCAGACAGGAAGGTCTGTGCGGACTTCTGTGCTCCCACATGTAGCAGGTACTCATACACATATAATGCCAACCTATAAAGAAAAAGAAAAAATATTAGTTACCAAATTCAACTTTGATATTTCTCAAGACCAATACAACACCGGTGGAAGACCACAGAGAGACCGACAAGAGGAATTTTCATTCCGATACGTATTTCAGGGACAGGGACTTAAAGTACCTATCTAAAACAACCCTGAAGATAAGGTATGGAAATACCCACATTGGAGATTAAAAAAGGTTCAAGGTTTTGCTCTAAATAACAAGAGTCATGCTGTTCCTTTTAAATTTGCTGTTGTGTGACTATGATGCCTTGAAACATCGGGAGAGTCATGATGACGTCTCCAAAGCAGGGGGCACGAGGGAGGGATTTTTTGGTTTCTGCAGCACATAATCTATTTGCAAATAGAGCTGTTGTAATAGTAAAGTTTATATAATTTTTCTGGCTTATTAACTTCATCTCCTTATTTTCATAATATTAATATTAGCAACAACCAGTGTTTGCTTGCAATGTGAACCAATGCTGTACACAAGTCAATGCAGTCTCCAGGCTTGCTACTGACCAGTCAGCAGTCCACCACAGTTTCATATACTTTGATAGCTCCTGGTCGGCCATAAAGTACAACAGCAGGAGCAGCGACTTTTTGGGCGGTCCCAAAACAACTAGCTAGAACTAAATTGGTGCAAGGTTCCTGCTGTTGAAATGCAGGTGAAGGTCCAGAATAACTCTAAAAAAGGTTCCTGATGGGACATATTTCCTGCGATAGAAAGAGGGGCCATAACTTTGAAGTGGTTTTCTGTGGCATGTGTAGCTGCATGCGACAGGGATCCCCATCTCCTGCTGATTCCAACAATATTTAAAAAGCTCTCAACACTTTTCTTCATTTTTTTTCTAAATCGCTGCTATTTTAACTGGCCAGCAACCCTTGATAAAGCCAATCCACCAGGGTCCATTATAACACACAAGGACCATGCTGTGGAGTGGGAAACCCCCATTGGCCCAACATTGTGCTCCCAACGCCTTCACTTAGTCCTGTTTAATAGGCTGTTAATGGACCATCAATCGACCAGCAGCGTGGATATGACAGTGGCCCGTGTGCCCAGAGCAGACAGTCCTGTGACAGGCCAATAAGGTCCTAATGAGAAGGACAGTAGCTCAGTGTCATATAAGTCCCCATCATTAGTCAATGCACTGATCAATGAAACATCTTTTGGAGATAATCGGGCTGTTGTGCAGTTTGCTTTTTAACCACAGTCGCCTTTCCACTACAGTCTGTGGCTGAAGGTGGGATTCATTTGATGTCTATTTAAGCACATTTAAGCCTCTTTAATTGATATAGTTGGACAATAAGATGTATCACCATGATGCCAGGATATACTCAACAACAAGGTGAAACATTGAGGTATATCTATAAATAATCATACAACACGATTTGGTTTCTAATTTGTCACAATTTCTTTATGTTTTGACCAAACAATTAGTCAAGGAGATAATTGGCATTCTTTCCAGAGACATTTTTATTTCTATTTATCGCTAGTTTTTTTTATGATTGCACACATAATTTAACGCAGTGCTGTATAAATGCGCATTTTATGAATAACCTCCTAGTAACAAGTGTTGCAAATTACCTAAGGCTATAAATGCTATAATAATACATGGCCTATTAAGCTTGTCCCTATGAAAATATCTAAACACTACACTACTAACACATACATTTCCACATGGAGTAAAGCACTGCGCTTTTGTGTGATGGTCAAGGCATGACCAAACCATTTGAGTTACCATTTCTGCTGAATGCCTTAACTCAAGCCACAGATGAGGTGAGCACACAGGAGCAACAGAAATGGCAACAACTGCTGTCCTTGGCTCTAATAGTGATACTACAAGTGCCTGCACAACTGTTCTTACTACCAATATTTTAAATATGCAAATGTTTCATTACCCATTGTTGGTATGCAAATGTCATCTGTGAAAGATATGAATAGGCAAATAGAGAAAAAAAATTGTAGTTTGAACCTGACGAGTCAAACCGTGTCCTTCACACAGACACGTCAGGAGACATTTTCAATACGTCATCACAGCAGGAGAGGAGACAGCTGGCAGATAAAAATGCAGGCTCCTTAACATTGTTATCATCAAATGTGTATTTTAACAAGAGAAAAAGATCTTACTCTGAAAGCAACACAGTTCTTATTCTGATGTGACGCATGATCAGTTCCAGCACTCTCCACATAATAAATGCTATGGGACAATGCTAATTAGTCAGACACAACTATAGATACACTCTCAAGGCTGTTTCACATTATCCAGCACATCATGAAATAGCCATCCCAGAATACACACTGCTAGTCATCGTGAGCGCTCTTCAGCTGCCCGTATACAGTTTAACCCTTTTCAGACGGACACAGCGGTGGTGGAACAGATCAATGCACAGCATCCGACCTGGCATCCTTCTGACCTGGGCTGAGTGTAAAATTGGACACCACTTTGCTGAACCAGCTTTTGTGTCAAGTTATGGAAAGTAATTTCATTTTGAGTTATTGACATTTGAAGAATATTTAAGTGATTTGTCCACTTCTTGGAAAAGAATGCAAGAGAGACAGAGCATCCAAAGAGATCAGAAACTGAAACTTTGCTTGGTACTTATGTGACGTAACTCTATTGTTTATCTGTATTTATTAGGGCTGTCCTCGACTCGTAATTGTCTCAGTCTCGTCTTTTTTTTTTTTTTTTTAGATATCTTTTGGCATTTTTATGCTTTTATTGATAGTGTAGAGAGAGTTGAAATGGGGCAGAGAGGGGAGTGACATGCAGAGAATGACCGAGGGCTGGAATCGAACCTGGGTCCGCTGCTGGCCGAGGCCCAAGGGGGGGACGCCCTACCAACTGAGCTAAGGGTGCCCCATGAGATTCGTCTATTTCTGATCCGAATAGTGCATTTGAGATAGATAGTTTGCCATTCATCTTCACGAAAACAGTGAAAAACAGAGTTTTAGATCACCGTCAACGGATCTTTCAATAAACGCCCAAGACTACCCATCTTTACCATAGTATTACTACGCCTAGCAGAGGAGAATCAATATATTGCGCACAAACATATGAGTCCGTGTTTGTTTTTTGCTTTTGCTTTTGCCTTTGCCATTTCCAGTTTTGTTTTGCTGCTTACTCAAGAAGACACTCAATGCGCATGCTCACAACTTTCGTCTTTGGTGTTTGAGATGACACATTATCGCCACCTACTGGACTGGCATGATTAAGTCAGTGTTTTGCTTTTATACTATTCTATTGTAATGCACACTGACAGTCAAAACAAAACTTGATGGTGACTGATGATTGGAATCATCTACTTTCAGGGGGCAGCCCTAGTACCATTCATCCTAGCATTTATGGATCCAATGATAGTTGCAGGCATGAGTCTCGCTGAGCGATGTTGACCACGGTTTTGAAGTGTGACAGAAATCTCATATGAATGGATCCGTAACAGGTTGAATGTGCATTACGTAGACCTGCACATCCTGTATGAAAGGAATAACAGCTCCAATGTGCAGCGTAGTCAGTGCATGTGTGTGTATATGTATCGGACCATCCTGCTTGGAAGGTAATACATATAAATAGATTTATTTTTTGCAGACAGTCACCAAGATAAGAAAACATACATGAGTGGAAATATGTTCAGACATCCAGATGAACTTACAAACAAAGCAGAAGTAACCTTGTACTCTAAAACTTCCCAAATAGTTTAAGCTGGTTAATTCAAGTCTAAATACATGCATCATGCTGAACAGCCTTACTGAGCTAAAAACAAGAATACTACTGGCTGCATCAGCTTGTTTAACACAACACACACATTAGTGAGGGGAATCTGACCACTGTCTGAGGCTCCCACCAATTTGTAGGTCACAAAGCTCTCTGTGACCGCTGGTGTAGAGTGTATGTTACTTTTACACACAGGTCAGTTCACTATTAGGCCACACACACACACGTCGTTAATTTACTCCTTCACCTTGCCATTTGATCACACGTAAAAACACCTATAGATTCTCTGCCTGTATACCAATTTTAAAATGTTAAAATAACTGGCAAAATGCTCCCCCCCAGCAAGCTTTAGAATAGAGCAAGTGCCTCAAATATTAATACTGTTTGCATGGCCCTGTAAACTGCAGGTTTACTGGCTTTGCTTAACACATGTGCAGCCTTCTATAGGAGTTTGACTAGAAGGGAATAGTTAAGGACTTTGTATTATGTCTGGGGATAGGGGGATCACACTGCAGATCCCCTCCTCCCCCCCAAGAGGCCTTCAATGAAATTTTTATGTGTGGTGTGTGTGTATGTGTCTTTGTGTGTGTGTGTTGCAGAAGGGGCTGCGTGTGCGTGCACCTGGCCTACTGCATTATTAAAGCTCAGAAGCTGCAGCTCATAGTGAAGGAAGAGAAGTTTGAGTTGGAGAAGAAGGAGGAGGGAGCAGTTAGGACAGTCTGTGGGGTAAAAAGGGAGAGGAGAGAAATTTGTTTTGACGGGAACCTAAGAGGGGGGGGGGCATGTCCCACTTTGATACAGTGGTTGGTATAGAGGAGCAGTCAAGTCATGCTGGAGAGGAGAAGAGGACAACAGCAGTAGTTGCTTTTGACAGCCTGAATGTGGAAATCATATTCATAAAGGAAAGATATTTAAAACATGGGAAAAGTGGCTCCGGCATTCTTATTAGTTTGCACTGTCATAGGGTTCGGCTAAACCAAAGTTTTTCAACCAAATTAAATCACACTCAACTCACTTTTGATTTATGCACTTTCCCCCATCCTCTCTAACACAGAAGCAAAATGTTCCTCCTCCATCATCACGCCATGTGAGGTGCCCTCCTGACCTCCCTCCCTGCCGTTCCCTCTTTGCGTCCTGAGATGGGACATTAGTGCGTGCATATCTACGGCGACTCCCATGGAGGGAGAAATCTCCCCCGACATAAGACCGCCGGCACACACCTGACATCTTGCCCTAGGCTCCTGACAAAACCCCCTCTTTAAACATGGATGAGTCTGCCCACCATATCTCCTCTTCTTTTCTCTTTCTCCTCCGTCTCTCTAAACTCTGACGCAAAGCTGAGAGCAGCAGCTGCTCCAGTTCGTCTCAATAATTCAACAGCGAAGCGAGGGATGAGGGACTCTTGAGGAACGGCAAAGGATGGGAAGTGAGAGTTGGAGGAAAGACATTGGTAGACATATACAAAGGGGGGGGGGGGGGGGAATATGGGTTCGACCAACACAGCAAAAAGGGAGGTGTGGGCTTAAGGTAATGATCTTAACGCAAACACATATATACACACACGAGTCTGACAACTCTTTCCCACTTCAGAACCTCAATGTGATGACTGGTCCAGCCAAGTCAGAGAGTGAGCATTCGCTGGTGTACAACTCATCCACTGTGGAGGAGTTATAAAGCCATGAGCATTCATTCAACTGTGTGGAGGCTATTACTGCTTATTAACCTCTAGGATATTCAGCTGTAGAGTCATCCAAACTACCTTTAACAATTCACAGGTCTCCAAACCGGTAACATATTACAAAGTTGAATGAAAGCATGAGCAGATCTTAGTTGGCTTTTGTTAACAGTGGCGATCGGCAAAGGAGGTCCCCCCTTGCACTTTTACCGGCTTCTTTATCAAAATAGTTGCACCTGGAATAATATATTTATTAATCATTCTAAACCTCCTACAGTTAATTTAAATTATTGGTTAACGTGCGGCGTGATATCTCCTGAGCGAACAACAGGCATCGAGACGGTGGCACGCAGACAAAGGGATTGGAAGGAGCTGCAGCTCCCCAAGCTAACACCAGTGTTTAGCCACTGGAAAAGCCTTATATTTAGGGTCTCCTCGAGCAAGCGGGGGCGGCAATTACAGGCAGTTTATCTCCAGCACTCATTTCGCTTTACTCGGGGGAGCGACCTGAGGGGGGAAATCTGTCCGGGCCACAAAAGTTGTGAGGCGCAGCTCTGTCCCCTGCACGGGGATCATAGTAGCTGCGGCTCGCCCGCTGAACCGAATGCACACATGGATACAATGTAGCCAGCGCGCGTTCGGACACCGACAGGGTATCACTGTGTGGAGCAAGTCTAGAACGCGTTCATGTGCTATTCTGTGTCAAAGCCCCCTAAACAGCTGTATTCTATTTTTACCTGCTAGGGCAACACAAACGCTATAGCTAGCTACAATGCACACAGCGTCACTCCAAATTGCATTGTTCCTCGCACTGGGGCGAGATGGAACTAAAGTGGGATCCCCATCAATGCTTCTCACACAGAGAGACAATTCAGCCTCCCACACTATCCGAGTGCACATTTATGCACTATTAATGGAAACACGTGAAGCGAGTGCTCCCTCCTCGCAAAAATAAAGTAGTGCAACTTTGGTCTGCTAAAAACTGCCACACTCTCTCGTTTTGCATTGGGGATAAAGACAGTGAAACTGCCTGGCAGTGTGCTGGCTAGCTGCTTGTGCTAACTGAGTAGCCATGTCTTTGTAAGTAGTAGGAGGATGGAAGCAGGCACCGCGACAGTCAAAGTGGCAAACACAACGAATAAACTAGCACGGCATCACTTTTTTTTGTTGCTTCCATGTTTACAAAAAGAGCTTGGTGAGCACACGCGCCCCTGCTGAAGTGACCGGGCTGCCTCACGCCAGTTAGCAAGTGTAGCTACCTACTAGCACACTCTTCTTGACTGTGTCTCTGTTGTGACATTGCAATAATGTACTTACTTTTCTCTGGCTTGGCTGTCGGAGGGGACCACGGCTCCTTTACCCTTGCCGTACATCTTGGAAGGCTGCTCTTGATACTTTATTTTATCCCACTCGACACCTGTCAAAGAAAGCTACCAGGAAAACCTACTATCTCCATAGCTACCCAGTTAGTGTTGTCTCCCTATTTCTCCCTTGCGCTCTCTTTGCTCCGGTTTCCTTTTTTTTCTACATCCCCAACATTGCCCACAAATCAGGCAGGGTTTCAGCCGGGGGAACTTGAAACAGTCCACCGATGGAGCTTTTTTTTTTTTTTTTTTTTTCAATCGCTGTTCCTGGATTCAGCTCACGCCCCCCCTGTTGTGAAACGGTGGGGGCTTCTTAAAGCGACAGTGACCAAGTTTTGGTCGACTTCGCTCAAGTTCAAGTTCTCTTCTGGACGCCTTCATGTTCAGGCCTGACATTGCATCTGTGCATCTCATGTAGGCTACAGTGCCAAATTGCGAGTTAAAGTTGATATTACTAAATAGTAACGTTTATTTAACCATAATATGAATAGCTGTTGCATAATGATTGTGTTTCAATGTTTTGTTATGTCGCAATGTCATGAGGACACTTGAAAGGCCCAAATGTCCACCTCAGTTGTCTTTTGTGACCCCCTGAAGTGTCCCTGTGTTCAGCCCCAGTAGCCTAGCTGTCCTGCAGTGGGACCTTAGGATAGTCAACGTTAACCCTTACCCCACAGAAGAGGTAGCCTCTTATTAACGTTCACCTCTGACCCTCAGACAGTCACACTGCACACCACTGACTGAGGTTATTCAGTTACCTGATCATATAGCCTAACTGTAAATAGGAGACTATAAGTAGGCTAATTTTATTGTTTTTCAACCAACACTAGGCCATTGGTTTTTCAAACTGGGGCCCGGGAGCTACCAATGGTCGAAACAGAGGAGCAGGAGGTCCCTAATGTAACACATTAATGTTCATTAATGGTTTTGTTTACTTATTTTAGTGAATTTCTAAGGGCAGCTGTTTTAAGCAGAGCTTTCACTTGGGTCTATATCTAAATCCGGTCCGAATTCAGAAAATATATCTATTTAAGGTGGTTTCGGAGGAAGAAGAAGAAGGATCTTTAGCAGACACCTACAGACAAAGTCAGTGGCGTTTCCAGGAAATTTTGACTGGGGTGGCCAAGGTGGGCCACAGAGCTAGAGTGGGGTGGCCATCGCACACCTATGAATAGCATGTGATATGCTGTACAATCAATTCAAAGATGATTTATAATCCCAAATGCCCAAATCATGTTAGTATCCATTGTAGTGTTTGTCAGAAAACTAAACCCCTGAAGGGGGGTCTGGGGGCATCCCCCCCAGAAGATTTTTTTGTGTTTTTAACATGTAATCTAAGCATTCTGGTGCATTCTGGCGAACAGAATAAAGAAAACACATTTATTTCAGTTCAGATGAATAGTAAAATTAGCAAGACAACATAACTTGCTAGCAGCCAGATGCCTAACAACTGGACAGAGGGACGGATGACCACTAGCTTTTGACCAAATATCTTGCTAAAAAAATAAACCGTTATTTATGAAATTCTGCCCTTACTAAGAACATGTTACACCTGCTAACTACAAACTTTTATTTTTTTATTCAGATTTCAAAAATCTGCTGGGATACGTGCCCATACACCTGCATGGATGGCATGCGTGTCACAAGCACACTGTTTTCAAGACCTTTGCTGACCAGAGACCAGTTCTAGTGGCCACAGTCCAACCATTAATTTAGTACTTGAAAATTGCAAACTGATCTCATATCAGTGGATTGGAGTGTTTGTGTGATGAACGTGGCAACTACCTATAAAAAAAATTAAGAAAGAAAAAAATAAATAAACTGGGGTGGCCAGTAAGATTCCAGCCCCCCCCAGGCCCCTCCCCTGGAATCGCCACTGGACAAAGTATACATTATGTAGGCTATGACACTTTGTCTCTGTTTGTCCATACTGTTTGGTTTTTGTTCACCCTTATTGACTTGTAATCATCAGAAACTCTTGTTAAAGCTGCCGGACTCACTTTTCACAGTTTCCTTTGTGGCTCCAAATATTTCTGTTTTTACCACAAAGTATCAATGTCAATTGTATCAGTGTCAAGGTTGCCTTTTCATTCGATATGTAAACATTTAATTCAGGTATAGTACTTCACACACTATAGCCAGTCAATGACTTTACACCGCCTTTATGGTTTTGTGGAAGCACCTCTCAAAATGTATTACAGCAATGCTCATTTCATCCAATCTGTAAACATACAAACTGACAAATTGATGAACAGCATGATGAGAGCATAATACAACATGTAACAATTAAAAAACACCATGCGCAAATTGCTGCCATTAATTAAAATGTCTCGTCGCAAACCCACAAGCACAATGTCTATTGTAGGTTCTTGTTTTTCTAGCTCAGAGTTGTTTAATGCAGTCGGCCACTCCCAACAAATAACTCTTTGCTCGAGGTTAGCGTTCAAAAACTTTGTTAGTGTTCGTAGTTGCATGACATTTATTTTAATCAATGCCCAGAAATATAGGATGCTATATGCTGCATCTATTGTGCACATTAATGTAGAATCCAGGTAAGCTGTTCGCATCTGGGAAGCGATGTGAATTTCTGTGCCATGTCTCTTTAAGAGTGTGTAGAGGGCAGTTGCAGAGTTCATGTGTGCACATGTGTGTGTTTGTGTGTGTGTGTGTGTGTGTGTGTGTGTGTGTGTGTGTGTGTATGTGTGTGTGTGTGTGTGTGTGTGTGTGTGTGTGTGAGTGTGTGTAAGGCAGGGACAGGCAGTGTGTTCTTTTTTCGTGCTAGTAGCTGTGGGAAGGGCACAGCTGACTGTCTGTGTGCGTGCACATGCGTGTGTGCGCACGCCGGTGCACGTACGTGTGGAGGCAAGCACATGCATTTGTGCAAGAGAGAGAGATAGAGAATAAATTTCTGTATGAGTGTGGTAGGGCTAGTTTTTTTTCTTCTTTTTACATGAGAATACAAACATGAAGACAGACACAATATAAAAGAATGGAGGAATATTACAGTAAGAAGTAAGAAGATAGGGAAAGAACAGGAGTGAGGAGCATTATCTTTACGGCAATAATTTCCCTTGGTGAACTACTAGTGTATGTAATGTATAACAAAAACACAGACGTACTGAAATATGTTATAGACAAGAGTAATGTGATTTTTCAAGTGACCCAGACACACACACACACACACACACACACACACACACACACACACACACACACACACACACACACACACACACACACACACACACACCCACCCACACACACACACACACACACACACACACACACACACACACACACACACACACACACACACACACACACACACACACACACACACACACACACACACACACACACACACACACACATATATGTTTACAAAAAGCATGTTCTGGATTGTATTGGTAGGAGCAAAAGCACCCAGGAAATACATATGTGTTCTGTCATTTTTCCCCAGTATGTGGAATTATTTGTGGAATTATATACACATTTATACAAAGAGAATTATATTCACCAGCAACTGGTCTGGTCATGCTGGTCTTTACCCTTTAATATTTGCATTAAATGCGCATCAAATACAAATTTTAACGTTCCTCATAAAATCTAGCTGTTAGTTAACGAGTTAGTTAGTACAATATATGAAAAGTTTTCAGGCCAAATTATAAATTCAAAATTAGAGGTAACAAAAAGCGTTAATGGATTGGAACAGGCTTAAGCCTTAATTTTCAGGTTTTTTCACCCCATTCACTCCTCTTTGTGAGGCCCGTTCTATTTTCATATTTACCTTACCCACTTTCAAACACACTAAAATTGAAGGATGTGCAAATGGCGGCAAAGTGTGGACATTGAGTTAAAAATGCATTATTTTTTAGATTTAGCCGGTTTAGCATGTCCGTACATTTAGAGAGAAGGAGAACCATAAAAGTGATGGTGTAGGTATCTTTTTAAGCCCTAGACCACAAACTCTATCACTGTCTCATCATAGCACCGGTATTGATCGAAGAACCCAATGATCCCCGGGAACACTGGCTCTTCCTCCTTTGCACAGAATAAACACAAGCAGCATCACTGTGTACTTTCCCCTTCTCGCTCTCCGCTTCCTCCATTTTATCGAATGCAGATGAGCAGATTAGATGGTTTTTTAAAGTGTTTTGTCCGCACGCTTCATTCCTGCTTATCCATCTGTACTTCATTCCTTCACCTAACCACTCTGCCTACCGACAAATTTGTGTTATTCGTGATTATTGAATTTGTGCAGTAACTTAGACCGCTTTGTACCAAATAGATCATTCTAATGTCTAATCATTAGATTAATTCAAGATGTTTTAAAGGTCATTTTCATTTCATTTTTTTAAGCGTATTTTCAAACTCAAAAACATTCAAAATATCACTGAAAATGTTTTTTTTATGCTTCACTGAGGTTTAAAAGCCAAATAAAACAAAAAGCGGTGGAAACAGAGTCAGCGGATGAATCATGAGGTACGCGAGGCATGTGGCTTAAACGTCCATTGAAGCTTCCGCTCCACTGAAGAGATCTGTGAGGAGCGACAAAGACGGTAACCTGCATAACCTTATACATTGAACAAACACATGTCACATTTCCGTCCCGTTTTCGATGTTGTTTTAGGTGTGACCGGCGCTCTTTCAGCTACGTCATCTCGCTGTGTCCCAGCCTTTTATTTCGATGAACCCAATCCTAGGCTGCCTTCCGATGCTATCTGCTATTTAGTATGGTAGAAAAAAGATTTAGGATGTCCAAATTCTTTAAGTCAGATTTAGTATGCTTAAAAATACGCGGATGTCTACTACATCTGTCCAAGATTTTTAGTGTTGAAATCAGCATGCTAATTATGAAGATTCTGACCCACAATCCAGTGCGCACCGGAAGTTATGTCACATCGACAGATGCCTCCGTATGAATGCAAACAGGGATGCTACGGATAAAAGACAAGATCAAGGCGCAATGTTATGATGAAATAAATAAGTAAAAGTATGTCCCAATGGTATGCCTGCATGTTTACTTGATTATTTTTATGGTCAGATGATGTAGAATCGAAAAAAGAAAGAGCATGCGATTTGGAACGCAGGGCTAATGTTTTCATGGATAGCATTTGTATGTAGTGGATGAAAAGGCATATTAATTCACTATCATTATTTTCTGATTGCAGATTTTGTGGAAATTCTGATAAATTTGCAGTGCATTTGAACGGAAACTGGAATATAGTTAAATGTTTTCCACTATTATAAGAAAAATTGCACAGAGCTGATTTAGAACCTGCTTTATGATTTTCTGTACCATGTCAATAATGCATTAGATGTACTGTATGTGAACTGACCCTGGGTCTGCCCTATAGCCATCTAATCAGGCCTCTGCTATAATCGTGTGACTGTATTCCATACGATTCCACTGGTCATGCTGAAGTGTCTGTTTTAGTCAGATGTGGTTTACATTATACAAAATAGCTGTTTTTATCTACATTTACAATGGCTTTGCCCAGAAACACGACAACTCAGGAGTCTCATTTGTTTTGCCCTCTAAAATTCTATTATGATCCCCCTCTCCATCCATCCATCCATCCATCCACATCCATCTATCCCTCTCTCGCTTCTCCCTCCGGTATCTCTCTCTCCATCTCGCCTCATCACTCGCTTTTTCCTCTCCTCTTCCACATCGCCGGCCTCTCCTCTGACCCACTTTCCTGCCTTCTCGCCACTATTTCCCTCTGTTCCTCCTCATGCACCCACAATCCTTATCTCTCTCTCTCTTTCTCCTGCCCATTTTCCTTGTTCCTCCACCTCCGTTCTCCCTCTTCTTGTCTCCTGCTTATTGTTTCCATGCATCTGCACCTTTACACCTCCTTCTTCTCCTGACTTCCTGAACTCTCTCCTCCTCCTGCGCCCTCACTCTCCCACTACTTTTCTTCCCGATTCTTACGCAGTCTTATTGAATTTTTCTCATTTTCATGTTCTTCATGTTCTGCATTCTTCTTCATTGTCACCCCTACTCTCGCCTCTGCCTCCTTCCTTTTGCCTCTCCATCGCGCCCTTTCTCCCTCTCCCTCGTCTTTCCACCTTGCCCACCCCTCCATCCACACACACACACACACACACACACACACACGCACACACACACAAACACACACACACACACACACACACACACAAACACTCCTCCTCCTTCCTTTTCCTCCTTTCCCCCTTCCAACCGTGAGTCATTTGGTGCACTCTGTGCTCCCCCTCTCTACGCCACAGAGCCACTCAGGACAGACATTCATCAGTGGCTGAAATGATAGATGCTTCTCACCACAGCTCCAGCAGCCAGTTAGCCCTGGGTGATGCCTTATGCATTCTGATATCACCTGGCTAGCTGTAGTCTACCGCCTCAACAAGGACCAAGTGCACACAAAAAAAGGGACTCAAGTTTAAACACACACACATACACACACACACAGCAAGTTTGGTGCATGTACAAATGCACTGAGCCACACGACTGTACTAACATTTTAAACACTTATAAAGTGTAAATATGTGCGAATGCAAGAGTGCGGGAATGGATCACGTGTGTGTGCCGTAGATTGTTAGGTATGTAAATTTCAGGGGAGTTAGGTTAATTGGGTCTCAAAAAGAGGTGGGTGTGTCTCTCTCCTCTATGACAGGCTTATTTACATAGCAAAGCTGTAATTACCCTAACGAAGCCCCTATCCTATCAGGGAGAGTGCACACACACACACACACACGAACACACACACACACACACACACACACACACACAAGCGCACAAAACACACACATGTGCACACACGAGCAATTCCCAAACAGGTTCGAGCCCAATCCTGCCAAACCTGTATTTTTCATCACTCCAGATCCCACTCAGAAGCATTCCATTCACATGTTCATTTCTAATTGAATGGCACGCTTTGCCGTGCCAATCAGTCCGTTTGTTGGAATTTCTCTATCAGAGCTCATTGGCTTCTAAGAGAGATTTGGGACCGGTGCCAATACTTAGCAATCACTTCCTTCCTTCTGCCCCCTTTTGTGATAACAGGCTTTCCCTTTGTGAGGCCGGGGTAATAAAATAAAATAAAATAAAATAACATTAAAAACTATTTGCAATGTGGATCAAAATTCCAAACCATTGTTACGGATAAACAAGTAGATCTAAGAACGATGTTGACATTTGGGTGAATCATTATCCCTCACAGAAGCTGAAAGTAAATTAAATGGATATAGTGAGGCACATTCATTCAGTTAGTAAACAGGAAAATTGACCCGCAAACCTTTGACCTTTGAGGATGAAGGGGTCAATGGATGGCCTGTTTCCAACCCTGAGGTCTTGACTCAAACAATGGGTAGCAGGATGAAGCTGAGGGGCAAGCGAATTGATGCAAAGGTTGTTGGTGCTCTATTTATGTATATTCTCTGAGCAAAATGTTATTGCAAGTGATATATTTGCTGATTAAATGCTGCTAGTAGCAAGCAATACTGCTATCATTAAGTATTGGGGTAAGGGTACCTCACAAATAAAAACTAAATGGCTAACAATAGTGGAAGACATCTTTCAATGGACACATTGCAAATTGAGACAGCAAGAAGCACAACTACGTAGACAGAAAATGGGAAAAAATTACTCTACACTAGATTCAAAATGAAACTTGAAAAACAATATATGTCATCATGGTATTATATAATGATGCTCTGCTGAAGTCAATGTCACTAGCTAAAAACTAAATCTCTGCACTTGTGTAATGGCCTTCTCCCTCTGTGAATGTTGAATATTGGTGCAGAAAACTGCACTTACAAAGCTGTTTGGCACAAATTCCCCCAGAGTGATGCATACTGATAGGTCTGCAAGGTGAGTGTTTATGCTGAAGCACATCCAATTGCGTGTTTCCCAAAGCTGTATGAGTGCACGCACCTCATGAACGTAGATATACTGTACAATAACTTAAAGGAGCTGTCAGACTGATGGGGGAGTGACACTTTAAGGCAAAGACACACCGGGCAAAAAATCGGGCGTCGGACATCGTCGGAGAGTCTGGAGGTGGCAAGGAAATGAGTCTGTATGATGTGTTCGGTGACGTCGGCCATCGTAGATGTCGTCGGCGTTCTTTTCACCCGATTCAACATGTGTAATCGGCGTCGGCCAGTCAATCTGATTGGTGGAGGGCTAGCCCGTCTCTGCTCTGTCACAGCAGCGGAGCAGATATTAGTATCACTTTTGTCAAACATGATTTAGGAAGCTATCGATAGAATAGGAGAATGTTCGGATTTCATAGGCTAAACACAATCAGCACACAGCATTAGATAGTCCGTGCACATCATTTTCACATGTTTTCAGAAATAGTCGAGGTGTTCGGGCGAGGAACGGCCACAGGTGTGTGTGTGTCAGTGTGTGTGTGTCTGCAGCATGCACTCTCCGTTATAATGACATTCTATCGATTCTATCGATAGCTTCCTAAATCAAGTTTGACAAAAGTGAAACTAATATCTGCTCCGCTGCCGTGGCAGAGCAGAGACGGGCTAGCCCTCCACCAATCAGATTGCTCCGGCTGAAAGACTGGCCGACGTCGAATACACATGTTGAATCGAGTGAAAAGATGGCCGACGACATCCTTGACGGCCGACGTCACCGAACACACCAAACAGGTTCGTGTCCCCGCCCCCTCCAGGCTCTCCGATGATGTCCGACGCCCGATTATCGGCCCGATGCCTATTCGCCTTTTGGTGTCTTTCTGTGTGCTGTAGGACATGTACACATCTCATTACACAAAGTCGTCTACATTTGTTGGCGTTCAACACCACGTTGCATTCATCCTCCTTTATCACCAATTGTTCTTTGTGACAGCGTTTGATTGGTTTTAGTGCGGATTTGCCCTTTAAACAATATGTACCAAACCCAGCACCTTTACCAGGCAGCACCCAGTAAGCCACCCTCCTCCCCCACACACACACCCCCACCCCATCCCTCCGTCCCTGCCCTTCCCTCTCTCTGCACTTCCTATTCCAGCAGGAATTTAATCTTTCAAGCCATCGTTGTTTTTCTTCTCCCCTATTTTTACTGCTGCTGCTGCTGCTGCTTGGAAGACCACAGACTGCCTCTGTATGCTGATGTCCCCCACCCACCCCACACATACCCACCCCTTCCTTCTCCGAGCCTGTCTCCCTCTTTCTGTATCTCTATTTGTCTTTCTCTCTCTCTCCTCCTTCTCCTTACTTGTTCTCCTCTCTACTTCTTCACTCCTTCTCCACCCTCCTGTACCCCCCACTCCCCTACCCCCAACCAACCCCCCTCCCAAGTCTGTCTATCTACTGCTTCGTATAGCTCTGCTGGCTGTACGTGCCACAGATTCAGCAGTCAAATGGTAGACAGAGACGAACACGGAGACACATGCATGCAATTACATGCTCACACACAAGCACACTCACACACACACACACACACACACACACACACACACACACACACACACACACACACACACACACACACACACACACACACACACACACACACACACACACACACACACACACACAAACACGCACACACACACCCAAATGCAACTGCAAGCATGGACAGGGACACTCACACACAGGTTTGTTCAACAAAAAAAGGCGCACACGCACCTGCATATCATTTTTTTTTTAATTTTTTTTTTTTTAACAAACACCCCGTGATGTAATTTACGTTCAAGTATTTCAGACACCTCCCTCAGTCACCTTGGTAGGGAGGATATTACTTGGTCAAGCACAATGCTATCAGAAAACAGAATGCAGGAAATATTAATGAGAATGGAGACCTTTCTGAGAGATTAAAAATGAAGAAAGAGGGAGAGTTGTGGTGAGAAGTTTGGGCCTGTGCCGGTGCAGTGAAGAGAAAAAGGTATGAAAAGTAGACATTTTAAAGTGTCAGTGTGTATACATTGTCCTAAAAGTATAGGGTCCGCCTTTGTGTGGTGACTGTTTGAATGTTTGGGTGAGACAGCGACAAACCAAGAGAAAGAGAGGGAGAGAAGAGGAGGTGGGGGAGGGCGAGAGGGAGGGAGGGAGAGAGAGAAGCAGAGAGGAAAGAGGTCAGCCTGAGCTTATGAAACATTTTCTAACCTAACCCGGCCTATTTCTAACAGGGCAGGACTGTGAACTTACAGTCAGACACACAAGTTCCCGGGGTTGACAGCGACATGCCTTCAGGGGCTGACACATATAAACACAGACACACACACACACACACACACACACACACACACACACACACACACACACACACACACACACACGCATCTGACATAGTACTAGGTCAACCTTTCACCTTATTCACATTTAAAGGGCCTTTTACAAAACAGCAACTTATTGGAATTTTGTAGAAACATGAAGATGTTCCAGGACAGTAAAAGCCTGATTCTGTCTCTTGTCGAGAGTAAAACAAAAATATCTTTAGGAGTGTATGGAATCTAGAGCCAGTGTGCAATTAGCTATAGTTTAAAAGCAAGAGTGCCTGGCTTCCTAACCAGCAAATTAAAATTTTGTATCTTGTTTAATCCATATAAACAGTAGTGGAAGGTTCGGTTTTTAGGCAAAGTTAGATTGTATAACAATCCCTTGACAACTTATCTTCTGAGACTCACTCCTGCTGGCTGTTTTTTGCCAAGGAAAAGTTACAGAACATAAGGCACCAAAGTAATTTCCACCTCCACCTGCGGCTGTCAGAGGAATGCCAATATGCAGAGAGAGCAGCATAACAATGGATATTTGGCGTCAGCGAGGGCTTAAGGTTGCTTATTATTTAGTATTTGTATCATGTGTTAATGTCGCTCATTCACTGGCCTTGCTCATCCAATCAAAGATCTTTAAGATATTCTTTGGTCCAATGAAAGCAGTGCATGAACTGTTATGTTGAGAAATTGGAAATAAAATACATAACTGAAAACGATGCTCCTGCTTAGATTGATTATTTAGGTTGGAAGGGGATACATGAATTCAGTATCAAACCGGTGAATCAGTCAACCAATGAAGCAGGAGGTATAAATAAATGTATTCAATAGTGAAATATCTAACATACATTTTTAAAATGTTCTCCTAAACATGAGGTCAACACTTCATTCAATACACCTAATAAGCATCCGTCATTATGTGAGGATATAGCGATATTCTTTTTCCCTTGTGTGAAGAATTCACAACATGAAGTGCTCACAGGCTTTTATTTACGTTTGACCTGAAAGTGCGCGACAGAAACACATGTCGACTGGGATGTCAAATTGGATCCAGATTTTACGTGTCCTCTTGAAAACGTTTGAAAAGGTTTCAAGACCCCTTTTTTTTCTTTTCTTTTTTTCTTTTTACATTTTTTTTTATCAGACATAAACATGACTGTGCGGTGGTATAATTGGCCGCACAGACAGTCTGCAGATGTTGTTTTCTTTCAACTAGTAGAGTCATTTCAGATGCTGTATTTTTTCTGTCACCTTCCGAGATTGAGAACGATGTGTTCCCAAGTGACCGTGGCGTTGTTGCCGTTCGCAGTCCTTACACAGCTCTTATTGTATTAACAACTGCTACCGTAAAATTGTGTTGTTAAAAGAATATTTATTCCCCTGATAAACAAAAAGCTGATAGCTTTAAATGCTGCAATAGCCATGAGCCTCCGTTGCCATGTGAAGTTAATCAGAATTTTAGCAAATTCAAAATGCGTCATTGTCGGACTTTGAGGTCAATAACTACGTCTTGTTGAATTTATTCAAAATGGAGCCAGAATTAGAAATTTAAACATTTTGAAATTCTTGAAGGTTTTTTACAAAGTGTAATTTTTCTTATTTAGTGTTAATTTTCCTTAAAAAGTTTATATGTGGTCTGAATCCTTGTCCTAACCTAAGAAAAGCCTTGTTTGTTGGTTCCCCAACTGCAGGAAAAGTGACATCTCCCCTGTGCTTCCTTGTGAGTGTCACTCACTGCAACGATTACTAATTCACCTTACAACAAGAGTAGAACGAGAAGAAAGGTATTACTTATTTGCTAACATGTTAACTAGCGCTGGGTATATTGGCAAGGACTTCAAAATACGATATGCATCGCTATAAACGTGACATAATATGATATGTCGCGATACATTGCGATGCGATGCATATTGCGATACACATTATACAGCAGTTGGTTCTGAGCGAGTGATTTGATTGGACGAGAGACCTTCTGAGCGTTCTGAAGGAGTGCTGATATTAGCCAACAACATCACTCGGGACTGTTCACCAAACTGTAGACCAACTGTCAAAATCACTCCGCGGCTCACTGATGAGCCGGAGCTTCACTTGTGTGTTATCTGTGTGTGTGTGACTCAGGTTGACTGTGGCGAGTCTCTCCCCTGTGAGAGGGCATCGCTGCCACACACAGAGACAGTGTGCGGTAGTCGCTCACACTCACGTTACTGAAGACAGCAATAGTGTGTGGAGATAAACTCAGGCTGCTGAATAATACGAGCGCTGCATAGCTTTAGCTTAGCCTAGCTTTCCCACCTCATTGTATAACGTTACTTCCGAAATACACTCATAAACTCTGGGAAATGAAGCGTGGGGGTTTGGATTGGGCAGCGGACCTTATTACCAACTAGATTAAGATCCGTCGTTCCGTTTCTTTGGTGATTTTTACGGGACATCGGGCCGCCGTGGTTAATGTGACCAGAGTAAACAAAGCAAGACGAGCTCACTCGCGTAAAGTTGTTGCTTAGCAACGCGCTCCGCTCTGACTGCTGTTGTCGAACTATTTGTGTTGGCGGAAGCAAATACATTCTTAAATGATTAAAGATAACATTTTAAAGTTAACTTGTGAATTTCAGTTGTAAAACTGCTGTATAAAAGCAATAGCACACTCGAGGTCGCATGTTATCGCTCTATATCAGCGCTGCTGTGTTTCTCTTCGGCACTCGGCCTGCGGCCTCGTGCCTACGACCGAATCACAGCAGTGCTGATATAGAGCGACAACATGCTCCCTCTCGTGTGCTATTGCTTAAGTATATTGCAATATTCGGCTTTGTATTTGGAAGGGGTCGATCTAATTTTGTCATCCATTTTGGCAATGCTGCTTCCATCTTACACTCTGCCACGACACGGGGAATGGCACCTGGAAATTTCGAGCCAATTAGCCATTCTGCAACATCTACAGGAGCAGAGGTTGTAGTTACCTTTTTAACCTTTTTAAAACGCAATCCTCAAAAAATAAAATTCATATTACGATTTTTGGAGCTCAAAAACGATACAGATATCACGGAAACAAGCACTCAACACGATAGACAAAACTATTGCCATATTGATTTTTTTTAGCACAGCCCTAATGCTAACTATATTAAAGGTGATTGTGAAAACGTATTAGTGTTGCTTTAATTCTAAAATCTGTTCACAGGTCTTGAGGAGTGCATATGAGAAATTAAAAGTTAAATAATGTGTCTGGTTGCTCTGAGGGCAGCTTCATGAAATCATCTTATTTGCTTCAAATTCTGTCACCAGGCAGTGTCAATCCGGGCTAAGGACTACAAGTTTGAAAATGAAAAACATGTGGGGCTTAGGAGTCAGAGAAGAAGTGAGGCTCCTCTCTGCTTGAGGCGAGCGGCTCAAAGCTGCATTAATCGCCGCTAGCATAACGCAGCGATCACGCACATTCGCCAGACCGAACTGTCAATAGTCGAGTTGCATTGTGGGTAATGTATGCCAAGTTCTGACCAGGGAATGAAATGAATGCGTGGAATGAAAATGGTTCCGTTGCATCGATTTTTCTATTCAAACTGGCCAACCTTGTGAATACTGTGTTATAAGAGTGCAATAAATCAGTGTGGTACTCCTTTTAATCAATTAACTTAAATCTAAAGCTAAAACTGTAATGGTAACATGGCCTGATTATTAATATAAAAAGTTAAATAAATGGTTTTGTAGAAACAACGGTACATATATTTTTTTTTTTTCAAAGTGAAAAGTTTTTAGGAAAAAGGGGAAATGTTCGAGACTTTTTCATTTCCCAAAGCTGTGTTTGCAATTAAAGGTTCGGACCGGCCTGATCATTGCTTTCTTAGAT
>NC_137219.1:9072659-9230159 GCF_949987685.1 Ammodytes marinus | reverse complement strand
CTTGGGCAGGTAAACAACTACCAGCGATGTGCCAAGAGCCCGCAACCTACACATGACCATGTAACTCCTTATCCCAATCTAAGGGGAACATGGATCGTTTAGCCAACACTCAGGTCCGACTTAAAGGTGCCCTGAGGAACTTTCAGTTTGAGTTCATTCTTACACCCCCTTTGGACAAAAATGGTAGTGTTTTTACCACGCCAGATGTAGTTCCTGGATGAGCATACCCATGACAAAGGCATTAAAAAAACTATATAAAAATAGAATTATTTGCACTGATGGTCCTGTTTGCTGTTACTTATGTAATTTATGATCATCAGAGGAAAAATGTTGCTCATAGCACCTTAAACATGTACAGAATTGACCTTTTCACAATAGATACCCAAAGGTGTTTTCTTTATGAGCAAGTTGTGCTAACTGGCAATTTGGCAGTGAAGAAAATAACATTAGGGCAGCATAAAATATATTATTTTATATTTTAAAGCCATAATGTATTTAATATGCAGCCTTGGGGATAAAGCAACACGATGTAAAATGTTATAATCCATTTTTGTTTTTGTGAACAAAGCTACGTAACGCACTATTGGTTCATTTCAAGTCATTGCGTTATAGTAATGATTACAAGTAAAATCTTGACAAAATAATCCCACCACTCGGTGGATTAAATTCTGTGTCACACCAAGGAAAATTATTTTGATCTTGGCTCTTTGCCCCTTTTTACTCAGAGGCAGATACACTATTTTGAATCTAGGTCATGAAAAGATAAGAACACCTGCATAAAAATGTAAGTTGTGTCCAGGTTATGATTCACTGTCTACAGCAGCAAAGTCGAAACAGCTGTCGAATCAATTTATAAGAAAACGTGCATGATAAACTGGTGGCTATGCAGCACAGGTAGTATAGGCTGCAGCATCCAGAAATGCTGCTCGTCAGTAGAATCTACTAGAGTAAGTAGAGTAGAGTCTACTAATAGGCTCTTGTGCCATCCTGACTTTTCAAAGCCAGAAATAAGTAAGTAAGTAATAGCTCAATAGTAATTTATGATACAAGCCACTGAGAACTGAGGACTTTTCTAATTGAGTAAAGTTATCTCATTATGATTTAAAGGTATAATTTTTTTTAAATTTCATAAAATAATACAGTTTTTTTATATACAATTTATGCTCAGTATTTAAAGAAATCCACCATTCAATGTACTGACAAACTGTCATAATCTCTCAAGCGGATGAGTCCGGCTCCAATTACAAATTATTTGCACATGTAGAAGCCACAGGAAATAGTACAACATGTCATCCAGCATTACTATTTGTATCTAAATGATAATTTGGTCACCCTCCTAACACTGTAACAGAGCTGTATTGAGCTACCATAATGCAAGTGACATTTCCTACAGCCCAAACATTGTATTTGTCGTTGAGGTTTGCATTGACTCTCAAAAGATACACCGGTCTCTCCTCTTTTATTTTGTTTATTTCTGACGCAGTAGCCGCCGTATAGTAGGGGAAGTAGCATTCTGTTACCAGCAGTACTCACATGTGTCACCAAATCAACCAGGACTGAAATATTAAGGATTATAACTTTGAAGAGAGCGATGACCATTTAGAAAATGTTATTAATTACTTCTCCTGAATAATATGACATTTGGCTTCTGCTACCTTGTTACTTCAATTGGAAAGTTATATTTACAATCTTTATACTTGACCTTTGGTACATTTCCTTGAAATTAACAACAATAAGCAAATAACACCTCAAACAAAATAGAAAATGTACTTTTGCTGGTTAGGAAGCTTAAATCAAAGACTATTTAACCGTGGAAATTGCCAGTATTTCAAATCATTTATTTTCCTCTTTTACAACAACATTTGAACCTGATTTAAACATACCCATTCAGGGTTGAAATCTTATCCTACATGTTAGAGATATTGTCGAATCAGTTCACCACAGTGGAGATTTGAGCTACATTTAAGGCTACAAACTAGGTACAAACTGACCAAAAATAAATAAATAAAATAATTGCTATTGGCTGCATCACCTTCAAAACCATTGTTGGCTTGGAGCAACACTTGTTGGACTGTCATTCTTTCCTTCAAAATAAATGTAATAGCATCTGTGCATCATTGGGTTGTATACAGTTGACAGTAACACGGAAGGAGGGAGGGACAGAGAGACAAAGCATATAACGTGATTTCAGAAGCCAGATCCACGCCCCAAAGCATTACGACATATGTGGTTCCATCACTAAGTGATGCTCACTTGATAAAACACTAGCTAGCCCCCCTGACATGTGTGGAAGTGGAAAAAAAGCCGGATCATTTAATTTGTTTCATTGGTTCCAGGCCTCATAAATCCTAAAAAGATTACAGAGGTTGTAAAGATCTTGTGGGGTCACAAAAAGGAAAAAATAACAACCAGCGCATTCACAACAATATATTGCTTTACACAAACATTACAGGAAAAGTGTTATGTTACATTTAGGAAAGTGGCCCCTTCAACCTGAAAAATTTAACCAGATGTTATTGGGTTATGCCAACCAATATATCCAAGATATTAAATAATGAAATCCATCATTTGGCTTTAAAAAAAGATAAATAATTAGTATTTACACGACAGTAGGCAGGTCCAGACTGAAGCACCCTAAAACGTTTTTGAGTATATGAAACATCAAAAACAGAAGGCTGAATCAGTATCTGAATCAGAACTAAAACAATTGGAGCACACAGAACATCTTTGACCTGGTTGATTGTGGAATGACACATTGCAAGAAGAAGTATGGGGGTGACACACTCAGGTCCTGGGGATAACCATAGCAGGAGCTCACGTATTACATCGTAGATAAGACGGGCTGCATGACGGCAGACTAAACATAAACACTCTGCAGGTATACATTCAGAGCTGAGGAATCTTTCCACTGCGGCAGCAACGACAAAGTTGGTAACAGGCAGCTGATGTTCAAAGTAGAGCTGGGGCTAGACCTCTGTTCAGCAAAAGATTAAACACAGATGGTCAAAAACACACACACACACACACACACACACACACACACACACATCAATGCCGATTTGCAGAGTGATAATAGCAATATCTCACTGCTAATATGTCCGCCATGTTGATTTTCCCATATACACTATACAGTATTACCCATAAAACGCAACAGTGGCAGCAAAAACAAAGGCAGCATGAGAGATAATCAGTCTTAAATCCTCATCTAAACTACACCCAGTCTGTCCAATGGCTGCTGGCCCTGGGGATTGTGCTGGAGTTTTTAATCCACTTAAAAGCAGAGGACCTCTGCTGCTGTTTCCAAGGGGCTTGACCCATGTAATATGTGTACGCACACACATAGGCCTACACATACACATAGACAAACACACACACACACACACACACACACACACACACACACACACACACACACACACACACACACACACACACATTTTTATGCTCACATGTGCTCAAAAACAATCAGCAGTTCACACATGCAGCACTACAGTATGTATACATTCAGTCCTCATATTGTTTTCTTCCCCCCACACATACAGTATCAAGGTAATGCACAAGTGGATGGCTGCATTCCACTCACATTTGAAATACGATGTATAGATGTATCATGAAATTTATTAAAGCCTTGTACTTTCAGATATTTGAATTGTCCACCTCTGTTACAGGGTTAGAATGAAAACTCTAATTTAAACCTTTATAGGAAGGTGATTGATTGCTTAGGCACCACTCCACGCTGCCCGGATTTATTGAAGAGGGGTCAACAGTATTTCCACCATTGTTCAACTCTACTTTCTACTTTTGCTCTGATACAGCCAGGCAGCATGTGTGTATCTTTGAGAGTGTGTGTGTGTGTGTGTGTGTGTGTGTGTGTGTGTGCGTGCGTGCGTGCGTGTGTGTGTGAGAGAGAGAGAGAGAGAGAGAGAGAGAAAGGGAGATCTAAGTTCTCAACCTTTAATATCGCAAGAATTTTCACAAGGAATTTGCTCTGTCTATTCCATAGATAGTAAATAATGGTCTATTCACTCCGCTGCCCTTAAACAACTGCATAATAAATTAAAAAAGACCACTTGACATTGTTATAATATTTTGAGAATTAACTGTGAAATAACAAAATGTTTTTATGTTTATCAAATAGCCTATATATTTTTTAAATTATTATTATAATTATTTTTTTGCCACGTTTATATTGTATAGTTTGTGCCACGGACACAATGTCATACTTTTTCTCTTCTTGCACCAACGTTTGTCGTTATCTAATTTGAAATGTACTAATTCCTTATTCTTGCGGAGGGAGGGCGAACCACTGACTTGAACAGCTGCTTCATGACCCAAAAAACTGTCAGTCTTTCCCTGGAATAAATTGTGGAATATACCATATTTAGGTACAGGGGGGTGAAGGGAACGTGCATTTTAAGGAAAGCGGGTGTCACTGGCGAGTGCGTACGTTTTGGCGGCATCATAAATTAAACTTCGACATGATACCCTTGAGTCTGTTAAACGTGTCTTCTTGAAAGTGTCCTAAAGGGTGGACATAAGGAATAGCTTGAATTATCCTCACCCGTGTTTCAGCGCCGCGTTTCTGGAGGACCCATAGTAGAATCAATTCAGCGAGAGGGGAGCTTGAAACCGGCCACTCATGCTTTCCTCCGAGTCTGAGAGAAACACAGTTGAAGTGAACACACAGACCAGTCGGCCACACTACATGCCCACAACAGGCAAGCTCCGATCACTAACGAAAAAACAGCAGCACTCTCCATGTATATAATTACAATAATACTCTATACGAAACACTATGCAACTATCTGTCACTGCGAGAGAGACATTTTATCTTTAAAAGTGTAACGTCACTATGAACTCAGGAGTGCCACAGACACATTGCTAATACCTCAAGAAACATGCATTTATTGACATATGTATTTGTAATGATTTAAGCCTATTTCTTTCCTCTGCCAAGAAATATTCTCACCACGAGGAAATTTAAATGTATATGTGTGTTATGGGTCATTGCATTCTCAGGGTTTGTCAGTTGTCCATGTTCTGTTTTTACCTCTTGCAGATGTTATGAATGCAGATGATACGTTGACCTTCATAAGGCAAAGCGACACATAATATGATGCTCAAGAGCTTCAGCCGGAGTGTGAGTGTGTGTGTGTGTGTGTGAGAGAGAGCGCAAGTGTACTATACATTTGTGTCCGTGAGGGCCACAAAGGTGGGTCCTACAAATGAGCTATTGAAACATATAGAACATAGCACACAAATGTGAATGTAGAAGCTAATGTCACACAAGTGTTTGACCTGTAGTGTGCATTAAAAAAAGTAAGGCAGTGGTACATGAGTAGGCCTACATGTATGAACATATAGGCTCTGCTTCCCACTCACTATGCTTATTGCAGTCTCACCAGCCTGTCTTCTGTTGCTCCTCACTGAAGGCATATCCAGCTCTAATGTATGAGCTGGACGTGCCTTGCTCAAGGGGGCCTCTGTTGACAGAGAGGATGCCCCTGTGCAGGCTGTGTGAGCTGACACTGTCATGCTTGTCTTGTCAGCAACGTTGGTACCTCACAATTAATCCAGCCAGGACCGCAACAGCTCTGAGGTTGGAAGAATATTCTTGAGCAAGGCATATGAAGCTTTCACAGATATGTGTTCAAACTACGGTGTACGAATAAGAAAGTTGTTAAGGACCTGGAAAAGTAAAGGTAGCAAATTTGCTGACTTTATGTGTTGGTCAACAGGCCTTATTTAGGGTCAGATTAGAGAAAACGCTCTGACTTTTTGATCAACTTCAAGCTTGCAACATCTGCTGCAGGGACCCAGGTTATCAGTTGATGTCACCTCAGGGGTTTCACACTTCAAGTTTGTCATGACAGTGTACAGGAAGGCTTTGCATCTACGTCACATGACAGTATTGACATGCATGTACAGTGCTCTTATGCATCTGCGTGCATATAGTTACCCTCATTTGAATGAGCTTGCGCGTGCCTCGATGAGGGGTGTGTTTCCTCGCCACCAGCCCACTCACCAATGTCACCTTCATGGGGGGCTCCATCGTCGGAGCATCCTTCAGAATGTAACAGATTAGCTTTGCAGGCAGGGATGTTGATGAGGTCATCACTTCCCAAGGTCACACCTACACAAATCTAGCTATAGGCCCACTGGCGTTAAAGCTCCCCCACCACCTCTTCAGATCCTATAGAGGCTCCATTCCACCTCCTGCCTGTGTGTAGATCTGAATAAGGCAGAATAAGCCAAATCCAACAGGATAAGCCTTATTGTAATACTCAGTGATAGAGACGGTTGCTTCGGCCCCTTCAGGGTCCCTTCGCTCTGTGAAAAGACTTGAAAAAAAGGGACGGATGGCTGTGTGTTACAACAGACTTTATAGGCTACGTCACGTATAGTATATCTAAGCTTCTATATCTTTAATCCCCACACGCACATTTCAGCATGCTGCGTGCAGGTTGCATAGCTCTGTTATGCAATGATTGATGCTGACGATGATCAGATGGGCTCTTTTAGAGTCTATCACTTCCCATGGTCAAGGATTTGAATATAACTCACTGGGCACAAACTGCGTGCAAAACGTCTAAGGGATAAAGGTTGCAAGAAGAACACTTTCTGGACTCCAATATCACTTTCAGATCTCAGGCCCAAACTTTGTTCTAAATCAGTCTGCTGGTACAACTGATCAAAGTGGTGCACCAACGTAATGCCTTTGTGACATGATTGAGTCACTGCATTGTTTTTAGTTTTTGGACAAACATGAAGAACTAGAAATCTGAGCCTTTTCTCAGTCCCTGTATCTCTACCAGCTCTATCAGAGGACGATTCTCTGCTGGCTCCAACAAGCTCTTCTCGGTGAAACGAGAGAGCAAAAGACAGACTCTTAGAGCAGCTATGCCTGCTCCTTTTCTTCCACTGATTCTCTTTGGAAGGCAACATCTCTCCTTGCCGTACAGAGAAACATCTCTCTCTGTATTCCTTCTCCCCCCAAGAGAGACAATGAAGGCATTGAGGCAAATCTGTTTCCACAGCCTGTGAATAACAGACAGTCAGCTTTGGTTTTGCACAAGTGTGTGCGCACACACATATGCGTGTTCAACACATAAAGAACAAATGTGTTTGCATACGGACACACAAGTATTTGTGTATCCATGTATGTGTGTGTGAGAGGCCTGCGTCATGCGTTAGCCATGTGAGTCACTTGCCGTTGTGTGAGGTTCTAGGTAGTGCGTAAGAGCCCTCTACTCCCTTGTCTGTCTCCCATCTCTCTCTCTCTCTCTCTCTCTCTCTCTCTCTCTCTCTCTCTGGGGCCCTGGACACAACTGGAGTTCTGCTACCTTAGACAAGCTGTCACTGCATCAATACCAAGTTCAACATATGTGTTCCCTCTTAAAATCAATTCAAATGCAATGACATAATTTTATCTTATAAACCACAAAAACTTGGAGGACATTATACAACACCTGAACTCCTCATCCTGCTGCCTTGACATTCTGCCCACAAGCTTCTTTAAAACAGTTTTTAGCTGTATGGCCTCAGATGTTCTACAAATTGTCAACATGTCCCTTCAGACAGGTGTATTCCCACAGGCCCTGAAAACAGCAGTCATCAAGCCACTCCTAAAAAAGAACAATCTATCTAGATACATCACTCATGAAAAATTATAGGCCCATATCTAACCTACCATTTTTAAGTAAAATCATTGAAAAAGCTGTTTATCAACAGCTAAATAACTACTTAGCAAAGAACAACTGCTTTGATGTTTTCCAGTCAGGATTTCGACAACACCACACCACTGAGACTGCTCTGGTTAAGGTCCTCAATGACATCCATTTAAACACAGACAGTGGCAAAAGTTCTGTCTTAGTTTTACTGGATCTCAGTGCCGCTTTTGACACAGTTGACCACAGCATATTACTAGATCGACTAGCAAACTGGGTTGGACTTTCTGGAACTGTACTAAGCTGGTTTGAATCCTACTTAAAGGATAGAGACTACTATGTGTCAATAGGCAATTTCACATCTGAGTGGACAAATATTGAATGCGGAGTCCCCCAAGGTTCCATTCTTGGGCCTCTTCTGTTTAACATCTACATGCTCCCACTAGCTCAGATTATGAATAAGAACAAATTATGCTACCATAATTATGCAGACGACACACAAATTTACATAACCATATCACCAGGAGACTACAGTCCGATACAGGCACTGAGTAAGTGCATTGAACAAATCAATGATTGGATGTGCCAAAACGTCCTTCAATTAAACAACGACAAAACTGAAGTAATTGTCTTTGGTGCCAAAGATGATCAAATAAAAGTCAGCGCACATCTTACATCTGTTATGTTAGAAACCACACCCCAAGCCAGAAATCTTGGTGTTGTCGTAGACTCCGACTTGAATTTCAAGACACATTAAATCAATTAATAAATCGGCCTACTACCACCTAAAAAACATATCAAGAATTAAAGGGCTTATGTCTCAGCAAGATTTAGAAAAACTTATCCATGCATTTATCTTTAGTAGACTTGACTACTGTAACAGTGTCCTTGCTGGCCTTCCAAAAAAATCTATCAGACAGATTCAGCTAATTCAGAACGCTGCTGCTCGAGTCCTCACTAGGACCAAAAAAGTGGATCACATTACCCCAGTTCTGAGGTCTTTACACTGGCTTCCAGTCACTCAAAGAATTGATTTCAAAATACTGATGTTGGTTTATAAAGCACTAAATGGTTTAGGGCCAAAATACATTACTGATATGCTGATACGTTATGAACCGTCCAGAGCCCTTAGGTCGTCTGGGACAGGTCTACTTACAGTCCCTAGAGTTAGGACTAAACAAGGAGAAGCAGCTTTTAGTTATTATGCACCAAACATCTGGAACAAACTCTCAGAAAACTTGAGGTCTGCTGCAACTCTCAGTTCTTTTAAATCGAGTCTGAAGACTTTTTTGTTTCCATTTTAACCTGCAATTTTTATTTTATTTGCTTGTTCTTTTATTCGCTTTTAAATGTTTTATAATGTGTTTTATGTATTCTAATCTTGCCCCTGTAAAGCACTTTGAGTGGCCTTGTGTCTGAATTGTGCTATATAAATAAACTTGCCTTGCCTTACCTCCTCCTCTACCACTACTTTGTCCCTGCTCATCGCCCAACAGGTTGCTCTGTCAATAACGAATGCTCACAATGCACGGCATGTCAGGTGAGTTTGAAACCTGAGATACACTTGCAAAAGGGAGACAAACATGTGGCCACGTTCAGCTGCCCATCTATTATTTTCAGTAAAACCTCACTGGTGTCATTTCGTCATGATCAGACATGATATTTGAATAATAGCTTTGTCTGGGCTTTGGTGGGTTGCTGGGACAATTGCAGGTGAACCATTGAGGAGCTAGGTAACAGCAGCAGCACAGATAAAGAGAGAGAGAGAGAGAGAAAAAGAGAGATAAGTAAACACATGAGTGACGTCTGTTGTTGATGACTAATGCAGTAGTGACTCCAGTACCCTGTCTCCGTCTTTGGGTCTTCTGGAATAGAGGTTGCTGTGGAGGCTCAGCTGGCCAGCACTAATTGTTCTCCTTTTGAGCCACAAAAAAATTGACAAATTTTCTTTATCCAAATCAGATATAACTGCTCATGTCGGTTGTATACCACTGTCTGGGAAGATTTGAAAACATTCTTTTCAGTTGTGTTTCTTAAGTTTTCAGTGTCATAGAAGTTCTTTTAGGGTGTTTTTACATAGGAAAATAAAAAACAGAAGAAAAACATTGAAGTTCTGGCTCGCAGCTGTTTTTGAACTTATTCCACCATCTAGTGGCAGTGCATGCATTGTTACATGTTGTGAACACATCCTCATAATTGAGATCACAAGAGGTCCAGTTAAACACACATTTGTACTCATGTGTCATATGAGAAAATGAAATGAAATATTTATAATTTTTACATGATTCAATTAACTTTATTTTTCAATAACACAGGACAAAATAGAAGTAAACACACACACAAAAACAATCAATACAATCTTTTTTTTTTTAAATGGCAGTTTTGCGTGAAACTATATTGGCACAAAAACACAAAGGAAAGTGCTCATTTAGACACGGACAGAGGTAGAGATACAACACGGAGGAGGATTCCAAATTGGGACGCTGAAGGCCGTTCAAAGTTCACTTTGTACTTACCAATAAAATTGAACACTGAGATTAAAAACCGCTGTGGAGCAACACTATTTAATTAAATAGTACCATTATTTGAGTTGTTTACATCTGTAGCACCTTGTTCATTGCGAGGTCACCGCCGTCGTGCAACAGGTTTTTCTCCATCACTTGTTCCCCCCTCCGAGCAGATGTAGAAATAATTCTTCCTCTTCAAACTTTTCCATGCAAGTGGGATCTGCAGCACTCCATGGGATATGACAAAAAATAAGTTCCATGAAGGTGGGGGATATACAAGTTTTCATATCGGACGTTTTTCTTTGTTTTCTTCAATTTAATGCACTTCACCCCTCTCTTGAACGAAGCAGCACCACTTCCGACCGTTTTCAACACTTGAGACATGGACACGTTTCATCCATGGTCTCTATGTTGGTCCTTCTTCGTCCTCCTCTTGTTCTGGGAGGCTGCCGGGACAGGGCTCCATGGTAACAGCCACGCCCATGCCGCTGCGACCCACAGGCATGTCCGTCACGCAAGTCCATTCATTTTTGTCCGGGCAATAAGACTCAACACTGGACAGGAAGCCGTGTTGGTTAAAACCCCCTGGATATACGACAAACACAAACACAGACACACACGTTTAATAAGGCAATTAGGAAACAGCTGTGTCAATTATGAATTAAATTGAATCATTCTGTCTTTTAGCAATTCATTTAGCAAACTACAAACAGATTAGGAAAAAAAGAAAATTTCAATGCAACATTTTTGGGGGGTTTCTCAATTTATTTCATTTCATAAAGTGGATTTATGAAATTAAATCATACGGCGATTGAAACGTCAATACAAGCTTTGAGTTGAAACACCAATTCCAATCTCTTTATTATTTTGCCATTAATGATTTAACTGACCCAGTACGAAGATGCGTCCCTGGTGGACTGTGGCTCCGTGTGCACTGCGACAGTACTGCATGGGGGCCCTGGGCTCCCACAGGTTCCTGGCTATATTATATCGCTCCACAGAAGACAGCTGGCTCCGCCCATCATACCCTCCTATTGCGTACAGGTAAGAGTTCATACACACCAGCCCTGCAAAGACAGATAGAGAGGGAGAATTTAAAAGGTACAGCTAGAAAAAAAATTGTAAAATAGGTTGTAGTTGGATGAGAAGATAACTACGATTCTGTATGGTAAATATGAAGCTTGAACCATACAGCAGCAGGTTAGCTTAGCATTAAAGTTGCTGACTGAAGCCTTACTTCAAACACACTGACATTAGAATCATATCGATTTTGTCATCAAACTCTTAGCAAGAAAGTGATTGAGTAATAACCAATTACATTTACATTAACCAAGCACAAAATCATTTTTTGACGCGCAGAAGTTGGTTCAGAAATGTAATGACGTCACTTCATTATTTGCTTTTATAACTTAAAAACTTAAAAACAAACATATCTATTTTAAAAACAATTATTTGGACATAGCTAAATCAAACACACACACACACACACACTCACCCAGTCCACTGCGTATAGTGTTCATGGGTGCCAGCTGTTGCCAGGTGTTAGTGTCAGGCTGGTATTTTTCAGCAGTGTTCCAGCGGTTCTGTCCATCATAACCCCCCACCACGTACAGAGCCCCCCCACACGCCGCTACTCCGGGGCCCAGACGAGCCACAGACATCGGGCAAACGAAGGACCAGCGATTAGACTCTGGGTCCCACCTGAAAAACCAAACAAGTGCAGTGCAAATGTAGTCAATGAAGTGGTAATTTGTCGAACAAATCACAATGGCGTCACATATAAATCCATTACAAAATAACCATTTACGTATATATAGTGTTTCAGTGCTGAAAAACTTTTAAATTATTCCTGTGGGCAGCGGCTGTGTGTAGCGACATTCCCAATCTACACAAGCCAGTCAATTTTAAGTGGATTAGGTTAAACTGGCAGCCATGTTTGGCAACTATTGACAAGCTTTATTTGAAGCCAAAGAGGTTGTAACAACACGGAGAGCAGACGGAAACAAGGAAGTCCACATGACTCTGTGGTCAAACAGAAGCCTACAAATACTTATTAAAAAGTGGTCTTAAAAGTTATAAGAGTCAAATTAACCTCATCATACCGTATGCTATTTAATATATTTTTAAACATCAATCAATCAATCTTGTCGTCTAATTCTTGACAAGAAAGCAAATACGCCTATCTCCCAAAATATTGAACTATTCCTTTAATGGTAGGAACTTTGGAAATTCAAAATATTGCGAGGTATAACAAAAACGGCAACGTCAGGTTGGAGTACATGTTCACTGACTGGTTAATGATTAAAAGATTGTTGGTTCAGTTCCTCGCTCTTGGTGCAGTCGAGCTGTAAACTGCAGATAGGAAAGTGGCTGATGTTGCATCAGCTGTCCCTCGGACATTGGCAGAATGCCCTCTAGTAAAAAAAAAAACATTTAATGCAAATCACTTATTCGTTAAATGTGCTGACACTGACCCTGCGCTCTAAAAACCTGAAATTACAACACGCAAGAAGGATCCATTTAACTGACAATTAATAATGAAACATAATCTCAATTTAGCATACTCGAACACACTACAACATACTTGAAGTTCTAGCTCTCTGTTGAATCTCTTACATGTTGGCAAGCATCTTCATTGTTAATAAAGTCTCTAATCTCTCTTTGATGCGTTTCACGTTCAATTAATAATAATTCCCTTGTGACTAGCATCTGTAAGAAAACTATATCCTCCTAATATAAGTTTACATCTGAAGAACGGTTCTTTTGATGCGAGAGAAAAAAGCTAATAGTATCAAAATAAACTGTCATTTTGACATGAGTTTTTCATTATTAATTGATTGAAATTGATTTATACCAGCATTAAAAAAAACTCCTCCCTGCTCGTTGGAGGCGCCAGCAACAAGATGTAAAGCATTCCCCGACCAGAACGGCATTCCTGTGAAGTGCGTCTCAACATGTTTTGAAAGAGCCCGCGTCTCGCTGCCTCATTAGGTTAAGAGGAATACCTGAAAACTTCTCCACTACTCCTTAGGTTGAATGGCAGCTAGCTACTCACTCCTTCCCTCTGGTGTCATTATCCCTACTTACACTGAAAGTAAATGCACTTAATCTAAGAGAGTTTGTGTGTGTGTGTGTGTGTGTGTGTGTGTGTGTGTGTGTGTGTGTGTGTGTGTGTGTGTGTGTGTGTGTGTGTGTGTGTTTGTGTAGTGGAGCAAATCCGTGCTCACCATTAAAGTCAAATTACCTCTGGAGTGCCTAGTTACAGAAATAAATCCTCACACACACACACACACACACACACACACACAGACAAATACACACACACACACACACACACCTCAGGAATGCCTCACCTCTCCACCGTGTCGTGATGCGTGGAGCCCTGGGAACCTCCAACAGCGTAGATGCAGCCGTCGACCATGCCCACCCCGACCCTGTTCCTGGGTGTGTTGAGTGAAGCTCGCTGGCTCCACTGGTTGGTCATTGGGTTGTAGCAGCACAGGGCGCTGGATTCTGTGTTGGTTGCAAGCGACAGGTTCCTGCCTCCGACCTAGATTTAACAAGAACCGAGGGATTAGAGCAGAGATTATGTTGATCTCCTAAACTTCTCACAACAAACATTTGTTCATTCAGGTAGAATCTGACAAGGGAGAAAAAGCAAAAGTGTACAATGATTACAGTATTAAATATAAAATGTGTACAGGGGATTTAGTCACTATGAGGTAATCGGTGTGACCTACAGTGTATAGCAGTCCAAACAGGGCACAGGCTCCCAGACCACTGCACGGAGACCCCATGTCAGCCAGTTTTAGCCAGACGTTCCCCCTGGGATCATAGGCCTCCATGGAGTCCAGTGAATGCTGCTGGTATCTGAACAAAGACGTGGAAATAATAAGTGGGGTAGTTAACTCTTAATGTTGTCCAGATTTTTTAGATGCATTCTTGAAAAAAAAAAGTATAAATGTAAACAGTAGAAAAATACCCAAACAAGGACATTTTGTTATGATACATGCTGTGCTTTTATACCAGACAGAACCCAAATACTTCAATTAACGATGCTAATAAAAAATATAAACAGATTAACATGGCCATAAAGTAACTCAAAAAGTGCAATTCACTCAGAAAAAGTGTAATATCTGAAAAGTAAATGGTAGTGTTAAGCTTGCAACTTTGGTAAATAACCCATATGTTTTTAATGAAGGAGACAAATAGTTCAGTATGCCACTATACATTTCAAAATAGGAGGATGCATTCATGAACCGAACAAAGCACCCCTGGAATTAAGACAGGGTGGAAGAACATTCACAGCCACTGGGTGGCAGACTGAGACATTTTCTTGATCAAGAGATTGTTGTCTTGATGTTTATTAATGGAAGACCAACACACAAGTTGTGTATCATAAGGGGACATGAATGCACCTTAACTAAGTAACATAAATGTCATAAAGAGTGAGCAAGCCATTAGCAAAAAGTGTAATTTCTAAGTATAATTAGTTTCGGATGATCAATATCGGAAATGACAAAGTAACAGCCTACAGAGAGTCCTACAACAAGTGTTAAACCAGTAAAGCATCGCAGAGCAAAGCAATGTTGTAGAGGAAAGTAAAGATGAAATAACTACCCGCCGGCCACATAGATGAGTTGAGTTCCACGGTTAGGTGCAGGAGGCAGCTTCCTCAGGGTCATATCCTGAAAGATCTTAGACAGGAAGTCCTTACAGGAGTTGGCCTAGAGTTAAAAGAAAGACAGAAATATTAAAAGCCTGTAAAGAGTACAGGCAAAGTAGGTGATTTCCATACCATGAAAATATTAAACAAAAGGCTGTAGTTGTACCTTGCTGAGGATGGGGCAGGACAGGAGCTGGTTCTTTAGGAACTTAGGTGGCAGGGCGTAGATATGGACGGCATTCAGGAGGGCGTGCAGGTACTGGGCTCTACCCTCCATATCCCAGCGAACCCAGTCTGTGCAGGCTTTATACACCTGACATGGAGACATGATGAAGTCACATCAATATTTGCTTTGTTTACACTCTGAACGTGGACTCATAGCATGAGTGCAGATTTACTGACAGACAAAATTCAAGACTCTTCACTCTACAGACCAAATTTACACTTTGAATGTCAGTTAGTGCAAGTGTCCTTGACTTCTAGTTGTTTCTGCTGCATCAGGAAGGTAAAATAACGAAAAGAAAACTAGACCTCTCTCTCGAATGAATGTTTTAGCTGATAGTCAAACCAACAGCCATGGACTGGATTGAAATACCTTACAATGTTAATCTTATCCTTTGACATACATTACGTTTGCCTTTTACTGACACAGTTCAACAACAAAATAGAACAATTATGAAGATATATGTGTTGAACATGATTTCAGAAGGGACAGAACATCCAATCATTTCCATAATGTTCCTTATCAGTTTGCACACACCTCAGATTCACAGAGCACCTTCAGACTGTCCTGACTGATGAGCTCCAGCAGCTGGCAGTGGGAGAGGCTGAAGAACTCATCCTCTTTAGTCACCTGAGACAGAGGAATGCAACAGCACAAAAGAACATGGTCAGAAAGGAAGGGATGAAGGGACGTAATGCGTTTATACATTTGATGGATTAGTTTCTTAGCGAAGGTATTATTCAGTGTATGGATGGAAGTGGGTAGGAAGGTGTAATAGATTAGATACGAAGAGAGCATTCAAAGCGGCAAAAACTAAAGAGAACTTGCGCAATGTGCAAGTTTGTCCTTGAAATAGATCACATGCCATGGGATTCAGGTAACCATTAAACACTGCAGCTGCCCCAGTTACCACAGTTACAGTATCATAAAAACACAAGCAAAGCACAGTATTAACAGATGATTTGAGCTGCTGTGATTGATAGGAGGTGCATATATGTCTAGGCTATAATGCCCTGTAGCTTTAGGGCTACTCCAGTACAAAGAGCAGGCAGAGAAGATAGGAACAAATCTCGAGGTTAACGACAGGATAATATGAAATATTACACACATGACAAAAATGGTTAATTAATCCGGTGGACTGGTGAAATATGGGTTGCTGGCAAATGACCAATGGTAATTTTACACCTCTTAAGGGGTCATACAGTTTCAACTGATTCTCCTTCATTTCAAATCAGACCAAACAGCTCGGCTAAAGTAAAACAAAGACATTTGTGCAGTGGGCCTTTTGTATTATAGAGATGCAACTTTCTAAACTTGTATTATACGTGTATTTTTATTACCTGTGGGAGCGAAAAGTAGATTATTATGAGATTATGATTATCGACAAATTTCTCTTGGCTCGCTCGTATTTCTCTTTCTATTTCAGTGCAGGTTGTAGCATGTTTTCGAAGCTGTTGTCCTGGAGCTATCTCAGGGTGATGTAGGGTGACTTCACTGTATTTAAAAAAGGAATACATGTGTGCTTGTGCTTTTCTGTATTTTTTCGCGCCTCACCTCGCTGAAGTGTGTATTGATGTACTCTCGACTGCGCTGGTGCAACTCCGTGCAGCCGATCCCCTCAGCAAAGCGGGCGATGCCGATGACATTAGCGGGCTCCAGGTGCTTAGTAAGGAAATCGCAGCACGCCTTGGCCACGTCTTCTACCTGAAACCTTGTAGAAGAACAGAAAATGGAAAGAAAAATAAGTATAATTGAAACTTGTAGATCTCAAAAGATATGAGGAATGTCAAAATAATGAATGAATCTGTGTCTTTATTCAGATTTTTCATCATGTGCTACTGTGTAAATACTTTCATGTTTACCTCATAGCAGCCAACAGAACATGCAACACACACTTCTCTCCCACTGTGATGTTGGCAGTGTAGGCAAAGTCAATCAGTTTTCCCACCACCTCGGGGCAGATGTCGCATAGGGTGACCTCGGAGGCGCGACACTCTTTGAAGCTGCTGGTGAACATGGCTCGGAAGTAGGGGCTACAGGAGGCCAATACCACCTTATGCACCTGGGAATAAAAACCCTGCATTTATCATACTTGGGAGTGTGACTGAATGATAAACGGCCCCTCGACTATGGAGCCCCAGAAGTGACAAAATGCAATAAAAAAAGTTATCTGGCAAAAATAACGTACACAATCATAAATACAATTGTTGGTTGAATAAATAAAATGGAGTTTTAAAAGAAAGGCTTAGACTTTAACTTCAAATAAGTGAAATATTTATCGATCCTCTTCTCTCAAAGCAGCATTTGACAACCCAAAGATATCGGTAAGAGTGAAACTGCAGCTAACTTGCAACCAATACCTATATTAACATTGATCGATTACTCTGATCATTTTTTTCTTTATTAATTGTTGAGGCTGTAAAATTTAATTTTTGCTTTTAAAATAATAATCGAGTAGTAGTAGTATTCATTTAGCAAGCAAATCAACGCTAACTAAGCTGCTAGCTAGCTGATGCTGCTTATGTGTTTACAGACACCATGTGGCTATGCTATGTTCACCTTAAAGTTTAGATCAAAGAAAGAAAGAAAGAAAGAAAGAAAGACAGAAAGAAAGAAAGAAAGAAAGAAAGAAAGAAAGAAAGAAAGAAAGAAAGAAAGAAAGAAAGAAAGAAAGAAAGAAAGAAAGAAAGAAAGAAAGAAAGGCTTTTCGTTTTACTCATTTAACAACACAACATATTGATAATGCTTTAGCCTCTGCCCCATAACGCAATTGTTCTATATTTACAGTGTAGGCCTGATTTCTAATGATTAGGGAATAACAACGTAATAATCTGGGGATTTTGAAATAATTTTTAAAGCTTTGACTTGTCTGATAACGTTTTACTACATTTAGTCACTTTCAGGGCAACATACTCATGCTAGTCTCATTTAGAGTGCAGTGTCTTACCTTGAAGTCCACTGTCCTTTCTTTGTATGTGACATGCAGCACCATGTCACACAGCATCTCATGCCGCCTGAATTCCTCCATGGCCTTGAGGGACCGTGAAGCATGGGTCTCAACCGTGTAGTCCAGATACCCGGACCCGTGCATGGAGGGAACCGCGATAGCCGAGAAATCAGAGTCCCGAGTGGGGCGCTTCTTCCTCTGAGGGCAATTCATTGTGGGAAAGAGGTAGAAGCGTATTCCAGTTTTCTAAATAAATAATACTCTATTAAGTCTTTCAGTCTCACACAGTTCAAAGTTATTAGTTTTTATCCCATTGGGGTCAGACTTTCAACAGATGAAATTCCCTTGGTCATCAAGGTAGAGGCTCCCGTGAGCAGATGTCCTTAGTTCCTTCATTTTTCCACAAATTGTACACACAAATATAATCACTAAGTACACATTTACCAAGGGATTAGGGTTGTGAGCAGTGTAATGGTACTATACATGGGTGATCCCAGCCACCGCCAGCAGGCAGAGCAAGCGTTCCAGAGGAAAAGCCAGTTGCTACATGAAACACGTTCAACGGCTCATAAGTTTCTCTGCATAAAAACGGCGGGTAAACAAACTTGCAGACGGGTCCGTCGTCCACAGAGCCAAGCTCCAACATGACTGACCTCATGCCTTTGAATCAGGATCAGACAGCTCCCAAAGCACCAGTCAAACCATGATCATTGCATGGCTGTGGGTCCAGATTGGACAGGTTTCAGGGGTTTGAAAGTAATCCATTCTGACATTTCAAAGAGTCCTCTGCAATTTTGTGTTCCACAGGAGAAAAGGGGAAGTGGTTGGCAAATGTGTGAATCGGCACAATCCAATGTATCCTGGCAGAGATCTGTCTGTGTGTGGTGTATGTTTATCCTGCAGAAAATGAGAGAAAAAAAAACAGGTTAAGTTTTGATAAATGAGAGACTTCAGCATATTGAAAACAAGCTAATGGGATCATGTGAATATGCCGATCTTCGTGTGTGTGTGTGTGTGTGTGTGTGTGTGTGTGTGTGTGTGTGTGTGTGTGTGTGTGTGTGTGTGTGTGTGTGTGTGTGTGGAAGGGTGGGTGGGTGTTATACACCCACAGTTTCACTTCCTTGCAGCTGAAATAGAAAATACACTTTCAATTAAGCTGCTTTATGCCATAGCTTTCGCCCCAAGACAATGGTCTTCGTGTTTTTAGTTTGTTTTTTGCAGAATAAGGAACTTTTTCCAAGTCAAGTATTTGCATATTCAATATGTATCTACCATTTGTAGGCTAAGTATTTAATTTATAAAGAGTTTATTTTTATTTATTTGAGGGTCTAAAGATGGAACATGGGATAAATCATTTATTCTGATAAACCAGAAACAGTATTTATCAATACAAGATCAAAGAAGAGCTTAAGAAGAATTACTTAATTGAAAGAAAATGTATCTGTGATAATCAATTAACCATTTAGGTCATCCTTAGGTAAAAATGCCCGAGGCCGAATAGACAGAATTATCATCACATTAATCAATAATGAAAATAATCTGCAGTGACAGACTCTGATCAATGAGCAAAAATAAGCTTGTTCATTTGTCGGTTTGAACCAGAATAAAGTCTGTTTTCCTTCCTCTCTTCTTCACATAACCACCGTTACCAGTCACACTGAAAGAGAGTGAGTCACAGAGGAACAACTGAGATTGTGCAGACTTCAGCCGGATGAAGCGCTCATTCACACTATTTAAAGCAACACAAGGCATGAATGAATTCCTGCCAGACACCACCAGTAGCTGCCGCTGACCAAACACTATATTTCCTCCTATTTTTCCAAGTAGTAAAACAACTCCCTTATGTCAAGGCAGATAATCTCTGTACTAACTGGAACCTGTTGGTTGTCTTCATCTCTTAACTTAGTACATACACATACACTGCCCTGCCAAAAAAAGTTTGCCACCTGGATTTTTCTAAGCAAATTGCAAGTTGTTTAAGAAATAAGAAGCTATACACTGCTTCAGTTAGGGTTAAATAACTTGTTGCCAACTGAAACATATTAATCACTGCAGTTTTTGACCGATGGAGGGCTCTTGCCTATTTGCTTAGTAAAATCCAGTTGGCAACTTTTTTTGGGGCCGAGCTGTGTATGTGAGCAATGAATCACAAAAAACACAACCAGTCAAGAGGTTTTCAAACACCCTTATCTTGAAGTTTCCCATCAAATCTCAAGGACTGTGTTTCTACATTAAATGTTTCCTGATAAAGCTGTGTGCCAAACTCGTCACTCTAAAGATATCCTGCAAGTCCCTCATGTCTCAAGTGTGCGGTATACATATAGCAGCACTCCACATTCGGGTATTTTTCCTTGGTGTTTTGAAATATGTTCCGCCTACCAGCACCTTTTGCATGCTGTGCACAGGCTTTTTTCTATTTTATGACTTTATTTCTATATTCAGAACTACGAAAACTCTGCAGTTAGCATCCAGGCAAATGTCAGCTAATAACAGCTACCTGATACTGAACCTTTTTGAGGTCCGTACCAATACTGTAGCCTATATTTTGACATATCAAAAACAACATCATTACATCAGCCAATTGTGTTAAGTGTTTTGACATTTTTGAGAAATAAAATCGTTCACTTTCTTTCTAAGAGTTACATGGAAAACGTATACCACTTTCAAAGATGAGGGGAATCAACTACGACTAGAATTGTGCTCCACTGAAGATTCACAGGGCATTACTGGTAACTGTAGTCTACATCTACCAAATCTGGACAACATACAAACAAGGCGATTCATCTCTTGTAAGAAGGCGGGTTCAAGATAGAGACCAATTCTTAAAAAAGCATGTCCTACACGTATGAAACAGACATCCGCATGCTGCACCAGGTAATTCCAGCATGTCCTGTCAAGAGACAAACAAAATCAACCTCATGATATCCCTTTTAATATTGGGACATAGCCAGCGAGCTGTTTCCCTGCTGCTTACAGTATTTTTTTTCTCGCTAAGCTAAGTTAAGATAAGTTAAGCTAAGTACATATGACTCCTAGCAGGAAAGCAAATATGTGTTGTTTCGCCCCTCAACATGCTGCACTATTCCTTTTACATAACCATAGAATAATGTACGATATGATAAAATCAAATCGTGTTATTTAAAATATTGTGATCATCTTGTGTACTGAGCAGAACGTGCTATGGCCTGTTATTGAGACAGGTATGTCTGAACTGCAATTTTATTCAGTGACAATATCGGACTGGCGCATGCAGGGCTGGACTGGGACAAAAAATCGGCCCTGGCAAAAAAAGCAGAAAGAAGAAATGTACATGTTCAAAAAATCCAGTCAGCTTTGGGAATTTTTTCCCTTCGTTTGTATTTTTTAATGGCCCAATATAGGCCCCTGATCTTCGTAGCCCCGAACAATGTTATTTAAAAAATAACAAAAATGTACTGACGAATGAAAGGCCCCTGATATCTGTCTTTTTTCCCTAAATAAAATTTTTCTGGGCCTTCAAAGATAAGTAAGAAATTTTAAAAATAAGTTTTGATTTTTTTTGGGTGCAGCCCCCCTCTGCCTTGGGCCCCCAAAGCCTGTCCGCATCTCCGACGGCCCTGGACGTAACTGACCATCGTCATATGCTCATAATTACAGAGTAGAAGTTGAATGCGTGATATTACAATTCAATGCAGCCTCTGAATGGGCGGCCCTCTGCTGTGTGTGTGATTGGGCCAGGCCCAACCAATCATAATGAGGAATGGCCTGGGACAAACTTGTATTTAACTTTCAGGTGAAGTTGACAGCCTGCACGTACATTTATATGTCCATGGCACTCCCGAGAGGAGGGAAGGGACCTCGGCCCTCGGCTGTGTGACTTGGCCGGGCCGAGTCACACAGCCGAGGGTCCATTACATTTTTAATTTTTTTATTTATTTATTTTTTTAAATGGACCCGGCCCGGCCCAAAATGCCTGCCGGCCCACCGGGCATTGCCCGGTACGCCCGATGGCCAGTCCAGCCCTGGGCGCATGTATCATTCGGGCTCTAATAATGACAGATGTTACTTTGAGGACAACTGTATATTTAAGCCTTAAAGGCATCTAGAAATGTGGAGGTCAAAAAGGTCCAGCAGACACACTATACAATGGTAAAAGCATGCACACGCTAATAACGACTGCTCCTATTATTGTTTTGAAAATGATAAATAAATTATGTTGAATCTCAAATCTAATATACATATATATTCTGAATGTTAATGTTGCAGGGTCCTCATTAGAATGATAAAGATGAACTCTTAGTTCTCTTCCACCTATTGCTTATTCATACTTTATACGTTTGGAATATTTACACTAAGTTTACAATTGCATTGCTTGGTAATTACATATAAATTCCTGTCATAAAGTGTTTAACAATATGCACGACTAAGCAAAGGCACATACAGCGAACATGAAATCTTTGCATTCCACAGCGTCACTCGCGGCTGCAGCTTCAAGCAGAACAAATCAGCCCTTGAGTTGGAGAATTTCTGCCTCTTAGTTACAGCGAATTGATCTGCGTGAAGTTCCTTTTAAATGAGCAAAAGTAGATCCATTTTAGGCATAACAAGAGGCAAACCAAGTTCCTACTGTAGTGACACCACAACTCTGACCCAGAGCCGGCCCAAGCCTTCATGGGGCCCTAAGCGAAATATGATTAGGGGGCCCCTCTCCAATGTTAGCGCTGCTGAAACTATAGATCTTTGTTAAATATCATTCACACACCCAGTGTTTTCCGCTAGTGCCTCCATTGTGCAGCTGTGTGAAATTATTAGACAGCCGAGATTCAGACCCTCCTAGGGGAGTCCAGGGGTATGCCCCCCCGGGAGATTTTTTTAACCTTTTTAAAGTGAAATGCATGAATCTGGTGCACTTTAAGAGGAAAATTAAGAGGCTAAATCTGAGAATTTTTGTGTGTACAAATAATTTGGAGACACTGGGTCAGATGAATTAGATGCTATTGAAGAAGGACACATGGATTTTCCATAAAAATATTAACATAAAATAAAATATTATGCAGGGTCCTCTGGGTTGGGCTTGGAGCTCTTTTTCTTTTACAGGACATATTTCTCTAAAATATAATGAATGCATTTAAATGCAGTGAGAGGAACGAAGCAGAAGAACTCTGTTGTCCAGCTACTGTATCTTTTTTTTCACAGACGAGGCTGAAATAGGCTATAGACTATACACAGTGCATGGGCAACTGAGGGCAGCCCCATTTCCAATTGTTTTTAAATAAACTCAATACACACTGTGCATGGATGTGAACGTGACATGATCAGATAACCTCGGATTACCTCCCAGATGAACTGATTACATTTTTAGGCTATTAATTATCTAGACCAAAACATTTTATTCCTTTTCTTGTATGATAACTCACATTTGCACAATATGATGTTAATATCAAACACACAAACTAAAAAAAAAATATATATATATATATATATTATTATTTCTTTTTTGGAGGGGCCCCCCCTGGCGGTCGGGGGCCCTAAGCGACCGCTTAGTTGGCTTATGCCTCGGGCCGGCTCTGCTCTGACCCTTGAGAATCACAAGAATATATTTGTTTTACTGTACCACCAGTCTCTGTATGAGATATGGTTTTCTTAGAGATTTTGCGCGTGCGTCACCGAGCAAAAACACAAGAAGGTTATTGCTAGTTTGTCCTGAAGGCTTTGCAGAGTTGCACAATCGAATCTGTTCAGCCCGCGAGCTCCCTCACCTCTCACCCTACAGTCAGCCAGATTTTTTTTTTTTGCTGGTCATATGACCAAAAGTTTCAGGGACGGAAAGGGGAGGGGGGAGCGAAGCAGAGAAAGAGAGAGTTTGAGGGGCACATACAATAAGAGAAGGACAGAAAAAAGTGACTCAAGAAGAGTGAGTTGAATTACATTATATTTTAGCTAAAGGAAAGTTTAAGAGTGAGTGACCAGTTCAAAGAGGGAGTGAGAAAGAAGGAAGCAAGAGTCATTATACAGTTGAGCTACTCAGCTTTCCATAAAGGGCCATTGTGCTTGGCTATGTCAGCCTGGTCCTGCTCTCCTGATCAGGCTTTAATGGTTAGCAGCGAATGACTGTGTAAACACAGCGTGCAGAGCTCAGTTACTATATAAAGCAATAGCTCAAGCCTGCAGGAACACTGTGTCATGATTTTTGGTCAGTGTATTGATTTCAACCAGGGGGGGGGTTGGAAATGACTGTTTGACCAAGGTCCTGACCGTTCACACTGTAGGTGGTAACACTGTTTGTTTTTGTCAAACGTTTTACTAGAAATGGCTGCTCGGAAGTGAGAGGAAAAGCACACAGATTCCTGGGAATTCATTTATAACATTGTGAGCGTTTGATAGGGTGTCGTTAAATGATTTCAGATATAGTAAAGATAAAGGCTGAGTCATTGTTACCCATTGTTCTCTTGGCCTCAAGACATGTCTGTCACATAAGTCAAAGGCTTTGCTTGGCACAGAATTCAGAAGTAGGAACAACAGAGGCAGACAAAGGGATAGTTAAGTATTTACAGACTGTTCCTGTTGGCAGATGGTATGACATGACAAAACAGTGGTCTAAGAACATGTCAGCTATGACCTAAACATACTAGGGGACTTTGTGAAGTATTGTACGTATAATGTAGACAACCTAGTTTAACCTCTGCAAAAATGTTGTTGTGTTTTTAAACTGCTGAGCTGTTATGACTACAGCTTTTTATTTAACATGTTTTGCAACAGCAGTCACACGTAGCCTACTCTTCTGCCATGCCATCTCTCAGTTGCTAGCCATCTGGGGTCAAAGGTTGCTGATGAGGAAGAGCCAAACTGAAAGATTCCACTATTTCATGAAAGTGCTGCAGACAACTAACTGATACCTAAAATAACACTATAGACATGGAAAATTACAATTGCCCAACGCTGCAACCCTGAGCACAAACTCACCATATCAGAAACACTAAATACTGTATACAGTGCACAGATTTATCACCAGACAAAACAAAATCCATCTGTTATCTGTGGTGCAACAATGCAACAAAAATGTAATGTTAATGTAATATATTTTATAATCGCGCCTTTGGGACTTTTCAGTGGGTGTTGTTATTCAGTGGTGAAACAAATTATTATTTTCATTTTTTATTATTATTTTTATTTCACAAAATTACTTCAGCAACCGATAAATTATACAAACTGCTGCAGATTAATCCGATATTTTTTTCAGTTTCAGTTCATTTGTAGACTATTTAAAAAAGTATTCCTCTTCTTTGATTAATGGGATGACTGTCTTGTATTAGGCTACTAATATTTTGATAGTTATCAATAGGTGGTTCCGGCTTCTTAAATGTGAGAACAAGCTGCTTTTTCTTTGTCTTACACTGACAGTAAGTAAACTCAATCACTTTGGGTTTTCGATTATGGTCAATATTCAGACAAAACAAGACGTTTTAAGATGTCCCCATTGGCCCAAGAAAATTGTCATAGACTCTATTTTTTTTCAGACTAATTATTGTTTGTCATGTAGGCTTGTCTCGTTGTACAAATTGTTTGTTTTGCTTACGACACTTAGACTAGGCTACTACAATTATGTAATGATGAAAAGGCAGCACATTCTCACATTGGAGAGTTTGGGATTACTTTGGTTGAGGGGTCATTTGAGCGATGAATCATAATAAGCCTACTAATCCTTAGAATTAACTTTTTTTTCCCACGAGGAACTTTTAGAAAGCAGTTTTTGGAGTGTGTCAAACGATCCGAAAAGTGGAGATTTGTTGACGCTCTCTATGTGAAGCAAAGAGCATGATCACAGAGAGGACTACGAGCAAAAGTTTCAATTCCCGTTGTGGGAGTCTGCGCAGGTCTACATAGGAAATAAACAGGTCAACACATTCAGAAACATACCGGATATCTTATCGTGTGTAGGCTACGGGAATGCTGATACTTTTGCGTTGTGGGAAAGAACTGAACCAATGTCACGAGATCATACAGACGGCAACCTTGTTCTATTACGGCGAATTCTTTTGCTATTTTTTTCTCTCTCTAAAGGGCGCGTCCACTTGCGCGCGTGAAGTTGCCGGGACACTTTTATACACGCTGTTACAGCTGCAGATCCACTCACCTGTAGCAACACCTCACCGACAGCTGTTAAAACTCCATGTCGCACTGCGAGAGAACACTGTGTCACAGAAGCCACTTTTTTTTTTACGCGAGACTCGTCCAATCGCGGGAGGTCTTGCTGGCTGACGCTGTAGTTCTTACGTCCTGTCCAGCACATATGTCATTATGTCATCCATCCACGTTCAGAGGCTAAAAATGTGCAGAGCTGAGAGGGTTTATGCTGCTGCTGCTGCTGCTGCTGCTACTCTGTAGTTACGTATAGACGTCCAAATGCTTTGATGGTGGCGAGGTGGAATTTCTGCACCAACATGAGTGTGTGTGTGTGTGTGTGTGTGTGTGTGTGTGAGGGCAATACGCATGTACAGAGACAGACCTTAATGGCAGCAAGTCAGGAGCGGCATTCCTCAAAGTGAAACTGAACCTCTGCCAGGGCAGGACGGCTTTATATGGATTAGTAACTGATAGACACACAAAAAACAAAATACACAAACACACACTCACTCTCACACACACACACACACACACACACACACACACACACACACACACACACACACACACACACACACACACACACACACACACACACACACACACACACACACACACACACACACACACACACACACACACACACACACACACACACACACACACACACACACACACACACACACACACACACACACACACACACACACACACACACACACACACACACACACACACACACACACACACACACACACACACACACACACACACACACACACAGAGTTGGAAAAACAGACCTAAGAGAAAATCCACAGCAGTGGTGTCATTGATGACTGAGAGAGGAAAAATTTAAAAACAGGTTCTGGATCTGACAATTTAATTTCTGCCCTGATGAATCCCTCCAGGCTTAAGTCATATTTCATCTTTCATAAAACAGTAAATCCTATAATAACATGCTGAACAGTTGAGGGGAATATATAAATGACAGGTCTGAAAAGAGTGTACAGTAACCTAATGTGAATGTTATGAGAGTATACAGAGAGAAAAAGATTCAGGAAATCGTTGTTTACAGAACAAGTAACCAATAGAAAACAAGTAACAAAAGCCAATCTGGGCACATAAAAGTAGGCTACAATGAAGAAAAAAAAGAAGATCTCTCGAATATTGAGCATGAATTCTTGACCTTATAATACCTTAAATATAAAAAAAACTCATACTGAAACTCCGCCTCATAATTGCTGTCAAATAAAAACAAACACACATGCATCTTCAAACTTTTCCAGTTAAACTGAAGGATTATGGTTGCCGTCACGGGTTGAGAAAATTCTCCGGTACTTCTTGTACTAAACAAACAATTTTAATACCGACTGGATTATCTGACTTTGTTTGACGGACAGCCTGATGGTTTAATGTACAAACAGAACTGCCTTGATCTGACATGAATTTAAAAAGATTAACTCTGGTCTATGGAAATAGAGAGAGAGGAAAATAAAGCTTAAGGGCATATTCCCATTGGGTTCCCCTGAATGATCTCTTTGTCCCAATACGATACATTAAAGGTGAAGTGAGCAATATATTTATGTAAATATAGGTGTTAAATCACACTATATTATTCATACAGTGATCACTTATAGAGTGTGAGCACCTCATAACACATGTCTCTCAGTCACCCGCACTGCATGTAATGGCAAATAAACTTTTCAGGTATCCCACAACCTGATATCCAATCAGAAGAGAGAACGCTACAAACCGGCAAGTCTCACTGCCGGTGCACGTGCAGAGAGCGACAGGGGGGTGAATGTTTATGTGCCTACAATGGCGGAGCACGTAAACATCCTTCCCAATGTCTGTTTTGATGGTTGTTATCATGTTTTATCGCACTTACGGATCTGAGATGATGCTAGATGACTCGCTGCTTGAAGACCGCATTGCATTAAAGGGACTCACACCCATGCTGCAATTGAGAATTACAGCACTATCATACCATCCCGCCTCCCTCCAATGCCCCCACACCCTCGTTCCATGCTTGTATCACTGGTTTCACTTCAGAGGTGTCGGCCAGAATACCACTTATGGCCAAAGGCGTCAGACTATAAGCATGAGACTAGGAGAGGAGGAGTAGGGTTTTATCCGCTCTTTATTTTCCTTCTTTCACAGGCACAGTCGCATATAGATCGCGGGAAAAGAACAAAGGTTTAAACTCCGCTCGTGAGGAGACGTTACAACAGCTGTTGCGACCCGCGAATCGCATGCAAACTATATTATAACAGCGATCGGGACTGCATGTACATACTCACACACGGGTGATTCACATTTAAACTCAGATAAACACGTTTCCATGTGGAATGATCGTTTACTGCGGCAACGCTCACACATCTGACCGAGGGAGAAGAGAACGGAAACTAAACAGGCTCTCTGTCCGACTGACGTCACGGCCCTAACTGACTGCTATCCACACTGAACAAAACACATTTTAACACACTGTAAGAACTAACAACACTGTAACTTATGAACGTTGGGGCCTTTTCTACAATGGTCGCTACTCGCTACTGTCTGCCGTGGAATCAAAACAAACCCTCTAGTTGAGAATGCGCAATACAGAAGCAGACCGCAATCAGACAGGTCTGTCAGCCAATCAAATCGTTCGGTCCGAACGATTTGATTGGTTGAATTTTATATATATTTTTCATAATATTATGAGATTGAAATCATTGTTTGTTTTTACTCCTGGTGGGTCTGTCTTATATTTTAGAGTGTAATTACCTTATTAATACCATTTAACCTAATCCAAAAAAAGTGTAAAAATGCACCAAAGGTAAGAGTCGCTTTAATGTGGTGACGTAGGGACTAGGGAGGGGACTGCTAACTATATCACTGACTGGAAGTTAGCTAAAAGTACCATTTCACTTACTGAACCTTTAACCCCTCCATAACCTATCACACCTGGTGTGGTTTTCTGTTCCGCTCACTCCGACCACATCAAACGCAGCCAGACATAGGATGCACCTTCATAAACTGTCTTTGGAAATCTCAAACAACAGGTCAGGTGACAAGATAAGCCACACCTTTGGCAGATGGTCACAGGAAACAAACTTGACTTAATTCCAGGAAAACAAAACACACCTCTCGCTCCGAGCATACAGGATGAATGACTTGCAAAATGCAACAGATGAACTCCTTGACTCTAACTGGTGAATGGTAAATGGACTCTTCTTATTTGCTTTACATTGTTTTGTACACATTCATCCAATCACACACATTCATACACCGATAGCAAGATTTGCCACGCAGGGTGCAAGCTAACTATCGGGAGCAATTTAGGGTTCAGTGTCTTGCCTAGGGACACTTGGACATGTCGTGGGGAGATGTGGCATCGAACCACCGACCCACTGACTCTACAAGACTTAATAAAATATAATCCCAAAAGTGTTTCCCACTTCTTTGGAAACCCATCCAGACTTGATGAGCAGCTTCCAATGATTCCTTTAGATAGTTAATTAAAGTTAATTATTGTTGGTTAGTCATATATGCACTACATTTCTCTTTGCGCCCAAGAAATGCTTCAGTTGTTGATTCTACTGCACTATTGGAAGGCTTATAGATAGATAGATAGATAGATAGATAGATAGATAGATAGATAGATAGATAGATAGATAGATAGATAGATAGATAGATAGATAGATAGATAGATAGATAGATAGATAGATAGATAGATAGATAGATATACACTTTATTGATCCCTTAGGAAGTTTCCTTCAGGGATATTCAAATTCCAGCAGCAGGTAGGACAAGATACAAAAAACAAGTAAGAAAACAGGCTAAATAGCAGCAATAGACATTTTAAAAAGTAAATAAAGATTTCTATTTATAAATACATAGCATGCAAAAACTTACGACATGTAGATGCGCCAACAGTTTTGTTGTTATTAATCAGAATTCTTAATCAGGGCAACAGAAGCTACGCACTATAGCTTTAAAGTACAATGTTGGGGATTAGTCTGTGATGATGGGTGTGTTTTTGTACGGCAGCATATTTCCGACGGTGCGAAAAGATGAAATTTCGGGAAGTCTACAGCTTCTTAAGAAAGCAATATTATCCACACTACTCATGTCACAGCACACCACAGCACAGCACACCACACCACACCACACCCACCAGTCCCAAGAAAAGAAAACAAAAATGACTTGCAGATTTGATGGGTTGCATCATATCATAGTTGGGAGGAGGCCTTACTTTTTCTGAATAGTTAAATTACTCAGATAGTTCCTGCTTCTAATTAAAACCACAACGTGCAATCCAATAACATGTGAAAGATGTTGTTAGCTATACGGGAGAGTATGACCAGGTTGATTTAAGCTGCTATTTTACTGTTGATTTATTGCTTTGCAAATATTTTTTGTTTGTTTGATGCAATTCTATATTTGTAGCTCAATTCAAACACTCTCAACAAAACGTAAGCCTCTCCCTGGTTCAATTAAAGGTAAATGTATTGTCGTAACTCCAATTTTGGGGATTAGACACCGCTCTGATTTACAGTAAGATGTTTGGATGCCTATTAAAATGTAATGGAAGGTGATTCACATCTGATGATGCTGACAATGAAAGTAAAGGAGTAGTTAGTACATGTACAGGACAGTCTGTTAATGCACACAAATGCATGTACTTCATGGACTATTGGTTATTGTAGATTGTGGTGTTGCCAAACAAGCCAAAATGGTTAACCAAGGTTGTTGGGTCATTGGACCACTACGAAGTTACATTTTACCATATTGTCATGTATTCATCTTCAACCATCATTCTTTTGTGTAATTTTAAATTGAGTGCTAATTATTATCTGAGTGTTCACAGGTAATTTTTCACAACAACGTCTAGACTAGTCTTAAGTAAAACAGCCATACTACTCTGTAAAAAAAGAAAAGAAAAAGAAGCATTCAATAAAGTTACCCCACTGATTCAGTAATGGACAATTCTGAATAAATAAATAAAAATCAAAGCAGCAAAATCAGACAAATCAGTTCACAAGTTCAGTTTTCTTCATTGTCCAATCTTAGAAACTTCATTGCCCACAATGCAACTCAGCCAACAGCTTGATCAGAGATTCAGGTGTATTTTTTGAAATGCCATGTCTGGTCAAAACCAAAAGGACATTGCAGTGAAAGAGACACATTTAACGGCAGGTTGTCCACCAACAACATCACCAACAATGCATGATTACGTAATATTATTTGTGCAAGTAAGCCACGTCTGACATCACAAGAATCTGTTTGGACCTTCTGTGATCACGCAATGTATGGGACACAGGTTAACTATAAAATAGATCCCTATCTCCTGCTGAATTTCTTTCTTGTTATTAGAGATGAGGCAATGCATTGTATTTGATAAACTTCTCACAAGTTTAGTAAGTAATCTACAAAGTAGCTAACTATGCTTTTTTTTCACTTCGATGTATGTGCTTTTGAACATTTAATGAAATACTTTCATGCAGCTATTTTCTCTTTATCTTTCTCTTATAAAGCAGATACACATCTTTGTTAATTCACTTGTCCAGTGATTGTGCTCCATTCCATTTCCCTCTACAGGGAAGTAATACAAAAAAAGAAAAAAGAACCACAGCACGGTGACACAGCAAAAATACTGGCCACATTTTTTTGTCTAACAGTGTGTTCATTCTACGCATTCCTACAGATTTTACTTCACAACGTAAATCTACACCTGCATGTCGAACTCCAGAAAAGATACATGTTTAATTTGTGAACACACTTTTTAAATAAAGAGGTGATGTGGAAATGCTGCTGAGTTACCATCAAAGCTGGTTGTGTTTGGTGGGAGAAATGTACCACCATGCACTGTGAATGTGCTGCCCTCTGCTGTGTGAACACAGAAACACAAGCACATGTGAAAAACACAATAGTTAAAGGGGTACTTCGCCTGATTTGACACATGAAGTTCAGCATAGTTGTGACAGACAAAGTGTGTGACAGCCTGTGAAAATAATTACATTCTGTGGCTTTTACTTATTAAAAGTAGCCTATATAATAATATCAACAAAATGTGTTTAAAGAATCCATATAACTCATTCTGCAGAACAATGCCCTGTCAGTGTTTCACTGTTTTATCTGATGTTTTATAACTGCTGCATTAACGTGTATGTTGCATTTCATTGCTGTCAATGTTTAGGGTTGAGCTGATTTGAACTCCTTAATATACTTTTGGGAACAATGCATCAAAAGCTAGGTCACCATATGTTTATAGCTCCACTGTCCTGTTAGAACCATTTATTTATAAAAGAAAAAATCCCTCTTGATGAGCTCAGAAAAATAGCCATGTTTCTTTTTCCAGAGTCTTGTTTTATAGTTTTTCAGCTAAAGAAATATTAGAATTTTCTCAACCCATGAAGGAACAACTAATGCCTCAGTTTATTTGAAAAAACAAACAAATCAAAATCGGAAAATTTGGAGATAAATGGTTTTCACTAGACAGGAGGGATATGAAACATTGTGATCTTGAAAGTAGCTAGTAGCTAAAGCTGTCAGACAAACGTTTTAAGTAAAAAATACAATATTTACCTCTGAGATTTAACTGAGTAGAAGTTTAAAGTTGCATAAAATAGACATTCTCAAGTAAAGGACCATACATTTTTAGTACTAAATGTAGCTTATATACCTATTAGATTTACCCACTGGTGAAACCCACTTCTCTCTGCTCTGTTCAGATGTCAAACAGTTTACACTGAATTGAACTGATATTTGATGCCAAAAACAGGAACTAGAAGCTCCATGACATACTACAAGCAATATAATAATTTATATAGGAGGATCGTTTCAGTATTTTGGATTCAAATGTGGATAGAGTAACCGGATTTCTTTAGTGACCGGTCAATATATCAAACAACTTATTATTATTATTATTATTATTATTATTATTATTATTATTATTATTATTATTATTATTATTATTATTATTATTATTATTATTATTATTATTATTATTATTATTATTATTATTAATATTATTATTATTATTATTATCAATAATAATAATAATAATAATACTAATTTGGTTATTATTATTATTATTATTATTATTATTATTATTATTATTATTATTATTATTATTATTATTATTATTATTATTATTATTTATTATTTTGGAGGAGTACCTGGAGCTTGACATGTTGGAATATATTTGCCTCAAAATGATTGCAAAAACACAAAACAAGACCAGACTATAGCCAGGACATTTTGGACCTACCTATGCATACTGTAGCCTGGGTTTCATGAACGTTTAGCTAAAAGATCGCCTTTTCCAAGGGAGTACATAAAATTATTTACACAATACATCATTTTCTATTTGGTTTCTACACAAAGCAATTTCATGTAAATCATCATCAAAGACAGGTGGCCATGCCTGTTACTGTGCACGCTCCCACAGAAGTTAGCAAAGATGAAAGCAGCGCTGGAGCCCTGGAACATCGACACTGTGCCAACTCTAATAAACATTCGTAGCCTGTAGAGTCACTGTTCAAACCAGCTTCGACTAGACGGTTCCTCAGACAACGGTCGTAATCCTCTCCTTCTAGGTTTTATAGCATTTTAAGCCTTGATGCCCATCACCAACAAGACTACACATTGGGCCCAGATGGGAGGAGGCAAAGAGAGAGAGAGAGAGAAGGAGAATGGAGAAACAGAGGCAGCGAGATAGAGAGAGAGAGAGAGAGATAGAGAGAGAGAGAGAGAGAGAGAGAGAGAGAGCAAAAGGGAGCACGGTTGATGTACATCTGTCATGCATTATTGCAGCGAATGCCAGCACTGCTATCCTGGCTTTAGAAACTATGCGAGGAGGGGGTTGATGGGTCTCTCCTTAAATCACAATCTGATTCTCCTCCTATTCCTCCTCCTCCTTCTCCTCTCCGCCACTCCTTCTTAGTGACTGTATCAACACAAACACACAGACACACACACACAAACGCACGCACGCACACACGCACACACACGCACACATACACATACACATACACACGCACATACACATAAATACACATGCACACACGCGCACACACACACACACACACACGCATGCACACACATACACACATCGCACACACGCATTATCCCCCTATGAATTCCTCAGGAAGGAGTCAGCCCTCTTCATTCCTCTGGACATAACTTTTCCTTAACAAGGTACTGATGGTCTTGACCTCCTCTTCAAACAAACCCTTCCCTCCAATCAGCGAGGATTGTGGAGCAAGGGCTCAGCCGAGGCCTGTGGGTATTACAGAGGAAATGTCCTGATTCTCCTTGATTACTCCCTCTCTCTCTCTCTTTCTGTCTGTCGGTGTATTCCCCCTCTTTCTGCCCCCTCTCTCTCTAAAGATCTCTGTCTCAGTGACTTCTGGCTCTCCGGTTGTCTCTAACCCAATCTCGAACTCTTTTCCGTCACCGTCTCCCTACTCACTGAATTTGCTTTTCTCGTCTCGTCTGCATTCATTCACCCCTCTGATTATTTCCTGGTTTGCCAATTCAAAGGTTTCCAGTACCATTGATGATGAGTTGTTTATTTCATTTTATTTAGCGGAACTCGCCAAATTCAACAAAGGCCTCAATCAAGACTTCAAGGAGACTGATAAGGATTTACAAATGAACTAATTAATTACAAATGTTTTTACAAATTAACAAATATTTTCTAGAAGATATTTTTCACAAAACTAAAATTTGACTGAACCAATACATGATGATATTTAAAAAACTGTAGTCTTCTTTTTCAATACCTGATGCCATATGCAGAACACCAAAAAAATACATGCATGTCTTGTTACATCTGATTGCATATTGCAGTATGCAAACCAGCATGCTTTTTGTCTGTTCTGACCCACAATCCTATGCACAGCGGATGTTATGTCACGTCAACTGAGCGCCCCCCCCCCCCCCCCCCCCCCCCCCACAGAGAACAACCAGCAATGCGACAGATCAAATCCAATCAAACTTTTATGATATAGCACTTTTCATACACAGCAAAAGCAACTCAAAGGGCTTCACATAATACAAATGAAAGAAAAATAACATACTTTATATAAAGGGCAAAAGGGTCAAGTTCAAGGCAAAATGTTCTGACGAAAAGTATGTCCAAATTGTAGCATACTGCATGCAAACAATATACTTTTTATAGATAGCTGCAGTATGTAGTATAGTCAAAAGAAAGAAAGAATGAAATATGGAACGCAGGGATTATGAATTATCATCTGGCAACCATGAATGTCTGCATAACATTTCACGGTGATACATCCAAATGGTTGTTGAGATATTTTTTAAGTCTGGACCAAAGCGTTGGCTCAGTCCACAGAAGGACAGTGCCACCCTTGAGGCCCTCTGATGGCGAGGCTGAAAAGCTATGTTTGACTCTCATCAGCTCTCCATGGAGAACCATCCTGTCAGACATGTGCCACTGCTTAACACAGAGCCTGGGTTCTCATGCTGCGGACATGTTAAAGCCCCTTTGTCCTCACATGACTGGCATTATTAAAGAGAAGCCTTCCTCATCGGGCTTTTACTGTTTCTCTTGATCTTGCACTGTCTCACTCTTTACTGTCTTCCACTGCCTTTCAACAGGTCGTCTTCTGCTTTCAGTCTGTGGTGTTTTAGATTAAGGACTGTCTGGTCGGAAGATGTTGTATTGAAAATGGCACTGTGTGTGTGTGTGTGTGTGTGTGTGTGTGTGGGTGTTTCATTCGTGCAAGTTTGTCTTTGTGTGCATGTGCGAGGGGAAGTAGGCCTATGCACGTGCAAACATGTGAGACATTACATGTAGTATGTACAGTAAATGCATGGAAGACAATGGGAGCATGACAAACCCCAAGCCGAGACAGTGACACAACATTTTCACAGACGGGGGAGGCGAAGACGCCGGTGACGTCTGACCGTCACAAATCAACTAAGTGAATAGGCGTCAAGGGCGAAATGACCGGGACGTGACACAGTGAAACAGCCACCACACTGTCACGGAAATTCTTTTGACATTTCCTGGATGGTAACGGCAGGGCACGAGCGGGAACTGGCCCCTGGAACAAGAGTCCCCCTCTGAGTTGAGGAGAAAGGGGGACATTGTAGGCCCCAAAGTCCAAAGGTCAACATGGCTGTAAGGCATCGCGCTATGCCTGGACTCCTGCTGAATCACCGCTGGTCGAACTTGTAGGACGATGACCAGGACTAATTTTTTGTATGTCTTTGGCCACCGTTAGTCAAACATTAGTCACAGCAGCGCCCATTTGAGTGATGAACACAAGGAGAGTTTTCTGTTCTCCCAGACGCACTCTCTGGGCCCCAGAATGTGGATTACTCAATCCCCACTGTGACCCGAATGTGATTACATTTCCTCTCCCCGCTGCGTCTCCCTGCTCCCTGCTTGTCTCCAGAGTCTGTTAAAGATACTTATGACGGGACTCCCACCGAGAGGGCTGCATGTCTGCCTTGCACTCAGCTGAGCCCATAGAACTGTGCCAGAGGGTAACTTCTGAGACTGAGGAGTTTTCTTGTTGAAACATTATCGTTCTTATTTGTGAAAAGAAAAGCCAACAAAGAGCATTCTTCACATGTGATCATAGCACTTTGCAGATAAGATGGTCTTTGATCAATACAACGAAACCAAAAATGCTAACTAATTCATTGGTTTCTTTTTTTGTTTTACAGTAACATTATTATTTGAATTTCTGTTCAGAGACAACATTTAAACAAAGCTTACCTAATTTGGGTCTACTATGTTGTTGTAGGTCTGCTATCATTTCTGACTTTTTTTTTTGCTTGTAAAATTGCATTTATAATTGGATCCTTAAAGTTACAGTGTCTGGAACTTATTGACATTTTTCAGAATGCACTTTGTAGAAATGGATTCGTATTCATCATAAGGTTTTAATTAGTGTCAGCTTGAACACTTGTTTGTTTTTTATAACCTTATAATGAGCCTTTTATATCTACATAGGAGTGGGGCATGTTTCTACAGTAGCACAGAACGGACAAACTGGGTTTTTAAATATAGTAAGCGGAAATGCACCTGTTGTAAGACGAAGAAGAAGTATAAATCACTAATTAGCTCATCACCTCATCACTTGATATTGTGGAAAGACTTGGGGCAGTGGTGGATGATCTTGAATAACTAGCGTATTGCCCTTGAAAGCCACTGTAGCTTCTGTGAATTCTCCGAAAGGGAGGGGTTAGCAATGGAGCATTGCAATCTAGAATCTCACCACTGGATGCCGCTACATACTCATTACACACTGTACCTTTAAAACATTAAAGTGTACAGGACACATTGCATGGAAAATATTTTTTTTTATTGTTTAATATTTTTTACTTTTTTCTTTTAAAGCTTTTGAAAGTGTTATATTTTATAGTTTAAAATAAATAAATAAAAATAAGGCTTTTTTAGTTCTCATTACTGGGTTGGAATATTTGCATGTTTCCTCAAGGACATTCATGTAAAAGCAAATGTATGAATAATAAAATTAACTTTATGGCTACATTCCATTTAGCTGCCTCAGTTTCGGGGTCCTGTCCTCTCATGATTTAATGAGACACTTGAATAGAACAGAGCCCACCATTATGAGTAACACACCTGTATTTTTCCTATCGTGACAAGTCAAAATCCCTGCTGTGAAAAAAGGCCTTTTGATCTAACTTTGTAGTCCTCTGATTGGATACCTCTGTATTTGAATCTATACAGTATGTGTATAAATAGGATAGTTGGGATTCTTGTTTACATATTTGATGAAAGTCATCTAAACTTACAGGTCACGCTCAATACATATTAAATAAATCAGCAGCAAATGAGACAGTTTGCTGGTGTTTGGGGACTTTGTGTTTTGACTCATGCTTGGTCACAGTCTATTTAGCAACACTGAGTGGCATTTCCACTGCTAAAGAACTGTAAGCAAACCAAACAACATCGTGACATCCTTGTTTATGTTCAAGGCAACCATGCCAAGAAAGACTAATCAGGTTTTCCTATATATGCAACAACGCTTAGAATAAACCCCAGGGTCGTGTTGAACGTGGAATATTAGAGTAAATAAAAGTTTCTCTAAAGCCGATTTCTGCTTTAAAGCTTGACTATGTAATTTTCATTAACTTTAATAACTTTCATTGAGCAGCATTGAGTCCATATGTTTAGGGATAGTCTTAATTTTGCTTTTTAAATTCACAAAAATAACAACACATTTCCCTCATATAACATTTTATTGTACATTTTCAATTTAATCTTTTGTAGATGTCTTTTATTTATATTAATGTTAAATTAACTTATGTTATTGTGTGCAGCATTTGACCACATGCAAACAATGGCAATAAAACCAAGTCTAATTCCCAATCTGATTTTAAAGCCTGAAAAGTTAGCCACCAAACCCCAGAGGCTTTCACGGCAACAACTGGTGGCACCTGCTGGCCGGTGACACCAAATAACAGAAATAGAGGAGAACATGGCTCATAATGTGAATGTGCTAACAATGGTGTGGAGTGAGGAATGAGAGGGGGAAAGAGTAAAGACACCGCAGATACCGGTTGGAAATGTACTGCAGCAGTGAAGAGAGGAAGAAAAAAAAAGACTGATGACTGATGAGTTTGAGCTCGGCCACATTCAGAAGCCGCAGCAGCAGCAGCAGCTCAGCTCTGCTACATGTCTGCACTGCATCACTCCTCACTGTATTTCACCAGTTGAATGTCTTCCTGTTGTCAAACACTTTCTACTGGACTGATGGGAGATGAGCGGCTTGATACAGCTGCTTGGTCAGCCATGTTTTTTTTAATTTAGTTGGAAAGTCATCTTAACTCACCAAGAATCCATGGCAAATTAGCCCGACATTTAGAAAACTGAATATTTCAAGTGCGTTTGTTAGATCAAATCAATGATTAAATACTGATGTGGTGAAACAGGCGCAAAAAAAGTCACAACATTAGGAAAAGGATAAAAAAGTAGCAAATAGCCAAGTGTGGTAAGGTTGGCAAAGTGACTCAATCATGTCAATAACATAGAAGAATATATTTAAGGGGTTTGCTGACATTAGCCACTGGTCATACCAGACCAAGTAAGGCTGTAGTGGCAAAACTCCCTAGTGTATTGAATAGAACCAGAATGCATTTCATTATAATGTATTTATCGTGTCGTTTGTAAGAGCGGGGTTGCATTATCTTGTGTTACATTGTCTGGCTTTAATGTTTGTAAATCGGTTAACCGAATCCTTTGTGAACTTTGGACCATTGTAAAAATGAAAAGGTCACAAAAGAAGAAAAGAATGCACTGATGAGGCTGACGTTTTTGAATTGTAGATCATTTCTGAGTCAAAACTGACACTTCAAAGAGAGAACAATTCAAGTGGGCACGAGGAGGTTTTTTTATGTGTGGAAAAAAAGAGGCTTTGTCTTCATAGAGAGATAAAAAATGAAAGTGGAGAAAAAAGAGAAAGGGACACTAACTCTCTGTGTGACTCAACACTCAACAGCCTCCTATGGTGAACAACTGTAAAGCAGGGACCTGAGGCATGGAAAGACACACAGAGAGACAGACTGATTCAGTGAAAGTGAATGGGCCTGACTCCCCTGCCCATCACTAGAGGGGGAGAGGTTGAAAAACAAGGAGAGAGCAGTGAAAGGAGGGAAAAAGGGGGAAATGACTAGTGGCGACTGTGTGGGAAGAGAGAGAGAGAGAGAGAGAGAGAGAGAGAGAGAGAGAGAGAGAGAGAGAGAGAGAGAGAGAGAGAGAGAGAGAGAGGAGGGGCCTAAAAAGTATGAACTTGTGTATGATTGAGCTGCAGGAAGCATTAAGGAAGCATTAAGGAGGCAAAAGGCTGCAAACAGGACGTGGTTGCTTTCTACTCACTACTCGCTTGGTCTTTGCCGAGGACGAGTTTCCTTATGGCTTCACATGGGGGTGGGGGACTTACTTTTTTCCACCGGGTCACACTTTTTTGTTATAGCGCTGCTCCCTTCACGCCTCACCGTTGTCTCGACTTAATAAAATCCGGAGCTTCTTCTCCTTCTGCTTGAACCCGTGCTGTTTGTCCCTCTCCTTTACGCTGTGCGTAATTTCTCTCCAGGATCGACAAAAAGAAAAACAACAACACGCGGACGAGGAATCAAGACCTAAGAACTAACAACGAACTTGGGGGTCTGAAAAATGAGAGCCGTCTTGGATTTCTGCTTGATTTTCCTCATGCTGCACACTCCCGGCGTGCTGTCCTTGTCCACACGTAAGTTGCACACACACACACACACACACACACACACACACACACACACACACACACACACACACACACACACACACACACACACACACACACACACACACACACACACACACACACACACACACACACACACACATGTCCATCGATGCGCAAAGTCAAGGTCTAAGGTCAAAGGGGGTTTGGGGGTTATGGGTTAGTCCTCTTAAGATCATGTGTCACCCAGAGATCTTGTACTGTAAACAGCCCGGTGTGTCATTGTCCTACTCTGCTATGCATGATCTCACCTTCTAGACTGTGATTTTACAGATAAAGTGGTGCAGCTCAAAAATTCACTTTACAATAGTAGCCTCTAACACGATTTGGAGTATTAGCCTGTGCAAGGATTACAGAAAAACTTCTAGCCATTATGATAATATTTTTGTGATATAAAAAATATTATCATAATGGCTCTTTTGGGAGGATATAAATCAGTATACACATTGCATAAAATATATAAACACAATAGGAATATTACAGTGATAATAAAGAGGATAAAACCAATATGAAGCATTGTTGAACTCCTATAAAGAACACCAAAGCCATTGGGTTTCCGTAAGATAATGTAAATCCCATAAAGGAACTATATGATTTGAAGTGATCCGTTATTGGAATGATACTAAATTACAGTATATGTCTCCCATGCAAAATAACTCCTACATCATCTTACATAATGAGGCTCACTTGATTGGATCCACTCTTCTCTGGTACATTTTTGGACACACACGCACAAAAAAAAAAAATAGACAAATGACACTTTGTCCACTTGACACCTCCTCCTGTTGATGTGCTCCTGCTCAAGTCTAGTGCTTGTTTCCCTGCAGAGAGAGAGAGAGAGCTGCTCTCCCAGGAGGCTGAATTTCAACAAGTCGGGTCCATAATTCGTTTAACACATGGAGGGCAAGGAGGGCTTTACGAACCGAAACAAAACAGTGACATCATTTGCTCGGGGTTTTGGAGAATGTTAACCGGCAGCTTAATGCACATTAACATAAATAAATCAAAGTTATGTCCGCTTCTCCCCCCCCCTTAAGTGGCTGGATTAGTTTTTTTTTATCTAGGGGCTCACTGGCAAGCAGCAGCTTCTCTGAGAGAGGATCTCCTGGTATTCATCCTGTTTGAAAAGGCGCTAGTAAAAGAAAGCATAGTTTCTGGGGCTTTTATAGGAGACAACCGGCCTTAATCATAAGCTGCCCTGTTGTTTATTACAGGGCCTAATTGGTCATTACTCTTTTATTCACTGTAATAATGGAGGGTGCTTTCCCCTCACTGCAACAAATGCCATTGGATTAAAACACTGTAAATGTGGCATTTCCTCACTGACATATAATTAGTTTTTTAGTGCAGCTCATAATACCATAACGTTTGAGTTTATATGTCTTGTCCAGCACATAGAGGTATTTATGTTGAATATGATCCTCCTAATGTCAAATATTTGACTCTAAAACACACACCTGAAAAGAAACATGACATGAATTCCATTTTTTCCAGAATTTGATTTGACATTAGACAAGATGATCCCTCTCTCCTCTCCAGATGAGGCATCAGTAAAATACCTACAATGTGAATCTGTGTATAAAAACACACTCAAAAAAAATGTGCGGCGCGGCCTGCTCGATCTCTTTTCAGATGCTGTTGCACGGCTCATTGTCACTAAATGTTGCGTGACTTCTTCCACTTGGCTCGTCCACACTGGCCCCCTCAAAATGTTCCACATGTACGTCGTCCATTGTACCGCAGACGGAGAAGAAAAGCATAGGCTTTCTTTGCACACCCATACATCGATGAGACTGGAGTAAATAGTTATTTTATAAAAACACTGGAGAACAGGGCAACCTTTTCTGTTTTGAAGTCCGACCGCATAAAAGAAAACGTGTTTCCAGTCCGCCAAAGACTTAAGATCAGCCGTAAATGTCACTTAAGCGTGTCCTCGCTCTCTATTCAACTTCCCTTCAATAGCTTCATCCTCCACTACACCGCAGTGTTCAACTCATCCCCGGCCCCTGATCAGAGCTGTGTAGCTTCTCCAAACAAATAACATTTTACAAGCCATTTCCTCCAGTGAGCGTGTTAAGCAGAGACAATAAACAGCATTAAGTGTGGGGTTTTAACTGTTGGAAAAGGGGGTTTGTTAAGGAGGCTTCACACCCCTGCTCCGGAGCAATGTCCCGAACCTCCGCGCCCCCGAAAAGACATAAACACTGATTGTTATTCAGCTGGATCAGCGCATGATTGGCTGAGCACAGGGCCGTATCTGGTGACTTACACTGTTGCAGGTGTTTGTTTGTGTTCGATTGTGTGTGCGTACAGCCATGTTTGGAAGTGTCAAAGCACCAGTGAGGGTTATGATATTAACATGGTTGCGGAGTCACGCCTGAACAGACTTCTTCAAAGGGCGGCTTCCTTCTTCTCAATGAAGGACCACACAATGTCTGTCAGCGTGAGGTGGCTGGCAGCTGAATGGATGTGGCCCCGGGCGCAGATTTGTAGTGGTCTGACAAAGTGTTGACGCTCCAACATGCTCTTGTCTTTGCAAATTACACAGAAATTGTCTGAATGACATGTTTTCATAGTGCTGGGTTTGGCAGCAGTTTTCTTTTATAAGAAATCTGAAGAAAAAAAACTCTAGCCCTCCTAAACCTCTTCTGTAATGCTGTGTTTGTTGCACCTCTGATTTGTTGACTTTCTAATGCTTTGATCACCTGTTTTAAGAGCAAAAAAGTCACTAGTCGCTCGTAACAAAGGCTTTATTTAATCAAGAGGATTGAGAACGAGACGTCTTTTGCAGGAGACGCCCCAAGGTCAAAATTAAATATGCAACCTCATCACAACAAGACAGCTCAGTCATACACATGAAAAGAGACGCAAAGATTATTTCCAATACCTCTCTGTAAAAGTTTAAAAGTACCTCAAAGAAATATTGAGTTTCTAACGATGTCACCTCTAGACTCTGTCATCGACTTCCCTCTATAGATTACCAGCCTTTTTATTGGACTGTTAAAAAGAAAAAAGAAAACAGCTAAAAAGAAGCAAATGCCCTCTATTGGTTCATCCCTAAAACAGAGCTTGCTTTTTAAATATTAACGGCCCTCTTAATGCAAAAACAGATTTACTTACGTTACAGCACGAAAACTAACCTGCAGAAAACTGGCTTAAGATAGGTAATCAACTATAGCGAACATCTGCTCCTCACCATTATTTTCTGGCATAGTTTTGTCACAGTATCATTTTCAGGGACTGTCTAAGATTACACAGTCTGCTCGCTGCCCGTCACCTTTTTACAAAAACGCATCAAACCACATAATTCACATTATCCTTTTTTTAAAACCAACCTTTTCAAAACACTGGATCCTACATACCCCATAATGCAACTGTAAAGTATATTTTATTAGACCCCATACGTCTGGTAAACACCCAAATCTTACAGTCTCCTTATGTCAAGGCTTTCTATTTGAAGTTTCAAGGTTAAAGGTGGAGTCAGCATTTCTGGAGAAAGCTTGTTGTCAAAATCAGTGAATAACTCGTCACGATCCACTATCTGTCCCCACTGTATGTGTGCTGAATAAAAAATAAGTAGCCTAGGCTCTGTAAACGGATATTTAAACCAAGTGGCTCGGACCAATCCACCGTAGCTACAGTAGCAACAATGCTATCTATATATTCTGTTTACAGAGCCTAGGCTGTGTATTTACACCGGATTATAATTTTTTCATCACACACAAGTATCACTGATTTTGACCAAAAATTATTCTGACAACAAGAGTTCCCCCAGAATCGCTGCTTACTCCACCTTTAACTCAAATACCCTGATGACATCACTACGACAACATCAGTGTAATATTCCTAGACGTCTACTAGAAAGGTCAGGTCCATCTTGAGCCAAATAACACATTATACAGCAGCTTTAATATACTGCGCAGTAGTCTTTAACGTGACTAGTAAAACTGACCTTTCACTCTTAAAAGTTGTCTCATAAACTGTCCATGTCCTCCTCCAGATGTAGCAGTAATCTACCCCCAGGACCCCGTCCTGCGCATGGGGTCCAACCTGACGGTCAGCTGCTGGGTCCACTCAGACCTGGGTGTCCACGCCAGCTCTTTGTTCTGGACGCTGAATGGACAGCAGCTGCCCAGCTCCCTGTACCGCGTGCTCAGCCCCACCAACCTCAGTGTGACTCTGGCTGGCCTCAACGCCTCCAGGCAAACCTCCGGAGACAACCTGGTCTGTCACAACCACAAGGGACACATACTGGCCGGCTCCTGCCTCTACGTCGGGAGTAAGTAGAATTCTGTCAGTGGCTATATTTCTATGCGGCTTGGTGTCATTATTGATTTATTTATTTTTGAAGAATGTGTTTATTGAGTTTTCCATTTTTCTAAAAAATAAAAAAAACATAATTAAATACATTTAAAAATAAATAATAAATAATGTATATGTACATACATACATAACAAAGTATGTATGTACAGGGTTTCCCACTAATGCATTATACTGTGGCGGCCCACCACAAAATGTATATTATTATAATTTTTTTTTATTAATACTTTTTTTTAACGTCAACATGATAGATCTATACCATAGCCGGTGTCTGGAAATGAAGGGTAGAACAGGAGCAAGGGAGTGAAAAGAAAAAGGGAATAAGGGGAAACAACAAGGAAGTGGAGTGTCCCTACAGAGTTGTGGCAGTATTTTATGTTTAGTGTTCCTCCTACCTTCAGAGCAGTGAGAGGCCTCCTTTGAGTTTGTCCCTGCCTGACGTTTTGACAACCTGTGTGGTCCATTACTCGCACTATCACTCATAGGGCACGGGTCATTTTTCACAGACACATGTTTTGTACTTCTATTCTTATGAGGGCGACCATTTAGATCATGCATTGCCTTGCCCTTCAGTCTGCTTTTATTTTTGAGTGATGTTGTTTATGTGGTTTCTTAAATATTACTCCTAAAATCCTTATTTTTCTCCAGGGGGCAATCCTTAATTTCCAGAAATGGTTATATTTAAGACTTTGAGTTGCCTTCATGCTGAGATTAAGATTATTTCAGTTTGGTCTAATATTTGTAATTTTGGCCATCATTTCGAAAGGTTTAATAACACTGTATTCAACAGAGAAATGGCAGAGCTCAGGGAGGACAGTGAAATTCCTACAGCAGTATTTTGACAGGACAAGGAACACAAGCAGTCAGATGATCAGGGGTTTTGATAATCTTGTTTACAACCCGTCGGTTGTAAACAAGCTAGACTATCAAAACCACTTTATTTACTAGCATACTGAAAATGGAAAATGGAAGATATGTGCACGCACAACTACAGCAAATACAGAAGACTGTCTGTAAACTCTGATGGATGTTCGCAATGGAAAGTCGGAGGATTAATTTACTGCTAGCCCTAGTTTTCGCTTCCAAACAAGCCAAAAAAAGATAATCTGCAAGAGTTTTTTTGCCCCATCTGAGATCATTTTGGATGAATACCATCTTGTCAATATCATGGCGAATCTTTCAAATGAGACCCAAGTTGTAACAAACTGGAATTATCCTTTAACCCCTCAAACAAGCCCTTTGAAGAAGCAACGGGGCGGCGAAAATGTCCTCACTTTTCAAAAATGTCCATAGTCTCGCTTTCAAAATGGTCTTCGCAAAAAAGACAGAAATACATGAGCATACACACACATTTTCTAAGACTGTGAAAGGTGATAAGATGAAAAATAACTTTTCAGGAGTCGTTAAAAGTTGACACAGGGAAAAAAAGGGCTCGTATTATCTCAGACACACGATGAGTTGCGGTCGCGATCTTAATCTTAATGTTGCGGACCCTGTGTTCTGAGAGACTGGGAATGTTGGCAGGGATTCCGAGTCTGACCAAATCAGACAGTCAACACACACACACACACACACACACACACACACACACACACACACACACACACACACACACACACACACACACACACACACACACACTCATCTTTTCTATCTGTCCCTCTCTCTTACATGTCCCAGTGCCTCCAGAGAAGCCGGTCAATCTCACCTGCTGGTCCAGGAACACCAAAGACCTGACATGCAGCTGGGCTCCGGGAGGGAAGGGAGAGACCAACATTAGCACAAAGTACACACTCAAGTACAAACTCAGGTATGTACTCTCACACCAGCCACAGCTACATTCAATTCACTGTCTTGTAAATCAGTCAATCAAGCAAAAACCTTTTAAGGTAAAGATTTAGCTTTTGGGAGCACGATTGATTGATGCCATTTGCGGCAAAAGTTACACACTCGTCTTTTCATAGTCCTAACTCCATGCGATCAGTGCATAAGCAGACATCATACATGTGCCGCTGGAAGTGGGCTACAACTTCCTCTTTCATATAGTCCATTTACTATGATTTTGTTCAATATCCAACTTGTTTTTTTCAATGATACTGACAGACTTCAAACAAGCCCAACAAGTTCAACTGGTGCTGGAATCAGGACCAAAATACATTATCTCTATGGCAGACATTTCTATCGTTAGTGGTTAGAACAGAGTGAAAGGGCCTCTGTCTGTAGAACAATAAAAATGTCATGAGATTTAGGAAATCTTGGTTTTCATATGGGAACGATACATTGTTGAAAATGAGTTTCAGATGGGTTGGGAGCTCTGTTTACATTTTTTTTAAAGAATTAAATCAGCAATTTATGAAGAAAAAAAACAAAAGGAAAATGACTTGACATGCTGTGTACAGACATGCCAACTGCATGGAGATGTCTTACTGTAGTCAGATTACTGTAAATAAGAACCTTTATAAAACCGCTGGAACCACATAAACTCTTAATTAGTAACACATTAAACACAATACATTCTACATCACACATGCATTATTCAAAGATTTTTTTCTGCTGTCCATAGTTATTTCAGCGTTTTATTTTAAATGACTTCTCTTCCCAGATGGTACGGTAAGGAGAAGGTGTGTGAGGATTACACTCATACGCAGCCTTACTCCTGCAGCATCACTCGGGATCTTCACCTCTTCACGCCCTATGAGATCTGGGTGGAGGCCTCCAACCAGCTCGGACAGGCCACCTCCGCTGTCATGACCCTCGATATCCTAGACGTGGGTGAGTGACTGTGAGAAGTATTGAACTTTGACCATCTTTTCTCCCCGCCTTGTTTTGTTGTTGCTTAGATCCCAGTGTCAAGGAGGGAGCCCTTGAGGCTATGATAAGGGACAGTGGATACCGCTCTTTTCTTTTTTTAGGCTTGTGAACCCCTTGAAACAACAAAGCACTGTTCTACCTGATATCGATCATTCGAATCCACATTACCGTCGTCAAAGTGGTTGCTAGTCCTGGATGCCAGATAAGATAATAATCAAAATAAACAAACGTTTAAAACAAATAGTAGTTATTAGCAAATACTATTTTTAATCTAATGAATTAATAATAAAAACGGCAGCCCAACACAAAAAATCGAAAATGTAAATACAGTACAATAGTCAGTATCAAAGATCACTAAATTAAAACATAACATCCATATCAAGCCCATCAATTTTACTTTCTGAATGAGAATATACTTCCATTGATGAATTGTACATTCCTGAAGATAGCTTCTTGTTTTTAATGCTAAAGCTATCTTCGAAAACATTTGAAGATTTTACTTATGTAAGTATTAGTTGATTTAAATGAATAAGTACAACACTTATTTTCTTTCTTACAAAGGCTTGCATGACAAGATTGATACTACTCACATGTCTCCGTCTTTAACTTTGTAGCTAGGAGCGTGTAGGCGATTAGCTTAGTTTAGCTTAGCATTAAGACCAGAATCAGACAACATGAAAATATGACTCTCGGCTCCTACTAACAGCTTTAACATTGAATTGAACACGTTGTAGCTTGTTTCTTTACTCCATGCGAAAGCTTTCGCTGCCAGCAGTGACTTAATTTCTCAAAGGACATTTTCCCGCTTCCAAGAGAATAATATAAAAAGTACTTTTTGCAGCAGATTGACTGTATTTTCTTAACCTTTTAAACATGTGCCGTCTATGAACCCAAACCTATCTGACTTTTCTTTCTATTTCTTTTTTTTTTACTCATGCGGGATCCCAAAGTTTCCAAAAACTATTCCAAACTATATTTTAGCGGTTATTTGAGGTAATGTGTATAAACTTGACACACAGGTCTTTTTTATATTCCTCTCGGTATAAACCTCATAAGCTTCACGGAAGAGTTGGAACGAGCTGACACAGAAAACATGATACTTTCAGACAGATTTATCTCCTGACTCGCAGGTTGGGGGAACCATGAATGACCCTCAGCTTTAGCCTCCAATTAGCCGCCCTTAAAATGTCAAAGACGAAGCATCACAAATCCATATTTTTTTATTGTCTCAGACGGGACATTGGCTTGAGTTCTGTTGTTAACAAGTATTCATCTAGCCTCACACTGAAAGGAACTGAGCAGCGTTCCCTTTTAAAGCTTTGTTACGTGGCCCTTTTACCTAGCTAGCTTAGTGCGGTTTTAAGTAAACGGGGTAAGGCGATGAGACCTAAATTCTTCCCTTCCTTCTTTATCGCCAAAAAAACACACACATGCATGTCCACACCTGGACAGGCGTAGGTGGGTGACGAGTGAAAACGCCCTCCCTTTTGATGAGCTCATTTTCTCTTTACTCATGCTCGCTGGACACACATACATAGAAACACACACACACACACACGCACACACACACACACACACACACACACACACACACACACACACACACACACACACACACACACACACACACACACACACACACACACACACGCACACACACAACCCTGGCTAAACCCCTTTTATGTAGTGTTGGAATGTTCCGGACTGATCCTCAAAGCCTAATCCTGTCTCTGAGGCGGGCTGTAGACCCCCGAGGCCCGATGAGTTTGGGCTTTTGAGGCTTTAAGACTTGAACCTGATATAATACGACCTGATTAGCTGTGAAGTCTTCACCTGGTTTACTCCTAACACGCTCCGAACGGTGTGTTATGGGAAACGCACTGATAGAAAACCATATAGGGTTTCAAAGGGTGGACACGTCACACCGGTGAGGATACAAGCGTCCATCAAACTGTAATCCCTCTCCATTACCTAATGTACGTATGTACGAGCGCGCACACACACACACACACACACACACACACACACACACACACACACACACACACACACACACACACACACACACACACACACACACACACACACCCCCACCCACTCACACACACCTGTTTACACACCCTGAGGGCAGGGCAAGGCCTAGTAACGGTATAGAAAACACGGGAGCCAGGCAGGAGTGTAGGCGTCGTCTGGCCTGCGTGTGTGCGAGTTTTGTTTCGGTCGGGTTGCCCTGGCCATCCTGGAGCAGTTTCCACAACAGTGGCAGGTCATAAAACACAGCAACCACACCTGTGTGGAGCTGCTTGTGAGTCACCCACGTCTACGGTCATGTCTAATCAGTTATGAAGGCGAGGCGTAAACACCTACAGTATTCCCTACATTCCTCAATCAAGGGGAGCCCTCTGCACTGAGAGACTAGAGGCAACTTGTAAAGGGTGTCTGACTCTGAAGATGAGGATGTGTTGAAGAATGACACAACAGATGTAGGCAGTGATTCATCTGTAATGTGTCATGTCTCATCAACTTTTACTGCCAATTCCATAAGAAAAACAAATTTGCTGTTATCAGAGGACAAATTATAATTGAGCCTAATTTATACATTACAGTATCTATTAGGTCAAACAATATATAAAATAATACTAATATCAATCATTTATAATCTTTTAAGTACTGTATGTCAATTAACTTGTTATCTTCAATGTCATGCTTGAGTAGTTTGTTTATGTCCAAATAACAATGCAACTTCAAAATATCTTAATGCCATTCATATTTTTATCAATCAGGCACTTTCATTTACTGACACATTTTTTAATTATGTTTAATTCCAACTTTAGCATTGATTGTAAACAAAAATATTAAATCTATTTAAAAATAACAATTATCAATAATTTTTTTATTTCCATGACAACATTCCTAGATATTGTCCAAACATTAGTGAGTAGCGTGGCAGCCTCTTTGTGTTATGAGAGGCCAAACACAGGGTTAAGAAAAGTCAGTTAAACCCTTGCTGCGACTGCTGCTGCTTAAAAAGCTTCATTTGCTGTGAACGCAGGAGTAACAAAAAAACATATCAGCATTTTTAACAACTCCTCTGTTCTCTGAAATATGGACAGGAGCAAGACTGAGTTTAGAGAGATCTTAGTGAGTAAATTAAACTGAAAGTAGAAGAAATATTATCCTAAAAACTGGAAATAATTATGAATATCATGCTATGAGAGAAATGCACCATATTAACACAGGAAAAAACTACAAGAAAAATGGATTCAAGTGCCTTTATTATTTCAGTTAATTGTATGATTTTCACTTTGTTTTTTTCAGATCTAATTGCAGATGTCCTATACACTTTTTAAGTATAAGTATCTCCACTGTACTAAGACGTTTTTACCAAAGATCAAAAATTTCCATTTTTTGTTTGTTTTTCTCTTCACGTCTGTGGTTAAAATCAATATGATTTTGAAAGATGAATGACTTTGGGTGCCACCGTTGGTTTTGTGCATTAATCAATCCTGAGTAAAAACAGACACATCTGAAGTAAAGCATTTAAGTTCAGAGAGTTGCATGCGACCAGAAACATATCCTCTCAAACTCTCGTGTCTACAGCCACTTCCTCCCTCCGCTAGATCTATCCCATCCTATTCTTTCCCTCGGGGTAATAATGTTTGTTTATTGGTTAAGGGATGACATTATGAAAAGGAACTGAAAAGCCCAAACGCAAGCAGAGTTAAAATAATGGTCTGTCACCATATGTTTGTTTGACGAAAAGATAATCGTTGTCAGATGAAAAAGCCTCCTCCAGCTCACATAAGTCAACTCTTCAAAAAAGAAGAAGGCACTAGGAGACCACAAACCTCTGAACAATCCTTCAATGTGCTGTCACACATGAAGACATCACTCCTACTGCTTTAAATTTGAATTGAATTGGTTTCTTGACCCTGCAAACTTTACTGTATCCCTAAAATGAAGAAAGAAGCCCCCAAGCTATGGATTTTTGGCTAAAATGGATAATCTGGGCCATCTGTTCACCAGACGTTTGTCATTAAGCTCTTAGGATAGAAATATACTTGTTAATGAACGCAATCAATTAAAATATACCCCAGTGTGTGCCTGTGATGAAAACATTGTTTGTACAATTGAGAGTTTGCACTGATTATGACTTTTGTAATAACAAATTTTCTGAAAAATGTATAGAAATCCAGCAGGTTGTTTGGCAACGCATACTCTCACAAGACATGTTTGAAATCCCTAAAGCTGCTCTAACCAATCATGTGTAATGTGGTCGGTCATGGTGACATGATAAAAGGGAATTATCACCTAACTCTTCAGTGCCCTTCAGCTTTACAGAGCGTTTTGGCGTCTTTCGCCTAATTTTTTTGTACTTTCGCTTATTGCACTTTCCAGCTGCAGCATGATGAGCAACCTTTTTCTAGTGAAAAATATCTTACAATTATCCGTGCTGTATTGCGGAGGCCCAACACCAAACAGCTGACAACAGAGATAGCGACTAGCTTGAGAACATAGTGTAACATTTAGCAGCTAAAGAGCCAGATATTTCCCTCTGGAGTTGGTGGAGACCAAAACAGAGTTAAAAAAAGGCGGATTTTTAGACTGATGTTTAGGCTGCCACAAACTTGACCCAAAATGAATATTAAAGTTGCTTTTCTTGTATATAAGCAACGTTTGCAAACATGTTTGCCATAGCAACTTTAACTACCCGCTACCCTCAAGTGGCCAAAAAAAGTGATGTTGCAGGATTCCTCTTGCCTATATGCAAATAGGCTACTATTAAACTTTTTTTCCAATAACTTTTTTCACTACTAAAATACTAATAATGGCACCAAGAAGTGACATTCTTTATGTTTGGCTTTTAGCTACAATGCTAGTTAATCTTTGCCGTACATGGTAGTTAAACTGAATATCTTTAGGTTTTGGACTGTTGAACTCACCTCACCTTGGGTTGTGGGACTTGTTAATGGTTGTTGTCATGAATTTTAGACTACAGTTAAAATGTATTGCACTGATTATTATTCGGTCCACAAATAATAGTAAAAAAAAAGAAAAAAAAGAGCCCAAGTCTAACAGACAGACCAAACAGTCGAAAACCCAAAGATATTAACTTTACTCTCTCTGACGTAAACTTAATATTTAGAGTTAACTCTACTCATTTGCTCTTACTGCATAATAACCTTCTCCTCCTTCTCCCCTTCCTCCAGTGACCACGGACCCTCCATCAGGTGTGGCTGTCAGTCGTGTGGGGCAGTTGGAGGACCAGCTGAGTGTGCGCTGGGAGGCCCCGCCTGCTCTCAAAGACTTCCTGTTTCAGGCCAAATACCAGATCCGCTACAGGCTGGAGGACAGCCAAGACTGGAAGGTAAAGGACACACAGTTGTAAGGACATAAATCTGCTCTCTTGTTGGTCTCCCACACACAAGCAGATACATCCTCGCAGCACTGTCCCAGCTGTTTCTCATCCTTATGCGGGTAATCTCCTCTAATCTATTCTGATTGCCAGATGAGTGAATAGTTGGGCAGCTCAGAAAGTTTCATCACTCAAAAATCTAAAAAGTCAGGATTTTATCAGGAGAAAAAAAAAGTCTTTGCCACCGTGTATACCTCAGCTCAAACTTTTTAATGAATGAAAAATACAGCGCAAAGCCTTCAGCCGTGCAGATGGCTCTTCCCAGAAATCATTTGAGTCCTCTGGGTACGAGTGAAGATTCTCCAGTAATTAAGGGGGAATTACACCGATGTAATATAAGCAAGTCTTTGCTCGCAAAGTGGGGGAGAAAAAAAAACAGAAAAGCAGGGGAGTGGAGAGAGGCGGGCGGCGGAGGGATGGGATGGGATGGGATGGGACCGTTTGGAAGAAGGAGAGAGAGGAGACTTAAATCCAAGTGGCTTTAAGGGGTTTGGTGGTAGTGAAAACAGAACGCCGTTTCCCTCTCTGAACCGGCCCTAATCATGAGGTCATGCTGAGGAATGGAGGGATATATCTCAGCTGTTAATGTCTTCAATATGTTGCCGTAAAGACGCTCAGCGACTTGGCTTCCCCCCCTGTCACATCATTAGCCCCTATGATGCCTGTAATTTCTGTTCTGTTTTCTGTTGTAGACCTTCCTAACAAGTGTTTACAGAATCAATGCCAGAGACAAAGTGGGGACCATTAGACAAAGTTATTAACTGCAGTGTGTGTGTGTGTGTGTGTGTGTGTGTGCGCCTTTCTTTCTCTATCTATTTTTGCCTTTGTCTTGATTTTGTCTTGAGTACCTGCGCACGCTCATGTGTGTGTCCCTCAGCGTATCCTGCTCTGTAGTGAGAAATGGAGAGCAGATTTTCGCCCGGCAGGCACCGTTACATGAAAATATTTTCATACACATGGCTGATCAGGAGCCACCAAACAATGTGGTGTGTGCATGCAATGTTTAGGTCTGCACTTGGTTTGCGGTCGTGTACTTCTTACATCTTGATTCTGCCCTGTGTTTAACTTTTGCCCATTGGTATTTAATACCGCGGTCAGACCTCCAGCGCTCAAACCTTCTGTGTTTATTTCTTATTTTTTTTCATGTAGGTGATGGATGACGTGGGGAATCAGACATCTTGTAGGTTGGCCGGACTGAGACCTGGAACAGTGTATTTTGTCCAGGTACGGTATGGTACGGATGTGGCTGTGTGTGCGTGTGCGTGCGTTACATGTGTATGTAAGATTTGGACAGTGTTCTTAATAATGTTGTGTTTTTATCCAGGTTCGCTGTAACCCTGTGGGAATCTACGGCTCCCGCAAAGCCGGGATCTGGAGCGAGTGGAGCCATCCCACCGCTGCATCCACACCTCACAGTGGTAAGCGCATACACTCATACACACACTCGCAGGACCTCTCAGTGTTTGAGAGCCTTTTTGGTCCATTTTATGAGGCAATTTGTAGCATTGAAATTGGTTTTAGATTATGGTACACCACACGTCCCACAGTTCTCTCCCGGCTCTTGGAACTCTTCTTCAAGGCCCTTTTTTTTCAATTGTATTGGCTTTGGTTTTATTTTTGGCAGATGCATCGATCAAATCAAAACAGAGCTTAATCGAGTCAAATCAAAATTTACAACCAAACCATAAGAAATTATTTCCTAACCATACAGTATTGAATCAAACTAGACAGGGATGGTGTATGTGTATCAGTTGCAACACAGAGGGCCTTTGCAAGAAACTACTAAAAATATCAATAAAGGATAATAAAACACAATTGAACTCTTAAATGTATGTCATACAGCTGTGGCTACTTGCAGTTGTTGCCTAACCACACTTAACAATGGTATTGCTGAGTAAAATGTTTATCTTAAGTGATGGGAATGATGGCCACGACTATGAAAACAGATTCTATTATTTCCAATGAAAGCCAGGACGTTTGGCAAAAGTCCCAGACTGATGAAGTTACTGGATGAATTAATTACCTGAACATTTCATTTATCACGTATTCTTCTCTTTATTGCCTTAAGGGCAGCGGAAACTAGTTGTGAACACAATATTGACAATCCATCACCTTTTTATTGATATGATGAACTTGTTAGTAAAAAAAATGCTAATTCAAAATCATTATCATTTATTTGATGTCGAATTTTACAATATTTTTCAGAAAACAGAGAATCGTTTTCTTTCCCATGTTGTGACCCTTTGGAGTGTCCCGAACCCTAGGTTGGGAAACCACTGGACAATACTTAACTACTTACAACGTTGTTCAAAATAGATCCAGCTTGAATGCAGACGGATTTGTTTTTTAATTTATTGCACCGTACTTGCTCCAGTCTCATTCTCCTCCCCTCGCTCCTCTCCCCTCTGTGCAGAGCGCTTGATGTCGGGCTCCTGTGACTCAAAGTCCAGCGGGGACTCAAACTCCACCCTGCGCCGCGAGCTCAAGCAGTTCTTCGGCTGGGTGCGGAAACACGCCTACGGCTGCAGCAGCATGTCCATGAAGCTGTACGACCAGTGGAGAGTGCTGATGCAGAAATCCCACAAAACTCGCAACCAGGTAGGTAAGCATCACTAAATCACTAACGCACACACACACACACACACACACACACACACACACACACACACACACACACACACACACACACACACACACACACACACACACACACACACACACACACACACACACACACACACACACACACACACACACACACACACACACACACACACACACACACACACACACACACACACACACACACACACACGTGTATTCAAATCTAATCATAGACACAGGCACACACTTTATGCACATACCATGTTTGTTAAAAAGCTGATTTGTAACAGATTTTGTCTTTCGATTTAGGTTCTCCAAGGGGATAAATCCTAGCGCACGCTGCCTTTACAAGCAGAAAAAAAGTCAAGAAAAGAAATGAGAGAGTGTGTTTTGTCTGTGTGTGTGTGTGTGTGTGTGTGAGAAAGAGAGATTGTATTCGTATATGGGAATTATAAGACATTCTTCATTTTGTGCGAATACCAGCCGTGGCCGTGAGATGGACATCCAACAGGAAACGGTGGGATTTTTCTTCTTCTTGTATGTATCTGAAAAGATGCAACTGGGAGGAGTTGGACATCGCGGTGTCATCATTAGACCATGCGGACTACTACTCTGCTCTGGACGTCATAGCATGAATCACTTGAGCATCAGCAAAGACGTTTGAACGTGTATCGCTGTAAAAGGGTTGCTGAGTGAGGTGATCAAAACAAGATTCAAACAAACCAAAATTTGTTGCACCGAGCAAATGGAAGTATCCCGTGACCTTTCCTCCTGTGAATCCAAAGCACCATCTAGTGGCTACTCAGCGTCCATGGAAACTCCAAATAATTTTTTTTTTTTTTATTGCGGTACTTATGTGAAAAAAAAGAAAGAGTAACAAATGATCACACAGTATTTCTTATATGTGCTTTGTTATGTAAAGTGGATAAGGTGCCAAGCTAGTTTCTTGCAGCATTCATGTGATTATCAAGCGACAGTATGTGACTGATGACGCAACAGTGACTGTGTGTGGAGACGTTTTACTGCCTTTTTATTTTTGTACTGAATTGTGTACCAGCATATTTAAAACTGTATAAAGTTATGTTTTATTTCTTAAGTTATGTTTAGCTAGAAAAAAAAGGAATACCAATGACTGAAGTTGCCATCTATCTCTGATGCTGTACCATAAACATGTTGTCAGAAAACTCAGGGTTTGGACATGAGTTGTGTGCACACTACAGCAGCAAAGCAGAAACAATGATGCTCTCTCCGTTACCTTTTTAATATACACATTTTGCTCAGCTCATTTTCTGGAAGGGTTTGGGTCAAATTGTTTGAACTGAAATATTTCCAAACAGCAATATACTGTATAAGGACAAAAAAAAAATCACATCATAATATGAAAACATTATTTAATTTTGTCCTCATATCTGCTCCCATTAAAACTAGAATGCAATACATTTTGTGAAGTAGACTCAGCTCTTTATCTAGTGTTACAATGAGATTCTACATTTAGCCATGCAGGCAAAGTTCCACTTCAATTCCATTAACTCCACTTCACTGTTATTCCCTGACAGGCATCTGATTTTGCACACACTTTGGCATTCAGCATCAGTGAGCACATCAACCAGTGTACGGATAATTACTAAAACTGGCTTTTATACCTGCATCCTCCTCAGGGCCGCCTTTATGCACGGGCTTACCTGGGCTGAAGCCCCAGGGCCTACGAAGATCAGGGGCCTCTCAAAAAAAAAAAAATTTTTTTTTTTTTTTTTTTACTTTCTCAATATAGGCCCCTGATCTAAGAAGGCCCCGAACATTGTCATTTAAAACAATAAATTATTGACTGGCTCATGATAGGCCCCTAATCTTCGTAGGGGGGGCGGGCGTACGGAGAACAGGGGCCTATTATGAACCAGTAAAGAAAAAGGAAAAAAAATCACATTATTTTTGGCCTATGAAGATCAAGGGGCCTATCATTCACCAGTACATTTGTTATTTTTGTTTAAATAACATTGTTCGGGGCAACGCAGATCATGAGCCTATATTGAGTTGAGCCATAAAAACAAAACCAAGAATTCAAAGAGAGAAGTAGCTTTGGGATAAGGGATTATTTAAAAAAAAAAAATGGAATGCTGAATGACTGGATTTTTTAAACCTTTATATTTTTGTTTCTGCTTTTTGGTATTTCTGTGTCAAATTATTCCAGAAAATAGCTCACATAGGACACAGTTGATTTAGCCTTAGTTTTCTTCTCAAAGTGCACCAGATTGATGCATTTTACTTTAAAAGGTTCAAATTTTTCTTCCGGGGGGGCATGCCCCCGGACCCCCCTAGAAGGTCCTGGGTCCCCACCGCTGTCTCTTCAATAACTTGGAAAAACACAGTAACCAACCATGTGTGTTTGGTTATTAAAAGTCACTAGACCAGGAGGGGGTTTAAGTACATGAAACCTTAGGTGATTTTGTATTTCATCAATAGAGATATTGTGGTGTAGACAAACATGGCTTTTACGCATCTGTATTGTAAGACCGCCGCCCGAGGGGGGGGGGGGAGGGGGGGGCCTACGAAACCTCTCAGCCCCAGGGCCCAGTGGCAGGTAAAGGCAGCCCTGATCCTCCTCCTCAGTCAGAAACTCCAGAACAACTTTCATCTTAGGCCCTCCAACGTCTCCTTTCTTCCCCTCCTTCTCTATGATTCTTGGAAGAAAAGATCGAGATTATTCAAATACATTCATTGGCATCCAAATTTGGTTACAGCCACAACATGTGTTTACAATCATGGCAGTTTATGTCAATTAGGACATCTTTACAATATTAATTTTTTAGCAACAATGGAAATGGCATTGCTACTGAAATTTGGCAAAACAGTGTCATGGCAGAAAATGGGTGTTGGTGTTGGACCAAGAATGTTCTACACCTCATAATGTAGAATTGGGACCGCATGGTGGCACTATTTTCACCTAAATCTTATAAGTTCTTCGTCCATGGCCAAACATTCCAACAACACATATTTGGACAAGGCAATTTGCTTTACCTTAAAGCCCCCGTAAACCCAAATCCAAAAATTCCTTCAAACTATGGAATTTGGGGAGTTGAATGAAAGTAATCATCTGAAAAGGGTTATTTAATTTTATCTATTCAAATTAAAGATTGTGATAAACTTTACAGCAATTCAGTTTAGGTGAGCCAGGCTATGCTGGTTTTTATGACACCATAACTATTTTGAACCAATCACAGCAGTTCTCTGCCTCAACATCCTACAACAACAATGACTGTTGCCATGGACACGGTTTGATAAGGCCACGCCCACACATTCCTGTCAAACAGTCTAGATAGACAGTACAAAAGCAGTTTTTTAACGAAGTTTTATAGTATTTATGAAAATATATTTTCAATCAGGATTTTTGGAAACGCTTAATGAGACATCCAACTTTGATATCAAATATTGATTTTTTACTATTTCAGACCAGGTTTACAGAGGCTTTAATGAATCCAGGCTGCATGCAACTCGACCAAGTCCCACAACAATTAAAGTTACATCTTTGAACTGGCTGTTTATCAAGGGAACTGAGAAGATGGTGGTTGTGTTTCCTGCCAGTGACCCCGCCGTTGTAGAGGTTGCTGGTGACACGGCAGAGTCTTATTACCGAGCTAGAGACCACTCAGAGTTACTGGTGCTTAATATTTAACCAGTGTAGGCTTTAACTTGGTCAGGGCTCTGCTCTTAAGGCTTTAGTTACCTATGAGTTCAGGGATATAATTAGTAGAATAGAGCAAGTGGGCCAATTACTACCTGAGTTGCTCACACTGGAGAGCAAACATCTTTGTATTTGTAAGTACCCCTCAAGGGCTTTTCTGACACAGTTGATGCTTTTTGGATGGGGCCTGTGTGGTAAGCTAGCAGTCAAAATTCCAATATTTTCTCTACTCTTCTTGCTGAAGGGAATGGGACTGTTCATTTAAAAGAGCAGATGAAAGGTCATCTGATCTCACTTGATGTTGTATTTCTATCATCAATGTATTGTGTAACCATAGTGACACCAAAAAGGCGGATTTGGTGTGTGTGCGACATGCTCTTCGGCTATATGCAGAGGACACCAGTCTATCTCTGTGTTAGGAATATCTTATTAGGATATAAAGTGTAGGCTACTTTACTAAAGAACTTGAAATGTAGGCTACTTAATAACAGGAGTTACTGTCCACTGCTGAGTGCAGATATATTTTTGCTTTAAATTCCTTTAAAGATGATATTTGTTGAAGATAATAGAGAAAAAACAGAAACAAGCAGGAATTTTTCAATATCTAGAGGCTTATTATTTTTGTTTTTTCTTCCTGGAAGAAACCAGTTGGCATGCTGTTACATCACATTATTAATGTGATTACAAGCCTTAAAGCACGGAAACTAATCATTTAGAGATCCTGCACTGATCTAAAATATATATTTATTGAGTGACAAAAAGCTGCCCAAATGTTTATGCTCAGCAGTCCACGTTGTTCATTACAGCAACGTTGATCTCTTGTCAAATATCCACCGGCAACTGAAGATCAGTGTAAGCCCTTTTCATTTTTAATAGCTGGGATGCTATTAGTCACGGCATACATACTGTAGTTGAGTGGTTAAACACACATACTGGAGTTCAGCTGTGGTAACCTTACGCCTCAGAATAGATTGAAGAATTATACATTACATTTTGTCAACACCATTACTGCTGCAGTGCTTTAAGACTTTACTTAAACAAAGCACTGAATCTATAGAAGATACATCTAAGACATCTCAGTCCCAAGCAATGACTGGTTTTCCTGTTTTTAACCCGTGAAGAGTCCATTTTTTTGTGAAAAAGCATTTGTCCTGAGAGGAACTATAGGCTGGGGCGTACCCAGGGCCTTGGTCAAGATAGGGTTTCTTCACCTTCACGGCCATCTATAATTCAGCCCGGGAGGCCACACGGATGAGCTGGAGAAAGCTACACACACAAAGGAAGGAAGTGTCTGTAGTCAAAACAGACCAACAGGGGAAGAAGAAGGACGAGAAAAACAGACTGTCACAGTATGCAGGAGGTGGTGAAGAAGCGGCCGATAATCTCTGCTAGAGAAAGAGGTCAGTTCGGGGAGTCTGTATGCCTCAGTGTGTGTGTGTGTGTGTGTGTGTGTGTGTGTGTGTGTGTGTGTGTGTGTGTGTGTGTGTGAATGTCCACATGGACTATATTAAAGCTGAACTGATTTTGCTATGAATCTTACAAAGCCCATTGCTCCACATCTATTTTGAGATCCCTTCTTTGTTTAGAATCCTTTCCCAAACAAGCAGAGAGGAAGAACGCTTAAATGCATAACCATAGATAATAAGTCAAAGAGCTCCCATATGGAAATCATCAGAGGCAATACAGCTTGAGCCAGAGAGCAGTGTGTGTGTGTGTGTGTGAGTGTGTGTGCGTGTGCGTCTGTTATACTCCTGCTCAGGGCTGAATTGCTCGGTGTTTATCAGCGTCCTCCTCCTTCTCATTGTCAGGCCCGGGCCCTGGACGTTACGCTCTGCCCCCTACAGTTGGATACATCAACCATGACTTCACCAAGCCCAGCAGCCCGGCCTACACCTTCCACAGCCGCTTGAGTAGTGCCAGTGAGTAGTACATCTATCTAAACATGTGTCATTATAGTTTATGGGTTATCGTTTATACTGGTCTGCATAAGTTCTTTACTCAAAAGGGTCCTTAATGTTTTGTAGTTGTCTTTGGATGATTATTTGTGTGTTGTGTGTTTCCATAGTGGTCTCTGTGGACTCCAGCCCAGGACCAAGGTACCACATTGACGCCAAGGTCACCCGTTTTGGTCGGATGGAAACCCCGTCTTACTCCATTTTGGGCAAAGGAAGACGCACAGCGAGTAAAGGTGATAAACATGAAAAAAAATCATGTGTTCGGATGGACTTTTTTTTAAAACGTGAAGTCATCACAAGATTATAAGAGGATCAGAGAAATGCTTTTCAAGTTTCGATTTCTTCTTACACATAATTTACCTTTAATATATAAAGCTGATAAAAAAAATAAAGGTAAACTTTCCAACTGATTTCTGTTTCATGTTGTGGTAGGTGAGGTGTTCCAGACTCCAGGCCCGGGGTCCTACAGCCCAGAGAAGGCTCCACCTCTCAACGCACACCGCAGACCTCCGTCCTACACCATGAGCACCCGCACCAGATACCGCTCTCTGGATGGTGTACCAGCACCCAACAGGTGAAGACAGCAGGACAGAGGGACAGAAGCATAGCATTGTCTGTGTAGCATGACATGGCTCCTTTAACTGTGCCATAGAGCTATGTGGTTTCCCAAAACTATATAATACTTCAATGAGAGGCTATTTTAACGCATTATAATTAACTTATGCGTTGAAGTTCAATTTAAGTCAATCCCAAACACGTGTATTTGGGTATTTGAATTTTTTTTGTGATTTTTGGGGAAATCAGAGAAAGAGTTTCTGTAGTTTTCAAAATCTGAAATAAAAAGTCTGTTGATTCTCAACCTTTATCCACGTCTCATTGTCTTCCCCTCCAGCTACAGTCTTCCTAACCTGCTGGGCCACCAGGTTCCTAACAAACCCTCCAGTGCCAGCTACAGTTTCTCAAGCCGTACCAAGATCGGAGCTCCAGCCGAAGACCTGTCCATGAGCCCCGGACCAGCAAAATACAACAGCATCAACCCGGACACTTACCGCCAGCGCCAGCCCTCTTTCTCCATGCAGAGCCGGACTAAGAGACCTAATTATTTCTCTGCTATTCCCGGGCCCGGCGCCTACAGCCCGGAGAAGTTTTATTTGCACCTCCCAAAACCACCATCCTGCACTATGGGCATCAGACACTCTGAGTTTGTCACCCCACTTGTGGTGGATGTAGTTGACTAACAGGGTTCTATAGGATTTGATACAAATTACATGTTTTTATTCAAATGTTCACACAAATGTGGAGCTGCCACACAATAAACAAAGTAGAATTTGATTGATAAAGACTGAAAATTGGTGAAAAACGGATCAGACCGCGATTACAACTTGACTAATAAACACAATGTCTACAGCAGTCACTATTTTATCAGTTGCTCCGTAGAGAAATAATTCAACCAACAGAAACCGACAATATTACACACAAATACAAAGACAATACAATTTGTGGCTATTGTAAACTGTAATTTATTCCTATATAAATAAAACAAAATATCAATAAGTATTGCTTACATTGTTTGTGCAGTCAAAACTAAACAAAGTCTGTAGACATAACCTGTCTGTAGTTCTTTAGTTTTACTTCAGTGCTAGCTTAGAAAGGTGAGAGCTAAATAAAAAAAGGAAGTGAGAGGGAGTCTCTACAGTTTCACTCTCGGGATGGTGATTTTTACAGGTAAACTCCAGTCGCTGCACTTGCCCAGACCCAGCAGTTCCTTGGCACACACCTGGAACAGGTAGGCCCTTCCTGGTGTCAGCCCCTTCAGATCAACCCTGGTGCTCTCAAATGGGCCCAGCTGCAGGAGAAAATGTATGACTTTATATATATTTTTGAAATTATCTATATTTATTTAACATCTGGAGTTTCAATATTCAAGACAATGACTGTGTTCGGAATACCCATATTCGCTTTCTTGAAGAGTTCGATTAAAAAACTTGACACCATTGTTTGAATATGATCTTACTTTAGCAATAAGTAAAGTCTACCAGTCTCTAATTAATTCGATGCCAGCAAGTAAACAATATTTAAACCTCACAAAATGTCAAAAGTGAGTGAGTTTAGTGGAAAAGATAAGGATTCCCACAGATTAAGGGGCTTTTTGAAACATGCAAAGTGGAAACACGTTCGAGGTTGCCTGAGGGCTTTAGGTTATTTTGAACTTCCACATGTGGTATCTGTCTGTGTATGTGCAAAATGTAGAGTTTTTAAAAATCCCATTTTCCTTTGTTGCTGCACATATACCCTGCTGGTGTGTTTGAATGAAGATGTTTCTTACATTGACAGACTTTGGGGTGCCCTTGTATTCCCACTGGTAAAGTATCTGGTATTTTAGGGGCATGATGTCCAGGTGAGCCCAGGTAGGCGGAGGAGACCATTCCACCAGCAAGTTCCTGATGTTGTGTCGGGAAACCCTCAAATCTACGGGAGGATCTGGTTTTACTGCAGAGAGAAAGAGGGCATTTTAAATAGTTTTACAACTGTTACTATTTACAGTATGCACTACAGTACATTATCATATCAAGCATAACTTATTGACAGCATCTCAGTTACACTATCACAGTTCTCACCTATTTCCTCCAACATGAAACTTGATAGATGGGAGCTGCTCCCGCTAGGAGAAACTGCTGTAACATTGATGATGTAGTCCGTGAGAAGTTTCAGGTTGGGAAGATGGCAGTGCCAGAGCTAAAAGAAAAGAAAAAAGATACACCATGTTATGTGATGCGGGTTATTAAGATTTATTAATATTTTGTATGTACTTTCAATATGTTTCATTTAAAAAAAAATATATACCATTAAAACAAAGAAAAAATACAAGAGACAATGGATACACACTTAGGGTGTATTCACACATGCCGTGTTTAGTTCGGTTGAAACAAACTCAGATGCACTTCTGCCTTCGGTGCGCATCTTTCAGGCAGGTGTGAATACAGCAATCCGACCGGACTCGATCCGACCCAAATGCAGGAGGCACTGTGCCTTTTCTTTCTTTTCTTTTTTAATAAATAGCCGTCAGCTTCACATTATGGGAAAGTGTTGTTGTCGCCATTGTTAGGACGATACGTTGTGGTTTGACCGGGAGCCCAGAACAATATTACATTTGATCGAGACATGACGCGTAAACATGCTGAATGTGTTCAGCGATCAGATGAAGGAGAGGGGAGCGTCTCTCGCACAGTGCCAACAGGTTCACGCTGCGCAAGAAGTGTGTGTTTTTATTTTGCTTCCCATGTACGGGACCGTCAATACTATCCCCGTGTCAGTTTGGAGCTGAACTGCGCCGACCCAGCTGATACACAGCTTAATCAGCTGAGTGTCAGTTTGAGCCTATTCTTCTCGCGTGACGCGCGTCCAGCACCAAAAATACAGTAAAGATGATGTTTCACATTGTAGGCTACAAGCCACATAACGTGGCATTGACATAGGGCTACATATTATAACCATATGAAACAACAATAATTTGATGTTTTTCCTCATTATTTATAGGTTAGATGAAGGCCATTTTATTATTTTTGACCCCATATTATATCAATGATATATATTTCGCAGTTCTAACTTTGTGCTTCCTGTTTCTCTCCACCCCAGAATGTCTGTCCAATGAATGAATAACCTCAGATCACGTGTGGTTTTGCTTCGTAATGCTGGTTCACTTGCAAAAGGGGCAATATGAAAGTGGACCACACCAAACAAAAAAAATCAAAACTCTATTTGGTCTGGACCAAAGCAAGTGAACTAGCGGACTTTCCCTGTGTGAATAGTGAATACACACTTAGACTCACAAGACAAACTTGAAACTGGCCTGTGGTTTGTTAACAGCTGTCACAAGAAATAAGGAGGTGTTTTCCAGTTTGGTAATGTTAATTATAATGAGTTAACAGTTTTTGGATCAACATAACAGCAGGGAATCATATTATTATTAATAACTATCGTTGTGGAATGTGTGTTTGATTTCATTTTACTGAAATCAATGAGACTGGAGTGAGTTTGGGAAAAACCCTTGTCCAGCTACAGACACAGTCTATATGAGGCAAAGGTAAATACATACTAAGTTCAACAAAGAAAATGAGTAAACAAAGGTAAATAAAGACCTCACCTGTTGAGAAGTTGATGACGATGCTGAAGTCAGACCAGAGGATGAAGAGCCAGGTTGGATGGGATGGCACTGGTTGGTGACCTTTTGTCCATGTCTCTCGCTGACAAACACATTTAAACACACATAAATGATTGGCTTAATGACAGCTAATCTAAAAGGTGTCAGTGGTTTGGGGTCAGCAGCACAGAGCTCTGTTAGATTTACCTGTAGGAGGCAACGTAGCGCGTCGGTGGAGAGTGAGAAGGTTCAGGCCAGGAGCACACTGTCACGTTTGGATAGCTAGCACACCAGCAATGCACTGTGGGAGTGGAGGGGGCATCTGAGGGGAGGAAATTGCACTTGGTCACGAAGTGTGCAGAAAATAATTTGTTTCATGCATTGGCTTTTATGTAAAGGTAGTAGTTTATCACTTTATCTCTATGCTTTTTAATTTAGTTTGATTCCCTTTTTTGTTTGCTTGTCACAAAAACGTAAAATTCTTCTTTATTGATTAAATACTGGCATAATGGCCGTAGAATTACTGTTAATTATGGTCATTATAATGTACTCATTATCTTATAATGAAAAAGTAATAGATTACTGCCATCCCCAGTAACATAAACAACCCAAATTGACACAGTATGTTTTATTGTGGAGCATTTTTCAGGAAGATGTAAACAGGTGTTTCCACATGCAGCAAGGACATAATACGCATTAAAAACAATAGCATGTCGTTATAGGGAAAAAAGTCAAATTGATAAAAAAAATTATTTTGTTACCTAGTTTTTGTATTCTGGATAAAATGACATGCATGTTAGACGCACACATTCAGCATCACACACTAAAAACGGCAAGCACATTTTCACTAGGTACTCACTGCCTGATGTTTGGGTCGCCCTCAGCAGATCCACCGCCTGGCCTCCAAGAACACACATGAGGAGAGTCACAGTGACACACACACTGCCAACCATTGCAGCCATCAGTGTTTCAGCCAGGAGAAATGATTAACCGATGATTTCTTTTTTGTTTAAATAGCTTTAAAAACTATTGCTGTCGACCCCCCCACTTGTGTGAGATATTTTCCTCTCTATTGCCGTTCTCTATCTGTTGCTCTGTCACTCTGTATAATGGTCCACTCCGTCCTGCATGTCAAAGTGCAGAGATGACGAACTGCGTTACAGCTTGCTTACTGCTCCTCTCCCCGAGTGATTGAGCAGCAGTTGATCAGCACTTTAAAAGCTGCCGCGGTCATAATGAAAGAGGAACCGCGTGTGTGGTTTTGGCGCGGGAAAACTTCCTTGAGAAAGAACCTATTTTTACGTTTCCCTACATCATAAACCAAAACTGTGTCATAGGGTCTTTATTAACATATTTACATTGTTTACAAATAAAGAAATTATATTGATAAAAAAAACTCCCAACACATGGATTTAATTTACAAATGTGAAGATGACATCATTGGTGTAAACAGTATTTGATCATTGGTGTACAGACAAGATAGCACATGTCTGTCAGCACCTGTGTGTGCTCTCAGGTACTCTCCTCTGCTCATCTTGTGCTCCAGACTACCACCTAGTGCACAAAACAAGGAATAGCAGCTACAGTGTTGAAGACATACTGTACAGAACACTGTCTAAAACAGGTCTGGTTGTGCCTCTGTTTCGTCCGGTTTTACGTTATCTGCATGTTCGCAGTCCTCAGAGGTTTTCCGTTTCATTCTGTGAGGCCACGATAGCGTCTTGGCGCTCCATCTGGAGAGGGCACCGCCGTGTCGATTCAAGCCCACCGTGGGAGCTCCATCTCCGGGTATGCTCAAAGCTTGGAGTCCCCCTCCGCTGCTGGAGGGGCGCAGGGAGGTGAAGGCCTTGCTGATCCAGCTGTTATTTGCTACCTGGAGATCGTTGGCAAGGATTCCTCTCTGGTGCTCCAGCTCCTAAGAGAGGAAAAAACAACAGGAAAACAGGAAACCTTAGTATAAAGATCCACATGTTGGATAAAGCCAGAGTTAAAATCTGTCTTTGATTTTTTACAACATATTAGTGTCCAAAGCTTTTACAGAAAATATTTTGGATACAGCCTTGTTTTCATTTTATAAATAAAAATGTACAGGCATTAAAAATGCCTTTTCATCATGTTTTTAAGAACAACATGTACCATAAATCAAACAATTGACAACAAATGAACAAATCCTTCTGTTATAACCTTCAGAATAGTGCTCAGAATGATTATGGAACGTTTAGTTGATGCAAGTGCTTTAAAAGTTGAGATTTTTGGTTTTAGAGTATTGAAAAAAAGAAAAACTGATGATGAGATAATGGCCGGTAAAGTTGGTTATATGGGTCAGATAATGAATATATATACTTTATCAGTATTTTAGATATGGCAGTGACAATAAAGATATTGCCCGTGTTTGTCCCAAAATATACATGTGTAGTTTATTGGTTTGATGGTTTTTGCTCTCACCTGGATCCTGCAATTGGCCTCCACCATATGGAGTTTGGTCTGGACCAAATCCTTTTCCAGTTCCCTGACTTGGGCCTTGAGGGAATCCTTCTCCCGGTCGTCCCTCCTCTGCTCAGCCTTTTTGGGACGTTCACTGTCCTCCTCCTGGTCTGGTTGTGTCATTTCGTGGCCCTCTTCCGCTGATGCTTTGTCTGATTCCACAATGTGACGACAGCGTGTGCAAGCCTTTACTGCACTCTGAAAATGTGGAAGACGAGAGCAACAGTCAGAATATGAGTTTTTTTAAATTTATGAATAGGGACAATGCAGTTTTACAAAGTTCCATTACAAAGAATGTTACTGATGTCCTGCACAGAGTGTATAGCTTTCACTCATGTACAACCCTTGTCCCTATTGGGGCAACTTCATCAACATACAATCAACATACGAAGCCTTCATTGATCAACATACTAAACCATAGTACAATAGAATACATATGAATACACATACAGTAACACACATACTGTACTATCATAACATTACAAAACACTGTAACCTGTGTGTCCAAAAGCTAAAATGGATACAGGCTTGTTATGCTTTTAGCCAGTTTTTTCCTTGTCGTGACATGTGTTATGACATCTGGCCAATAAAACCCACTCACTTCTAAAAAAATTAATGAACCCTTACAAGAACGATGCACAACTGCGGCGTTAACCATTTTTGTAACAGATTTGAAGGAAGGGTTGTAGATGGATTTCCTACAATGTGGTTTTCAAGTTAAAGCATGGCAGAGTTAGAAGGACATATTTTAAAGTAGGCAGGGTGACAGTAGAGTTCCAATTAGGACGAGAGCTGTTCTTACCGCGAGTGAATCAAATTCTTCTCTGTGGGCGTCCTGCTGCCACTCCAGACGGTGCGTCAGCTGAGAGCAGATCTGAGCAGAAAGAAAGAGCATCAACATCATTAAGCATCACTGCATTCATTATTAATATACAGTAGTATCCTTCATGAAGTGTCCACTCATTTCAGAACAGTCTAATCCAGTGGTTTTCAAACTGTGGGGCGCGCGGGGTTATGGCAGGGGGGCGCGGATAAATATGTGAAAAAAAAAAAAAAAAATGTTTGAGTTTGTGTTTTTTATATTAAGATCATGGCATAGCTGGACAAGAGTTCTTCTGCTTCGTTCCTCTCACTGCATTTAAATGCATTCATTATATAACAGAGAAATAGGTCTCGTTAAAGAAAAAGAGCACCAAGCCCAACCCAGAGGACCCTGCATAAGTTTTTTTATTTTAAATTAATATTTGTATGGAAAATCCATGTGTCTTTCTTCAATAGCTTCTAATTCATCAGACCCAGTGACTCCAAATTATTTGTTCACACAAAACTCCTCATGTTTAGCCTCTTAATTTTCCTCTCAAAGTGCACCAGATTCATGCATTTCACTTTAAAAAGGTGAAAAAAATCTCCCGGGGGGCCATACCCCCGGATCCCCCTAGGAGGGTCTGGTTCTCCACTGGCTACTATTTTCCTCCATCAGGACATTGGAGGCACTAGCAAAAAAACACTGGGTGTGTGAATGACATTTAACTGGTCCATGCTTAAAGGAAGCAGGATTAAACCACTGGATGAAGATGTTCAAATCTATTAAAAAACGATTTAGCTGAAATTTGTTCTCTGAGGGGGGGCTCACTCTCTCACACTTTGAAAAACCCTGGTCTAATCATTTTGATCTTTGCTTTCTCTGTACCTGTTTGTAGTCTGTAATGATTCCAGACGACCTTCTGATTTTCTGCTCAGCCTTCTTAAGCTCATTCCGGACCATTTCCTTCAACTACAAGAAGAGGGGAAATCCCTTATTTACATTGCAATGAAACTGTCAATTACTGTGAGTGTTGTTATATCAAACAGAGGACGAAATCATACCATGGCAGCTTCCTGCTCTTGCAACGTCTTCTCCTCTTCTGTGGACAGCAGTTGATGCCTGGTCTGCAGAAGGTCTTTGGTAAGTTCGTCCACTCTGTCCTCCGCCTGAAGTTTGACATGAATGGATGAATGAATTAAGTTTTTACTTTAAAACAGCTGTGCCTAGCCCGCAAGAGATAATGTAAAACCACATCCACAATGTTGGGTAATACATTTTTAAGCAATATTACTAATTACAATTTGCATAATACTGAAGAAGTGAGAATAAAAACACATAGTCCATTTTGTCTTTTTTTCCAGGCTTTAGACTTTAGACTTTATTGTCCCCAGAAAATCAGAAGGGGAAATTCTTTTCCACTTCACATTACATTTAAGGGCCGCACGCCGACAGACAATAGACAGATGGACAACAAACACGACAAAATAAACATGCATACAGAATATATAAACAGAGTGGGACTGGGGTGTTTTATCTTGGCCTTTTGTTGAGGGCTGCTATGGCTGCTTCCGTAACAAAATAAACAACCATTAAACCCTTAAAGCATGTCTTCACCTGAATATTTCACTGTGTAAATAATAATGAATGCTTTATATTCCATTAGAGAAAATGCCAGCAGGCTTAGTGCTGCTGGCTTAGTGGTGTAAAGATTCAAGCAAACACTCGTCAGTTCCACTCGTTCCACTGCAGGTGTATAAGGTAACATTTTTAATATATAGATATGATTATGAAACTTTGTCAGTTCATTACTTGCATTAAACAATAATTTTTTGTATTACAATTTTTTCAGAAATGTTTGAATTAATATGCAAATATGTCAATATCTAGCTGATTATGTGTACATTTGCATCTCTTTAAAAAAAAAATCCTGGTGTAGTGCTAAGAGCGTCCCCCACTTGAGCCTAAGTCCTCTTCAATGCGGAAGAGGACTTAGGACACTTTTATTTTTTTGTGAAAGGCGATTGTGAACAGTACCTCGTCCAGAGCATTCCTCAGGGCCACTTTGCCGATGATGAGCCTTTGGGCAAGGTTGTCGTTCTCCTGCTCCAGATGGAGGATGTCCTGCTCAAGCCGACGGTTCTCCCTCTGCGAAAAACACAGACAAATCACTATCTGAGTCTGTAGCACAAACACCACACATACAAACGAGACAGAGAAAGAATGTGTAGCTTTTTGAAATGTAATGTATCGTCTAGCAGAGGCTGTAGAGTTGGGATAACGTTAAGGATTCAGAGGCAGAAAGTGGACTTATATAGGGAGTATAGGTTTTTCTGACCATGCATTTGTCCAAGGGGTCTTCCTCATCCTCCATTATTTGCAGCCGGCTTTCACCCTGTTTAGTTTCCATTGTCGGGTCCTGATGCAAGAAAGAGAGAGGGAGAGTCAACAATATTGTAACGTCATATTTGATTGAGATGGTGAATCTGATCTGCCCTATGCTGCGTGACAAATGGTGAAAAAGAAAGAAAGAAAAGAGATTAAGATAAGGATAAGGATGAGATAAAGCCAATCACATGGGAAATGATCAATTAGGGTTCATAAGGGAATAATGGTGGAGGGGGAGTATTCTTCAAAGAGCCTGAAATGACAATTTCCATATCGCAACCATCTAAAATGAGCTATCAGAATTAATTTCTTTCTATCTGAAAAATCCCATATTAGTCATGCAGAGGAATGTGTTTTGTGTGACAATGAGTTATACTTCAGTCGAAGATGTATTGCACACATTTTATTTCAGCTTTTGTTATTGTCTTCTCTCATAGCAAATGTGTAGGTGCATTACATTAATGACAAATTGAAGATCTGTGGTCTATTGTAGCAAATACTTGATTTCTCTTAAGAATAAAGTGTTATAGTACTCTAGAAATACTAGGCTCAAGAACTGCTTTGGATGTAAATTAATGGTTAGTTTGTGATTGTAGTCTTGTTGTTAATACTAGTTGTGGTGCTGCAACCTTCTATCATGTTATTGAATGCATCCATGCAAAAGTGAGTTCTTCTTACTGTGAATTTAGGTTCTGTTTCTGCGACAAGACAGGCCAGGATCTCCTCTTCGCTCATTTGCTCCATAACGTGGGAATCATACGCCATCATGACAGCCACCTCCTCCATCATTCTGTCCAACACTCGACACAAGCAATCACCTTGCACTCTCGCAGGTGAAAGCTTCTGATTTCAGATCAGAGAAATATCTAGAGAATCCGCGCTATGTTGACCGGAGTGACAAGTGTCTCAAACAACTCAGGAACAACTCAACAAATTCCGATAAAACACAAGATTTGGTCCTTTTGTTTTTGTTATCCAGCAGCACGTTGACTAGGAACAGGAATGTGTCAGGGCAAAGTCCAAGTCGTCGAGACAGTAAGAAACTCTAGTTATGGTCCAAAGGTGAATGGATATCAGAGAGATATACACAGTAACAGGTAAAAGTGTTGCCACAAATCAACACACTATCTATCTAAAATGATTCTCAGAGCTGCTTACACACAGGTGTCGAATGCGTGTTGCAGGTAAATTGGCAGTAACAGGTTCAACAGGGTATGTATGAGGGCTGAGAGTGTGTGTGTGTGTGTTTGTGAAGCCTTGGACACACCCACAGCAGTGCTCACCTTTCTTACTACCTCACCTCCCTCCCTCCCTCCCTCTCTCTCTCTCTCTCTCACACACACACACACACACACACACACACCACCTGTTTATGATCCCCGCATTTCAAGTCACCCATTTGATTTTGATATATATGGTGACAAAAAGCTCTGCCAATCTTTATCTTTTTGGTTTGTTTTGCACCTTTATTTCCATTTATGGTCCCCTTGTTTCCTTGTGTTCACACTGTGACCTTACCTGGCACAGATGCCTTTGCATGTGAAGTAATCACTGCGGATGTATGAGAAAGGAGCACAATGATGTGGTATTTGTGAGATAACACCCCGGGCTGTTAGTAAGACACAGGCCCCACAACCTGTATTGTCATGAGAGAAAACGGGTCCGGCAGGTAAAGCGGTAGAATAGAATACCAAAGCTGATTCTCCACCTCCGCCCGTTGATGACAACCATGACAGATAAGTTTCATTTCTTTCAAAGTTTCACTTCCCCTTTCTTAAAGCGTCGGCATTACTACTACTTACTTCTGTCTTTTAATTTTTACTTTTTAATTGTGTCACTTTGTGCTTTTTTACAACACTTCCTACTTTTATTTTTACTTTACAAGAAACTGGGATTGCAACATCTTGTGCATCTAGTATCTGAGTCACTGTTAAGTGAAGAGAGAAACCACAAAAAAAGTCCAGGCAGATATAAACATTTATTCCTCCTCAAAAAGGGAACATTTTGTGAAACTTGGTGGATTTTCTTTTCTCTCACTGTATCAGGGAATACCAAAACTTACTATAGTTTCATACAGAAAGAGCTAAAAAATACAATTCTCAACGATCAGAACAAGAAAAAACTAAGAGATAACAGGTCAGTTCTGATACAGCAATGGTGCTCTTGGTGGTGGTCATCACAGCACCGGTGAACATAAAATAACTAAACCCCCTCTCACCAAACTTTGTGGACCACATGGGCCGAGTGAATACTGTATATTGGCTCTGTGGCAGTGAACACCAATGATGAGTGTACATCTATTTTAACCACAAAAAAAGGTTGTTTTCACAGGTATAATTCAGCACATAATTCTAAACAACAAGTGGGATGTGAGGTGAGGAAAGATGGGCGATATGTTTATAGGTGGAGTCAGCGATCCTGGAGAAAGCTTGTTGTCAAAATCACTTTTTGCAGAGAATATCTCCTCACAATCCCCTACTTTTCCGTTCTGTGTGTGCACTAAAAAGAAATCCGGTGTTAATTCACAGCCTATAGGCTTTGTAAACGGGCATTTTAACAAAGAAGCTCGGACTGACCCACCTTAGCTGTCAACAATGCTATCAATATATGCTAAAATGTATTGCTTATTATGGCTACTGTAGCAAGTGACAATAAACCCAATATATTTAAATAGGTATTGAAGCCAAATACTAAGCCAAAATATAAGCCGATCAGTAGCTCAGCCTTTATCAATAGCATTGTTGCTAGCTATGGTGGGTTGCTTCGAGCCCCTTTGTTTACATACCCGTTAACAGAGCCTAGGCTGTGTATATTAACACCAGATTTATTTCATTTTAGAGCACATACATTATGGACAGGTAGCAGTTGGTGACAACACACTTTCTACAGAACTGCTTACTACACCTTTAATGAACTTTGCAGCTCAGTGGAACCAATGTGATGTGAGAATATACTGAATAAATAAGTTTTTTCTATATTTTTTTAATTAAGGTTCTCATTTTCCAAATGTACATTTCCATTCTCTACTCATTGTGTTCAACTGTTATTTAATGTATTTTAATTGTAACCAGAAATGCAGAGAAGGATCAATAATCGAAGAGTATGGAAAACTCACATTTGGTATGAACTCTAAAGCACACTTACCCCCTCACATCCCTCACAAAGCTACAAAAAATATATATATTCAAGCATATACTGTGGAATAACACTGCATCTTGTTACTGTACAGGTTTAATAATGGCTTATAAGATACAAAACTTAAACTTCAAGAGCAGCAAAGTCTGGTACGTGATCCTAAATATCTTGTTTTCCGTCTACCGCCATCTCTAGAATCTCAGGATGCTTTACTTTCTTTTCATTCATCTCAATCTGTAAACATGTTAAAGTTAAATACATCAACTTCTATGGAATCCACTACAGAACCAACCTCCTTTTATTATATTGTTTCCTTTCAACTAACCAGAAGTGAAAAATATAAGCAAACAAATGTCATACTTTTCTAGTACCATTATTTTTTTCAAACAGACTGAAACTAAACTCCCTCAAATAATTCCAAGATGCAGTAAAAAAAAAAAAAAAAGCTTAAACATTGTAATTTCTCAAACAGGTCTCTCCTCCACAAAAACAAATAAGGTCCATTAGTAGTTTCTGTAGCTGGCAAACAACTACACCCAATAGAAAAACTGTTAGCCCTCATGAACAGTAAGCTGGAGGGGATTGGGGGGGGGAGGGGGTTTCAAGCAAGCACTTGATACTTTTATTTATGACAGGAGGTGGGGGACAATGCAGGAGAGACAGAAACTAAAAGAGGAGGTGGTCTTGGTTCTTGTCACATGCTGTATCATGTAACTAGATATAGTCAGACCATGAAGGCCAAGCTGCAACAGACCGCTGCTAAAAACCTGCCATCAAAATAATTGTCCTCATGTCCCCTCCCAGATCTCCATTTATTTTATGTGCAGAGAACTATGGGGGGTGCTAAGCAAAAAAATAAAAAATAAATGTCTGGCCATGCAGCAAGGGATGCCGAAACCAGCCCAGTCAATTTCAACAGAGGATGAACTAAACTTTGTAAGTGCATCACATGTCTTACATAATTTGATCGAGGTCCTATAACTTTATAACTTAGTCATTTTGTTGAGCAGTTTCATGGGTAACACTTTATCTTATGGGTTCTTAATTTACAAAGCATATCTAATAAGTAATACTTTCTTAATAAGATTCCAAAAAGACCTATGTAATTTAGTGCTAATTAAAGGGAAAAAGAGATTGCGTGTGTTAAATTACACGTCTTATAAATTGATTAACAGCGTAACAGAGACAGTTTCTTTAGTCTGCGCCAGCAGATAAGCTGAATGTGCAAAAAATGTGAACAGTCAAGCATACAATTGAACTGAAGACTGTCTTTGAAGAATGAAGTCACCAATAATAAATTAATTATCGATACATATAAACTTGGGTTTTCTTTATGTCCATGGGTTTGACCCAGGTTTTTTCTTTCATATTTTACCTCTGATCCGTACTTAATGACAGTTACAGCCAGAAAAGCTCAACTACTACTATCAAACTCAAACTAATTTCCTATGATTAAGATATTGAATATATGCTGTTCTTGGTGCAGAAACAGTGCACGTCAAATTAAGCTTCCGTAGGGTAATATATGAGTTTTTCTTATTTTATAAACTTTTAGTGATTAAAAAGTAATTGGTCATTAAAACAGTTTATGGGAATTGGTATAACTTTGCACCCCTAGCACCTACACAAGAAAACTGACCTGGCTGCCTTCCAGTGTGCCTGGGGATTCTTTAGTGTTCACACTACACATCATGCATGGTTACCAAAGACACAATATAGTCCCACATGTGATTTGGCCCTGAACTGACGCTGTACCAGAGTTATGTACCAGTTCCCCTGCTGTTGTAACACTATTTTATGCTGCTGTCTGTGGGGGTATGGGGGGGGGGGGGGGTTAGTCCAAGGATTTGCTGCCCACATAGAGGCTCTGTCAGTGGGCTCTGTTTATGGGTCGCTCCCATGGATGAATGAGTCAGGAATCCGTGGCAGAAAGTGAGTGTGTACAGTAATGCGGGCATGTGTGACATTGTGCTGTATTGTAATCCATCACCTGAATTTAGTCCCAAATAAAGGCATCGAGATGTGAAAATATATACATCATAATGGATGTGTGTGTGTCTGTCTTGAGCGGAGGTCAGACCTGGGTGCTGTAGGCGGGGCGTGGTGGGGGAGGAAACATGTCCGTTGGACTGTAGTAACTCACAGGGGATGAGCCCTGCGGGTTGCTGGACAGCGGCAGAGAGACAGACGGGTTCTCGTAGTATGTGTGGAAGCCCAGCCGCTCCCCTCCGTTGCGCATGCCGTCTGCGTGTCCGGAGTGCAGGGAGTACGGGGAGCAAGTGGGGCAGTGGTTGTGGTTGTGGTGAGAAGAACCCGTGTCCAGCTGATCCAGCGAGACGGGGGTGATGGCCGCGCCGTCCATAGCCAGGGCGTTGCAGGCATTGCAGGGGAAGTGAGAGAGTGGGTCGGCTCCCACCACGGAGCCCATGTCAGCCTCAGAATCATTCTTCTTACAGCAGTAATACTGCAGAGGAAAGAAAACAGGGGACAGATAGGCCTTTCACACCGCCGCAAAATCGGAGCTAGTTCTGGGCTTGTTCGGAGTTAGAGCCAGTGTTTTGGTTTCACACCGCCAGAGAGCCTGCTCCGGGCCGTAAAAACCGGGGGAACTCATACCCCAGGATTGAGCAGGGTTTGATAAGAACTGCTTGCGCGAACGGTTGGGGGAGGGATTATCCTGACCAACCAGAGCAACTCAAACCTCATGCCCGCCATATTTAAAAACACCGCTACTACGAGACGTAAACATAACATAATTACCGAACGTAGCGATCAAATTGACCGGCGAGAATACGCTGTATGGGTCCTGTTTGCTTAAGAAAGCAAAGCGAGAGCCAACAAGTGTAAAAATAAGACGTATTCGCCGCTGTTGTTGTGCTTAAAGCTAGCGGTAGCTTTAGCGTTAGCCACAAGAGCAGCGGCGTCGGGTGACGTACACACACGTTTACAGTGACGTCATGACGTTGCTCTCTTGCCGGCTCCATGGCTGTCTCCGGTCGATGTGAAACCAACCGGTTCATAACTGGGATAAGGCTGTAACCAGTTTTGAACTGACCCCAACACCAGCCTGGAACTGACTCTTGGTTCATTTTGGTGTGAAAGGCCTAAGAGACACCAAGAGGTGTTACTGTGTCAAAAAACACGATGTATTGTTGTGAACATGTTTGGGTATTAAAGGTGCCATGAGTAACTTTTAAATATTTCTGAAACAGTCTCCTTTTTCCTTTGATGATCATAAATGACATGTATCAGCAAATGAATGCTATTCATTTATTTAGTTTTTTACATTACCTTAGAAGCACATACACACACATTGAGACACTTTATACCTGAAGTCTACAGTAACAGAGAACTGCTACAATGAGCAGCAGTATCACTCCGGCGAGAATTCCTCCGGATATAACGATAGTTCCCGCTGACATTCGACCAGCTCCCCATCAAACCCTTCAAAGTGAGACAGAGGGAGAGGACAGCAAGAGAGAGAGATTGAAGTTTGAAGACAGAAAGAGAAGGGGGAAGCAAAAAAGAGAACAAGCTTTGGGACGTCTGAATTTCGGTACAAAAGAATATACTGCAAGATATTCAGCTTACTTATGTCTAACAAAGGTTTCTATAGTGCCGGCAAAGAAAACCAATGTAGGGTGAATTAGCACCATCATGATGTAACATCAACTGATGAAACCTGTTGTAACTACTTGGTTATATGCAGCTGTTATCAGACAGCTGGGGAAGTTTCAGGCCCTTCAGAAACATTTTACGGATGATAAATAGAAGAAAAAATACATGAAATTACAACAATAAAATCTTGACGTCACCACAAATCATTTTGACACATTGCTCCAAAAAATGCTTAGTTATGTTCACATACTAAACAAATTCGATACATTGTGTTTATTAGAAAGTTTTAGATGTTCTGGTAAAGTTTATTCTAAACTAAGCTAAGCCAATTGCCTTGGCTACAACTCTGTACTTAACACACAGATGTGAGAGTTGCATCAATCTTCTCTCATGATCCTATTCTCAGGGATACAACACAGAAAAAATCATTTCACCCCTCGACGAAAACAATTGGACACTTACATTAGAAGACAGCGGGAGATGCAGAGATGGAGGAGTGTGAGAAGGTAGGAAACCATGACAGGCCTGTGGAGTGTTACTCTCAAAACCTCCTCTCAGTGGAACACCTGCAGGAAAACAAATAAGGTTCTGTTAAACGGATGACGGAAATATAGGACTGCAGTTCAGTGGTAGACTGTAGCTCAGTACATTTTACTCAAGTAGATGGCTGGATACTGTACTGTACTTTAACAGTTTTGAACACAAGACTTTCACTTCTAGCAGTACAATTTTTTTACACTGTGGTATTTCTACTTTGACCTAAGTAAAGGATTTGAGTAGTTCTCGCACCACTGCTGCAGCTAATTCTTATTCTCATTATGGGTTAATCTGCTTTTTTCTTCTTCAAATAATCAAGTAATGGTTTGGACTCTGAAATGTCTAAAATAATTAATGGTGCCAGCTCCAAGTTACCAGAGCCTACAAGAGATGTACTTCAAACAGTTCCGTTTGATCAACGGCCAGCAAAAAACTAACTGAATTATTGAATTAAGTTGATTCTGATTCAGAGAAAAGCAGCAAATCAAAACATTTGGGAAGTTGGAACAAGCTTATGGGTTGTTGTGGCTGTGGGGATTGCAAACATTAAATTACTTAAGGCTCTTTAACTGATTGTGATTTAATGTCAGATTAAATCAACTAGTTGTTTCAGCACAAGTCTGTATATATCACCCTATCCCGTTTCATGTGGAATCAGATGTGTGAAATACTCATACATATTTTTCCGCATTTCCCCACACCTATTAGGGAATCATTTCAATACATTCATGCTGCCGATTCTGCAGTCATCTACAATCAGCATAAAAGTTACTGGCAAAGCAAGCAAATAAATCTGCATGATGCTATTATCACCGAGGCGGAAAACTTATTCCCATACTTCACATTCAAAGCAACATCTGCAAAGCGTGAGTGGATTCCAACAGGACCACTTTTGGATGGCAAACGGACCCTCAGGACGTAGATTAGCATGCCGAATGCAGTAAGACCTACTGGGCAAACTTGCCATATGGCCACTATATTGTATGCATATATGCAGCACAGTTTCAGCATACTAAATCCGATTCTTATGTGCCTCTTTTCTGTCATTTTTGGTTCACTTTGACGGATTCAAAGGCCCCTCTGAAAGTTGCATGGGTAATGGTAATGATCTCCTGGATAGCGGTACAGCAATTACAAAACACAGTTTGAAACATAAACACAACTTAATGTTTTAATGGTGAATGCAAATCTGACAGACTCACTGATTGGCAGAGCCACACAGGGGCAGACATTGTTTAAATGAAAATAAATAAAGAGTCCAAGCACGTAATTATCTCCACATACGCAGAGCAATGTTTGGCTGTAGCCTCAAACAGACCTTAAAGACAGGTCTATCTGACAGATAGTAAGACATTAGCTGTGTGCAAGAGGATTAGAATAAGTGTTTTGATGCCTTACTTTCTTCTTCTTGGCAGTCACAGTAAAATGCCAAACACACATCTAGATATATTACACACATAATTAGATGACCTTTTATACATCAGCATACATTTTTGTTAGGATTTTGACATTAATTTAGACTAATTTATATGGTTGAGTTCAGGCCCATCTTGAGCACTGCAATTATAGTAATTACAACACCAGATAACTTTGTATATGAACTGTTCAAGGTGATTAACGGAAAACATTCAGATATTTCTCAGCGACAGAGCAACATTTAATTATACCAATTAAATTGATTAAAAAAAATCAAACTTCTTCCTCATTGCTGGTGTATTAATGTAATTTTCTTAAAAGCTACAAGCCTCCTACGGCTATAAATCAAAGTGAATATAAATAATAGTCTTATCGCCTGATGAAATGGTTTAAACGTTTCGGCACTTGTTGTTGTGTCATAAATGTCAAATCTCCGCCAGAAGGTAAAAACAAATGCTGGTTTGCGCTTGGGTGGTTTGGACTGCTGCCTGACTGTGGAGCCAAATGTTCCCCACATTGCCTGCAGTTAAATCAAGCCAGTTCTCTCCCCCCTCCTGTATGTCCTTTTGCCTTTTTCCCTCTCTGAATAGAAACAAAAAAGCCTGATAAATGGAACATAACCTTTTACAAATTGTTGCAAAATAGGGTTATGGTCACACATCTTTACATTTAACATTGAATGACCACAAATGTTTGAGTGAAAATTGTGTGTGTGTGTCGAAATGAGCATGTGAGCCTCCCATCCAGACAGCTCAACCGATGCAGTACCAACCAATTGCGTCACCGTGCTAAATTATATACACCACGGGCCACGATAATGTCGTTAAAAGCGATGTGAAGTCTCTCTTGCTCCCCATTTTCTCCATCTCTTCACCTCCTCCCTCTCGCTCACTCACTACTTCATGCCTCCTCTGTCCTCCTTTATGCCTCTCATTCACTCTTTTAGCCATGTAGTCCTCTTTCACCACACTGTACATCCTTTTCCTCCTGCTCAGTCCTTTAATTTCCCTCTGCTTCCACGGCATGACAAGACCTGCGCTTCACTGCTGAGCTACTATAGCACGTTTATGCAGAAATTATGGTATTCCGTGATGTATACCAGCTAATACAATAGAATCTCTCTAGAAACACAAAACCAAATTATGCAAGTAAAGGCACAGATTAGACCATTTCCAACAGACCGGAGAAACATAAATGCCAAGTGACAGAGGTTGTGAAACTCAACTGGAATATGTTACAGAATCTTAGTCAGCTCAGTTCATGTATGACCCTCAGTGGGTTCAGAGTGGTCTGATATGTGCAAACACACACATATCACAATCCTTGGATCACAAAACAACCAGTTGACCTGGAAGGAGTTATAAGGATCTGTCAGAAATCCAATCAGTGTTTCAAATGTGTCAGGGATGAAGGGGGGAATGTCAGAGGAGGCAGAGAATGGGTGAAGGAAATGTGCATCGATATTGTGTGTGTGTGTGTGTGTGTGTGTGTGTGTGTGAGAAAGGGGCCCAGCGGGAGGAGTTAATTTTTTGCAAAGACAATTGTTATGTGACCGGCAGTTGAACCACATTGTAGAAGAAGTTTTTTTGGTTGAAGAAAACTTCAAATCTTTACTTAGATTCAAAGACCAGAGCATCCTGCTCAGAGCAATGCCAGAGTCTTGTCTGAGTTGCATACACAAAATGAGCTGCTTTATACAAAATGGTTGACATGGTCAGATACAGTAGGTAGAATAACAATGGAACTATCAAGTTTGGCTCTTGGATGACATAAATGCTAATTTGAGTCTGGAAGCTTCCAGGATGGCCCACACCAAGGGTGTCAGCCCCCATAAGACTGATTTAATCACAATAGAAAGTCCAGACAGGATACATTAGTAGTTAAGATTTGATCTTCATCATGATCTTCTTTAGCTTTGGATAGCCATGCGAAGATATGAACATGTCATGTCACGACTAGTATCCTGGGGCCGTATTCACAAAACATTTTAAGGCTAAGAGTAGGTCCTAACGTGCTGATTTAGGAGTAACTCTCAAAAATAAGGGGCGTTTCACTCCTAATTTTAGGACTCCTAACTTTTTAAGATAAGTGTAATTCACAAAGCATTTTAGCGCTAAAACTAGCTCCTAAATCTATAAAAAGCTAGGAGTCCTCGAGAGGACTCCTAAGTCACTAAGAGTAAATCACAGACAACCATTTGATGGTGTTTTGGAGAGATTTAATGCTAGTGAGCTTTATAAAAGGTACCTTTAATAGCTGTAAGGGTTTAATGATCTTAGTAAAGCTATATTTAGAAAGTATAGACACATTTATATTTATTATATTGTTATAAAAAAATATTTATTAAGTTCATTTTCCTCCAGTTGCTTTGGGTTTATGATGCACTGAAAGTTACTGTTGGTGTCACGTTTGGGTTTAATTTCCTACTAGAGGCCTATATGGCGCTTCGCAGCATCTCCTCCGTTCCAGAGATCCGCTACTGTATAGTTGCGCGTCTCGCCTTTTTCCTTCCGCATGTACTTTACGATTTCGCCGGCTGTTGTTTCTAAATTGTGAATTTCCTGGTTTGTCGCTGTCTGACTATTGCTGCATAGTCGCCGTTGAGAGAAATACAGTGAGAGTGCATGGCGTGCAGCTGTTCAATGAGGATATTTTTCCGATTCAAATCATTGTAAAATTTAAAATGAATAGACCTATGTGGCGCTATTGTAGGTTAATTGTGAACAAATGTGTGGGAAACCCTGCAGTATCTTGGTTTCATGTTAAATCAGTGTCACTTGTCATTAATTGTATATAAAAACTCTTTACTTTAATACAGCGACACGATATGGATATCTCCCACAGTGTTTCCATCATAAATTCACTCTTAGCTCTCATTCCCTCTCAGCCAATCACTGTGGGCATAGAAGGAATGAACATGACATCATCCATAGCAACAGGGTCAACACCGCCCTCTAGTCTTAGCTTAGGAGTCCCTCCCATTCCTTAGTAAAAGTTGGTCTTATCAGCTTTGTGAATAGGTTTTAAGAAATTACTCCTTACTAAGAACTTTTAGTGCTCCTTAAGAGTACTCTTAGCGCTAAGATAAAATGTTTTGTGAATACGGCCCCTGGTCATTAATGCAATTCCTGATATTATCTGGATAATGGAAATTCACCACAATCAACATATTCTTATTATGAGAGTTATTTTAGAGATTTGCAAAATAATCGAATCAGTCGATCATTTCAGTAATGTTTTTTTTTAAGCAAAAATGGAAAAAAATTCTCTCACAAGCATTTTCCTGAAACAGTTTGACTGATTGGTGAGATGGTTAAACCTTTGTTTAAGCTATCACAGCATCATATAGTTATTCGACCTTCATAGTGTTTAAAATGTTGAGGGAGGTGGAGAGGTTTCACCCTCCACTTGCAGAGCTATATTTATCCATTTTGTCGTCTCTTGACAAAGTGAAAAGCAGTAGATGAAAGGCAGCTGAGAGAGGTGTCATATTTTAATTTGTTTTCACTGTGGGAGCTGAAATGATCCTAGCAGCCAGCTTAACTACAGAAACACACATGATTTTTGTGTGTGTGTGTGTGTGTGTGTGTGTGTGTGTGTGTGTGTGTGTGTGTGTGTGTGTGTGTGTGTGTGTGTGTGTGTGTGTATGTGAACATGCTCATACACACACACACACACACACACACACACACACACACACACACACACCTACACAACCATCTGCTAGTGCTAACATATCCCTAATCGAAAGTTGTAGAGGTAAAAACACAGCTTCAGTCAGAAGTTTCACGTGGGATGATGAGGTGATGATTACCGTCTGAAATAGAGAGCTTATTCTCCCATGTGATGCCTGTGTGAGCCATAAAGCTTTGATGGGAAATGTAAGCTTAGCATATCAGCAGGGACTGCAGGAAGTTGCTTGGTTGAGAAAGGGTCCAGCACATAATAATGCCCATATTTTCTTAACTTTGAATGAAGTCCAGAGTTGCATCCAGTCTTTATGCTAAGCTAACTCCGCCTCAATCCATCAACAACATTGAAAATATCCATCACAAGCTCCTTGAGCCCAACGTGTCTTAAATAGTTAAAAACCCATAAACAACGATATGCAACAGAAAATCCACAAACGTTCACAGTTCAAGAACATTGAAAGAGAAAATGTTTGGCATCTGCGTTAAACAATTAATCGACTTGAATTCTATTTCAATTGGCTCATGAAGTTATCGACTAATTGTTGCAACCTGTTCGATTTCCACTTACATTCTGTTTTATTCAAAACATATTTTATTCTATCAAAATATCTCTTGGCAATCCCTCAGGCTTAGCTGACGGATCATCTTTATTCTTTTAAGGCTGTGTCACTGCAGATGGACATAATATAAAGTATGAATATATGCGTTTAATTTTGAGCTACCATTTAAGAAGATTTTAGACACAAGACAGAGTCATTATGTGGATGATTCTTAATTCATCTCAAAGGGACGGAATGAAGAAGCTGAGAGATGATCTTACAACAGTAGATGGATGGGGAACAAGGGACCTTACACAGAGAAAGAGAAAGAGAAAGAGAGAGAGAGAGAGAGAGAGAGAGAGATGGAGCGAGAGAGTGGCGGTACCTGAGTGGCTCCTTGATACATCCATTCTTAAATAATGATGTGAATATTTCGTTTGAGGTGGCCCTCTAACTTTGCGCTGGAAATCACGGGCGAGTCCTTGCAATTTTAAAAGGCCCTGGGGCTTCAATTATTCAGGTATCATTCCCATAACAATTTTTTTCCATCACGGGGCAATTTAGCCAGGTAGTAAAATCGGGACTTTTCTGCCTTGTCCGCCTCTGAAAGCACTCATCTCAGCGTGTGAGGAGAGGAACACATCCACATCTAGGACAGAGACACCCGAGGCTGGAGCAGCAGGAAACAAAGACAGCAAAGAGTAGAGGGGGAAGAAAAGGAGGGGGAGAGGAAAAGTAGATGATTTCATTTTCAAATAGTCTAAACGATCAAACTCAGTCTTCCACTTCACCCATAAGAAAACCGCATAACACTCGCTCTGGTCTCCTTTTTGTGTTATGAGGGGTTTCCAAGTCTCATAATTAGGCTACCTCAGTGTTATTTAGTTTGGATCATCTGTGGTTGATTAGGTAAGCAGCTGGATGTGTGGTCTAAACAGAGGTGGAATTCTGTGTGGATAATGCAAAAAAACTAACAAAAAACAAAACAAAACAAAAAACACTGAAATGCAAAGGAGCTGCAGAGATCTATAGATGAAGACATCAGAGCTGAAACACAAGTGAACACTTTCAGTTACACAGTTCGCCCAGAGCTAAATCCCTGAGGTGCAGAGCAGAGATCAGACACACCACGCAAACAACCTTCTGGCAAAAAAAGAGACAGCTTTCTACTTGGCTTCTTTCTGACCCGATGTGCTTTCTGGCAAACAGTGTGTGCTTTGTACCGAGAGAGATATTTGCAAATAAGCATGCTCAAACAAGCAGCTTACCTGCAGAAGTCACCATCTGGGGGATAGCATCCTCGACTGTGCTGCAAAGCCCCCTGGGACGGCAAAAGCAATAAAAAAAGAGAAAAGAAATAAAGACATGACATCAGTTGAAACAAAGACGCCTCGGGGCTCCAGCAGCGATAAGGTCAGCACTGCAGATACAAGTAAATTAGCCTGCTTGTTTGAAATGAACTCTGTCTTCTTTCAAATTCATTCATTAATCACTCATATCATTCGTCACCCACATACTCACTGTTCTGTCAGTTCTCATAGGTTACGTATCACAAAGAAGAAATTGGTTGTAGTTTAGTGCACCATATTTTCTTTAGCATGAATGAAATTAAATCCACAACTGCAAAAAAATAAAGAAAGACATGAATTATCTTAAAATAAATATGTATAAATCATAGTCGCCAGAGGCAAGCTAGTCATGCAAGATAAAGTACAGATTGAATGCAGATTTCATGCAAATTATTTTCTCTATAAATATAATGCAAACAGCCTAGGCTACTATAGGCTGTATTAAACTATCAGAAGTGAATACAATTGAAAGTAATCCTTAACCTTTTTCACTGTACAGTCCAGCTAATGTTAATACTTTAGGATACACATCATTGCAAGTAATGTCAAACCACATTACCTCTCACTTTTACCTCTAAACGAGATAAAGTCATAGGCTCATAGCTAATCTGTTAACCGAATTGGCAGCTGGAGGTCAATTTAGCAGCTGTTACATCACTGATGAGCCTCATTTTTACTCAATTAAGCGGATACATTGGTGCGCAGAGGCGTTAAAGTGGCTCAAGGGTGATTGTAAAAATTCCTTACCTTTCAGATTGAAACAAATCCCAGCAACCTGTTTGAGGGACCGTTTCTTTTTATGTGTATATTAGATAACTGCGCTCGGGTCCAGTATGGTAAGCTATACGCGGCTCCACACACACACACACACACAATAAAGTCCGCTGATTTCCGCTCCAGCACCGCTCATTAAAGGCGCCAGGAGCCCCACTGTGCTCGCTCTACAAACGGAACCATCACGTCATTATCTGCGGTCGGTTATCCCCTCTTCTTCTCCCCCCGGTTCACTCACAGCCAGGTGCCAGTGAGGGCCTGTGGGAAATCTCATGGCATCCTCCCCCTTTGTGGAGCGCTGGAGACGGACGAAACGAGGAGGCGGCAGTCCGGCTGCTGAGTGGCACCGCTCGGCATAGATGCGTCCTCAGCGCGCGGCTCCCTCCCGTTGGGGCGCCGGTCCCGGTGGGGAGGGGTGGGAAGAGAGAGAGCAGCGTTGTGGGGCGACGCTGTCAGCTGTGAACCGTGTGATATCACTTTACCGGGAGGATGGGAGGGGGTAGTAGGGGTGGTAATGATCAGTTGTCGTCGCCAGAGGAAAGCGTAAAACTGGTCTGGAGTAGCTTTGAACCGTGGTGGTGAGACCACACTGAAGGAAAACTAACTACAATCCAAAATATATATTGAAAAAAATTCAGATTAGAAATGCAAAAAACGCATAGCTGCCGAGTTCAACAGAATCCTGATATGTTAGCCACATAGCAGCTTTAATTAGCCTATGTTTAAGAGTTGCTGATGCTCTATTGGTCAGTTTTTAACTGATGTTTGAAGGAAAAGTTTGGGTTAACAGGTTGCAGCAGGACAGTTTTTTTTAGGTCCTCATATATCAGGAGAGTGCACTCATGGACCATTTGACCCCTGACCTTCTGACAGGGCTTACTGCAATGATCATAAAAGCCTTTTATCAATGAATTAATAAGACTTAAAATTGTCGATGGCTTACTAACTTTTGATGAGAAAAGCAGTGTCCATAAACAATGATCTTATTTTAATGTATTAGTGAGGCATTTAATATGTATAATCCCTTATTAAGACTTGATATTACTTAGAAAGCAAGACAAGGATTGATTGATGTTTATTAATGGCTACCTGTAGATTTTATCTATGGTATAACTGATATATAAAGCATTAGTGAATAATTTAATAACCGTTATAGTGCCATATAAAACCATTAGATAAGGTAAGATAAGGGGCCATAAACCTCACCAAAAGGGTCCGGACAGAAAAGCCTAAAAGGAAAACGGTTTGGGTGAGTGTAAGCTGCTGTCCGTGGTGCTGAAGTTCACTACGAGATATGAAACACACTAATGCAGTCATCTCTTTATCTCATATTATTCATGCAACTAAAGGATAATCTCAGACATCGTTGCTACGCTCTCTTCATCTTCCCAAAATCCCTAAAGCATCTGGAGCCAACCATCTCGAACATGATCCATTTTGACCATAATGGCCCGCATAATGAGGAGATTTAGCCTGGCTACATTTGTTAAAGTATAATCTTGATTCAGAAAAAGCGTCTCATCTCTCTTTAGCGCTTCCCTGCATCTGTGTGTCTCCGGCTAAATTAAGCTAGTTTTGTAGCAGGGGGCTGATGAAGGCAGGCCAGTGGGGAGTTCTAAGATTACTGCTCAAATTGAATAAAGGAGTCGACACATTACAGCGGCTTAGATGATATACCCCACTGAACTGGTTAATTAAAAAACAAACAAAAAACAGCACAATGTTATACACGGCACACAGAAACACAAACACACACACAAACAACACGTTTAAACCAAGGCCAGCTCCTCTATTCATCGCCGTCTTTTACCCCCATGTATCTTCCGTCCCCTGCCTCATAACTTGAGTTCATTATTGCCTTGGCAGGGTTCCCTCAGATGAAATTAGAACAACAACAGCCACGACACAGAGAGTGTAGCAGTACAAAGTTTGTACAGGGTGAAGTCGAGAGCCTGTGTATGCGTGTGTGTGCTGAACAAATCTAATCTTCTCTGATTCACGGGTAATCTTGTCTGCATGCATTTGCGATACACTTCCTCTTTGCGTATGTACTCAGTCTGAGAGATGGAGACAGAGAGCCAATGAGAGAGAATGGCTTCTGACAGCGGAACACAGCATGAGCAATACTCTATGAGATGAAGTCACAAAGCCTTTCTTAGCAGGGCCACCGGTTAGAGTTGAAGGCGCCGGCTGAGTTCATTTACTGGCAATACTACTTGTGACACAGTTACACACCCTGAAGGCTGAATTACGCCTTCACCATCCAGAGAAGTGCTTAGGCATTGCTGTTGGCTTTTGAACAGACGGACTAGGGGAAAGACAAAGTCTTCGGATGGATGATCCACTCGATCCTAGATTTTAAGTTTGCATTGGTTGTTAAAAAAAATATATATTTTAAAATCTTTCACTCTCTTATGCACAGAAATAAAGAGATATATTCTTCCTTTAAAACATGCTTAGCCCTGCTAGCTAGCTCAGTGGATGGCAATGTCGGTGAGTCACTGATATAGTGCAGATATTCATGGTCCCCAGAGGATGAATCCAACTGATTCTGATGGTCCCCTGACTTTTTCTCTAGCTCCACCATGAGGTGGAGATAGTTGATTTTAAAGTGAAATGTCTCACCAACTACTGGATGTATCGCAAGGAAATATGGCTCAGATGTTGTAATTGCTGTCAAAATGAATTGTCATATCTTTGTTTGACACACAACTTTCGATCTAGTGCCACTATCAGGTTAAAATGTCCATTTGTCCAACACTTTTTTTTACTACTTTATGACCATTACTGCGAAACTGGTACTTTATTTGTGTGTAAATAAGCCAATGTTAACTGACTAACCTACTTTCCATCCATTTAGCTATCTATCTATATGGGAAATTAAATCTGCAAACAAAATATTTAAGGCTACGGGTTTCTTACGGAACCTATCATACATTTCTGAAAAGAAAAGGTGGTCACAATGTCTCAGGGCAAGCTCAACATGAGAGTGAAAACTATGAATAAAGGATCTATGAAATCCTTTATTGCTAGTGACAGGCAAAAATTGTCCGCTGCAATCCGGCAAGGTACAGAGACAGGGAGAATATAGCTACAGTAAATCGTGTTATACTTACTACAAACACAAACTGATTTATCTGTCAATAAAGCTTTTCTCAGTGGCTCCACTGAAGAAGGACAGAAGTTATGGAAATGGCGCATTAAAAAGGCTTTTACTGGGGGGTAGCTCAATTGAAGATATAAGAAAAATGCCATGCAGGTAGCATTACACCAGGTTACAAAAGAACGTGAAAGAAAATAAAAAATAAGTGTTTTCTTGTTACCAAACGTAGTCAAGTGCGTTATATGGCCTCAAAGCTCACAAGATTGAAACAGCTGTCGACATCCTGGATTGTGAAAACAGATGTCAAACATATTAAACCTGCAGAGAACTGTTGGCATTTTCTCAGATTGTACTATACACAGGAAAGGTGATGTGTGGAGGCAGCACAAGGAGGACCAAAGCTTTACTGAGGCTAAAATGGCCTCTATTCCTTGGTATTAGTTCATAATTCACAGAATCCATTTTGTTCATAACAGCTGCTGCAGTATCTTTTGTCTAGTGTAGGACAGGTGTCCAATCCTTAATATCCTGTATTCTCCACAGAGGAGATGTAAGGTAGCTGATCAAGCAGAGAGGCACAGCTTAGATCACAGTAAACCGAAAACTAATTAGATGTGTTTGTCATCACAAGGGATGTTTCTGTGGAACTGTACAGTAGTCTACGGCACGACCATATACCCAGGACTTCAAATCGTCAAGTGAATTCCACATTGTGTCATTAAAGAGTGTTGCACCACCATCCATCCCACTTCTTTTCAGCCGGGCCTCCTTTAATGTGTCTCTTAATCATTGTGTACTGTGTTAATGCCGAAAAGCACCTTATGAGCCCATTTCTCTTCTTTTAATGTTACTGTGCACTGCTGGTGCTTCCCTACAGACAGTACTGTAGCCTATCTCTCAGCCAAAGAACCGATATCAAATGTCCTCTTTAGTTTAAAGTTGGAGTCAGCTATTCTCGAGGCCTCTTGTCAAAATCACTTTTTGGAAAAAACGTGAGTATTTCGGCACAATCTGCTTCATGTCCGTATTGTGTGTGTGCGATGAAAACAAAATCTGGTGTTAATACACAGCCTAGGCTCTGTAAAACGGTATGTAAACAAAGGGGGCCACCGTAGCTAGCAACAAGACAGTTTACAGATCCTAGGCTCAGGCTCTGTATGAACACTGGATTTTCTTTCAGCGTGCACACAGTAGGACAGGTGGCGGATCTTATCTCGTATTACCTGGAAACAGACTTATTTACATTTGAATTATTGTTGTGTATTGTGCAGCCTACATATTTAGATACATTTTATTTTATTGCGTTAGGCTATAGGGGAAATATTCTTTATAGTTGTACATTCTTTTTCATCTTATTTCTGTCCTATAACATTATTTTAAATGGGACCAGCAACCGAATTTTCCCCCAGGGATTAATAAAGTATTGGATTCTCATTCTGGTTTTAGGTAGCTTTGGTCTGAGTTTTGTGGGCTTTGATTTACAATAACTCTTTTTCACAGCAGACAACTTAACTAAAGCAGTAACAGCACAGGAGGAACTAACATCATTAACTATGGCTCTGTTCCATTACTATTGGGCGAGAACATACAAAACCAAAACCCTGGAAATGGTATAGGCCTACATAACACAGCCTTCATTATAGTTATTAATGACACCTGTGTTTGACCTAATCAGCCATATCAAACTGTCTGCAATGAAAATGGCTATAAGCCAGTCAAATATGGGTTGCTTGCAGTGATGACCTAGACTGTATGGTGATGGCCCAACTCTTGAGTTCTCGTTAATCTCATTATTTTATTTTTCCAGACCCGTTTTCCTGTCGAAACTTTTCTATCTACCCTAACCTGAAGTGAACCTTATCCCTGGACCCTGCCTTACTCAGTCAGTATGCAGGCCTACAGCAGAATGAGAGAGAAAAAAACTACAGCTTATAGTGTAGGCTACACTTGATGAGAGAGAGAGAGAGAGAGAGAGAGAGAGAGAGAGAGAGAGAGAGAGAGAGAGAGAGAGAGAGAGAGAGAGAGAGATGGATTTTACTTATGGCTCACCGTCAAGTGTTCAAAGAAAAAACACTAAGAAACTACTTTATGCTAGCTAGCCAACCAATCGTCAGGCAGACATTATACAGTTAGGAACTAGCTAACGAACATTGTTCAGCATTCAAGGTTAGCTAAACATATACAAATCAGCCAGACAAGTTTTCCTAAACACTTAGTGGAGACCGAAAAAAGAACTAAAATAATTGTAAATATAAGGACTTACAATAGTCAGTTGGTCAGAAACATGACTCCTACCGTTATGCTGTGTCTTACGGATGTGCCAATTGAGAACTGGTTGCTTACAAATTCATATTACTTGAAACATGTTACTTCAGAAGTTGTGTTTAACGATTGTTTCTGCTGCCCCCAGGTGGCCAGAAAAGTAGGGAATATGATCGAATGTAATTGCTCCCGCAGCTGTTATGCTGAGTTCTGCATACCTTTTCTCCTTTGCCGAATAATGCATTCGCACATTGTAACTGTAACAGCCAAATATACATTCTCATTATTCGGAAAGAAAGAAATTCATTACAAAATAGGTTATATGTTTTGGGGTCATATCCTAAAGCTTATAGTGTACCCATAAAAGCCTGTACTTTTCATTTGGATGAGCTGGTTTGCCTGCCCTCACACAGGTAAGCGAGGTTATCATCATACACAAGGCTATTGCGGGTGAAGACTTTGCTACAGTATGAGGCTTCCCTGTGGGCATATTAGTCAATTCTGTTAACACGCTCCGCTGTGCTGGGCTCCAGGATTAGTTTTTAATTACATTCAATAGTGTAGTGTCACCAGCCGCAGGCCCGGCACAATATCCCCTGCAACAACCTTCTCTTCAGGGACAAGAGGGCACAGCGTCGGTGAGCAATGTGCAATTTACACATAAATTAAACCTGTGCAAATTAAACAGCTGCTTCCATACTGAGTCACCAAACACTTCTGACTTTAAAAAGGACCTTGCCGCTTGTCTTGAAGAGGATTCAAGCAAAACTCTCATCTGCAAAACATGCAAAATGTTAAAAAGTGTAAATATAAATGCCATCAAACCTTTGGTATGAGCTGGTAGACTAGACACAATCAATATAAACTGTATTGTAGCCTCAACATTGTATAATGTGAGTGTACTCCCAGTATGAAGACAACTCACTTGCTTTGAGTATATTTCCTGTAATCGGTGCATTGCTTTGTTCGTTCACTCATCACCCATCGATTTTATTTCTTTGCAGTTTCGTACCATGGCATGACCCAGGTCAGCTACAGTAATAACAGAGCAGAGCTTGAAATCCAGCACACAAGCACACTAATACACACATCTGGAGATCAAAGGTGTAAGCATATCTGTTATTTTTCACAGTTGATTTCTGTTTTTAAAATGGTTATTTTTCACAGTTGATTTCTGTTTTTAAAATGGTAGTAAACTCCAGTGTGCGCTCCAATGCAAACATTGGCAAAAAAAGAAAGGGATGTGATAGCAGCGGAGCTTTTGAGAAAAAGATTTAGCGCTCATTATCACACTCCCTTTGTCTGAGGAAGTAAAATATATGAGTTTGAGAAAGCAGATCAGATTATCACTAAGTTAAAACAAAACTCTATATCATCACTTGAAGGCTTTTATCTGTTTTTTTGCCTATGCACAGTGTGGGTAAAAACTACAGTCGAGCCCCAGAGACAGAATCCAGGTGGAGAGAGGAGCCCAAGCTGTGTTTAACCTTGGTTCACCTCCACATATTTAGTGACTGCATCTCTAATGAGGCAGAGTCCCTGAACCGGGCGCAGTAAGAGGCCGAGCACATGGCCATCTGTCTGTCTCAAAGTCTGAGAGCGAAGTTCATTCCAGTATCTTGTGGTAAGGGAAGAGGGGCAGGTCTCGTGTGAAAGCGGGTATGTCCATGATGGCTATTGCGCCCGCCATTTTGGGAGAGGGGGGAAGGAAGGTGAGCTTGGACACCTCGCCATAGGTAGAGCCACATAGATCCTCCTCTTTGCCCTCTTGTTTTCCTCCACCACCCTCCTCATCATTTTCTTCAGCTCCGAATCCCACCACCTTCAGGAGACAGAAAGACATTCAGTGTGTTGAAAAAAGGCAGAAAAACCCTTCTCCTTCACTAACACAAACACTCACAAACAAGATACTACTTACATGGACGCTGAGTTTGCGGCTGTTCTCTCCTCGATGTTCTTTGAACCAGGAGACCATCTCAGCCCTGGTCATCTGCTTCAGAGCATAGATCTAAAAGCACACAGAAACATTGAGGGTGAGAACACTTGGAGAATGACAAGGCGACTGTGTAAAAAAGGAGTCCATCGTATTGACGTGAACACAAAGATTAATAACCCAACTTTTTGCGCTCTTGTGGCTTTTGGTTGTATGGCTCATTTACTGTATAGTTTGGTCTCATCGCTTTTATCGACCCCGTTCACAGTAGCCGTTTTCAGAAAAAAAACCTCAGATAAACCCACTGAACAGCAGCGAATGGTAAACAGACACATGTTCTAGCTGGAGGAGAAAATGGAGCAACTAAAGGCTAAATGATAAGTCCCTCAGAATTTGGTGGAGACCAAGCCAAAGCTAAACAGAGGGTCAATATTAGACTTACATTCTTGAGATGGGATATGCATCTACGGCATTTGTGTAAATTAGCAGTGTTTTGTTGCCATTACATATTTAAAACGTGATAATAAGGCAATGCTGTGTAGGTCTTTCACCTCTATGTGGATAAGTCAATAAAGCAGTGACTTTACATAGCCGGCTAAATTAGTAATAATATAATATTAAAAAAAAAAAAAAAAAATAAGAGGGGCGCGGCACCGCTGCGACCCTGCAGTTACACTATCTTCTGTCCACCCATGTTATTGTCACTGTCTTGTATGTTTCTTGGAGAGGTGTGTACTGAAAAGGCAAATTTCATTGTGCTGTAACGGTGCATATGACAATAAATCTATCTATCTATCTATCTAGTATGAGGAATTAGATTGGACATAAAATGTTGTAAGCTAGATGGAATTTACAATATGTGTTTGTGCAAAACGTGGGACTACAGTTCTGGTTTATCTTGTGTGTTTGATATTCTGAATATTTTTGACAAAACTGAAAAAAAGAATAGGGCACATATGGCCTGGTAATGTAAATGTGAAGGATTGCCAGAGTCGAAACGTGGTCCCCAACAGAATAAAGAGGGTGTCTATTTTCTAGATTTGTCTATTAAGCTCATAGCTGTGTCTGTCTGTCTGTGCACGCGTTGTCCTCACCTCCTTGTTGAGCCTGTCAAACACGTACTGCTGTGTAACCACCTCGGCCCAGGTCCTGTCCACCTCCTCCCCGAGGTGTGTGTCCTCACACTCCTTCAGCTTCACTAAAGCTGTCACCTGTACAGAACACACACGTGCGGTAGAATATTTTTTATTTCTAAACAGTGTTTTGACCTCTGCGAGTGTTTGACAAGCAGGTGTGAATGTGAGACTGTGGTCAGGAAACAGGTGGCAAATACACTAAATAATACGCAACAGAGACACAGACCTGGGTATTGAAGGCCTCCTCGGTCAGCGAATCGAGCATCTCCACATATGAAGCAAAAAACTCTTCGATCTTCATCTCCACCAATTCAGTACTGCAAGAGAAGAGTTCATGAGAGGTAAGAGATATATTATGGCTAAAGGGTGTATTTGATTCCTTTAATCATTTATCAGTCCTACTAGCTGCTCTTTCCAGGGCAAGACAGATTAATTGTAGCTTGGTTTCGGGTGAACAGTAAGATCTATTATACCCTGGTTCTTTGAAAGCGGTTAAGATGAATTGTGTATTGCTTTTGGCCCAATGAAAGGTTATGATAGAGCTGCGGACTCACTTGAACTTGGTGGCCTGCGTTTCCACGGTGACAGAGAAACCAAGGACGCCGGAGGTGTTTCTGCAGGTGGGGTAGACATGGTACCTGTAGAGAGGGAAATGAAAAAAAGAAAAAGAAAAATGATTACATTATATATTGCATAAAAAAGGAGAAATGTCCAAAATGTCCCACTTTTTAATTAAAAGAGGCAGATAATTGAAAACCTAACTCATATAATAGCAAACAGAAGAAACTATTTAAACTCTGGATAAATGTGAAATGTGGTTGTGTTCCAATGTAACGGGAACACGCTTGAACATTACCAGCTTATCCAGTTGTTTGAGCTGTGTTTATTTATATCCTCCAGTAAATTGCTCGCGGAACTGTGTAAGTGCATTAAGAGCAACTTAAAGAGTCAAATTACTTGGCCAATAAAGTCGATAATGCGGATTCTTGCAATTAAGTCCGAGACAGAGACATGTAGGCAACAACAGCAAGTACATTTCCATCCACAACTTCAATCGAGCACATAAAATACGTTGAGCGCAAATGGCAGAAAAATGGAAAAGAACTTAAAAATAAAAAAACGGGCTGGGTGAAGTACGACATATTGAAAAGCAACTATAAAATGGTATTAAGCAGTCAGAATTACTGTGGCTATATAAATGATGTAACCAGTATTTTATGTACTATGCATAAAAGTAGTTAATCAGTGAACATATAATATAAAAGTGATAACTATTATATATAGCACATTATATACAAGAAGATTAAATACAATGTGCTTCACGATGGACAGTACATAAATGACAATGAACACTATAGGTAGTAAGAGTTTAAGTTGATAAGGGGAGTTTTACATTTTCTCTTAAAAAGTTAGAAATCTAGGTTTAATGGGAACATAAAACCATATAAACCGATTCATATTTACATTTTTTCCAAAGGTTTTGTTTTAAAACAACCGAAACAAAATATTAGAGCGAAAACTCACCCCAGAGTCTCTTTGGTCCTGAGGAAGTCAAAGCAGGGTTCCTCCATGTGCATCTGAAAGAAAACCACAACTCATTCAAGCACGGGGGAAGAACAGAATGAACGGAGAAGATTAGGTCGAAAGGTAAAGGAAACTCTCAGCACTCACCACCAACAGCTCCATCAGCGTGTGCTCCCTTAAGGCCTTGAGGCCAGACTAATTAAAAGAAGAGAGAAAGAAAAACTGGAGGTGAAGTAGAGTATGTATAGTAAACGATGCTGTTAGTCAGTGATTGAACTGAAAGTACTGATTTACTTTACACATGTGGTTGTACCTGGTAGTAAACTGTGACCTCTGAGTTTGCATCTCCCTTACTGAGTGATTTGACCTTACAGATATGGTGCTTCAGAGGAAGCTCCACCACTCTGAACAACACCGGCACCTCTGCTGGAAGTTTGGAGAACTGCAACTTACTGCCAGAATAAAATAAATAAATAAAAAGGAGGTCAAAACAAGAAGAAAAGGGGAGAGAGAACAATACAGGTCAACAGGGGAATAAGTGAAAAAGGTGAAATTATCACGGGATACAACAACTGAAGCTGATGCAAATGACTGTATGGGCAGGAGAAAATAATCAATCTGATTGTATAGCATTGGTGTTCTGATTAGGGGGTGAATGCAGTGTAATGGCTGACTTACTCGTTGACGTACTGCAGGAACTGCTCTGACTCCTTGTGGAGAGAAAACACAATAAACGATAATGACCAGGTAGAAATAATTGACGGAAAGTGAGGAGAGAAAATCAGAAATAATATGTACGTACGTAACTATGTCAAGTACTCTCAGAATCAATTGATGCAAGTTCAGACATGATCATTAACTCATTCACAGGCTAATCAGCTAATTTCATTGTGAATCAATTCACTTGTTTGAGTGCCTGCCTGCCATCCACTTACAGTGCTGCATATGTTGCCCTGCACCAGTCCCTCTGCGTACAGCTCGGCCCCAAAACTCCGGCTGAACTCCATCAGCTCCTGGCAGGTGAGACCGGCCATCAGAGCCTGGTACTTCTCCACCATGGACCAGCGAGGGTGCTCTAACATCAGCAAACGCACATCTCTGATACAGAGGAGATGGGAGGGGAGTGAGAGAAGAGAAGAGAAGAGAAAAAGGAGGACAACAGAAGCTGTCACACATTTCACCACTAGAAGGCATCATAGACTCGACGATGAGTCACAAAGGAAAAATGAAATGTCAGAGAGAAAAGGAAAAAATAAAAAATAGAAGGTAAACAACTCACTTGCCGAGTTTCTCCGGTTTAATCAGGATGTTGAAGTAGGTTTTCTTGAGCTGCTCTGCGAACATGCTGAAGACACCAGGGGAGGCAGAGAAATCAGCCAGGTGGTCAATGATCAGGTGGAACAGCAGCTGAAGAGAGACATAAGACAGATACCAATCACCAGCATTAGCACACATGAATACAATGTAAACACATTTCTGTCTGTGTGTGTTTGCGTCTTTAATAATAATAATAATATGTGACTATGCATGCAGCTGGGTAACAGATAGTCTGTTGAAAAGACAGTTTCAAAAACCAATTAGCAACAGTGTATATGAAGAATTTCTGAAAGAGATAGTTTCGCATTTTGGCAACAAACAAAAAAAGATTATTTGCTTTCCTGCCAAGACTTAAATGAGAATGTGATTCCTGTGTCATGTCTGTTTATCTTGTTAATTGGGGAGCTTGAGAGGTGCTGAAAGGCATATTCTGTTTCCAGTCGTATTGCTAAGCTGAGCTAACCGTCTCCTGGCTCCAGCTATCTATTTAACATACAGACCAAGTGAGAGCGCTTTCAATCTTTTCATCCTACTCAGAGCATGAAAGCGAAATAATGTCAAATGTAGAACCATTCCTGTAATGCTTTATAGATCACCATAAAGCCAATAATGACCATTTAGTTTCTAGGTTGTGACAAATACCAGATGGTGAATAGCCGCCACTTTAAATGTAAAGTAATGAACGTAAAGGGCAAATTATGATTGTCTACATCTATAATGATGATATATAATAGCTTAAATGAATGATTTAGTACCATCGATAAGGATTTTATTCACAACTTACAGACAAAAGTAAAATATGAAAGTGCTGTCCGATAGCTATTTTGGCTACTTAACATCATTTATACTCATGTAGCCAACACAGGAAGAAAAGTCTTATGGGCCAGGGGGCACATGACACACTATGGCTTTATCTTATACATTTGGAATTCTCTAGTGCACATCCTGCATACGCATTGGTATGCACAATGTACAACTTATGCAGATTCAGTGCGTGGTTTTACAGATGTAATCGTATCTGTTTGTGCGTGTGGTTCCCGCTGATGCATTTACTCACAGGCAGTTTGTGGTTGAATCCTTTGACTTTGACGATGAGGCCGTGTTCGCCGGCCGTCAGTTTGTACTCGAGCTGGGCCACGTCAGCCTCGTAGGCCGGCTCTGCAAGGTTGTGACCCAGGACGTTGACCATCAAGTCAAACAATACCACACTGGAGCAAAGCAAGGTAAGAGAAGAAATGGAAGTAGGGAAGGAAGGAAGAAAGGAATCAAGTGAGGAGAGGTAGAAGCAGGGAGAGAGAGAGAGAACAGATAACAAAAAAGATTGAGGGATGAGAGAAAAGAAGAAGATGTTAATCAGTATTGCAGCAAAAAACAATACAAACATTGCACAAGGTCACATCGGAGCCTGAACTTACTTCTTAGCAGACTGCTGGATGACAGGAGAGATTAGGTGGAATCTGATGTAGGCTGCAGCAGGAAAAAAGGACAAACGAATGTCAACGCTAAACCTATTTTTATTTTTAAGTCTCTATGGAAACATCTTGCATGCTAAACGGTGCACACAGTGCATCTTCACACACACACAAACAAATTTCACCTTTAGGGATTTTGAATTTGTTGTCCTTCTTGTACCACAGGCATCCCTTGTCGCTGTCGGCTATCCGGACAGGGAACTCGGTGTCTGGGCAGTCAGAGGGCTTCAGGGTGAAGTCCGTGGCTGAAAAAATGCACATAAAATAACAGCGACTTATAAATAATGTGCGAGGGTGAACCATTCCGGATGTCCAGTTTGGGAAGGACATACAGCTGGTTGTCAAAAGTGTAAAAGATTAACCCCCAATAAATGATTCATCAACCCTTGGGCCAATAACTAAAGACATATAATTTCCTCTACATTTTAGTAGACATGGCACATTTCGTGATATGGCCTTTCAAAAAAGTACAATGTACAAATAGAGTACATAACCAAACAATCTTAAAATGTGTCAGAATTGGACCAGAGGGGCACTGTTAGCTGGGTTTGAGTTGTTGAGTCTTGACCTCTTAATGACTGTACTCCAGTTGGCACCATCTATGCAATCTGCAGACGAAACTGAATTTGTGTGACATGTTTGCAGTGCGTCAGATTTTCAAGCTTTTCAAAAGTTGAAGAATAGTAAACTTGTATTCACGCATCAATCGGGTGAATGTGAGAAACTGCTTTTTTCTTTCATCGTACGAGTTGACGAGTGATCTCTGCAGGTGAGCAAAATATTTTGTTGTCAAACTGTGCACTGACTGAGCAACGGAAACGGTGTGAAAAAAAATATTTTACACTGCAAACTAATTTGGGTTTGAATAAGAAAACACTTCCACTAGGTCAGTAACTAACAGGGCGTTTTTATAGAAGACAGAATACAATCGACCAAAACACTCCCTATCTCCCAAGTTTGGGTCAATATATCTGATTACTTAATTTTGTTGGGTGGATGAATGGAGAGCTAGAATGTAGTGAAAACTGCTGGACCAAGTCTCCTTCATGGACATCTCATTGGACACTTTCCAGATATTTGCAGAAGTTTTTGGGCCAAAATAAGCCTTTTTTAATTTATTTGGCCCGTAGTGCAGACTTCTGTTAATTCATTCACCCACCGATGAACTTGTTTTCAGCAGGAAGGTGGAGTTCAGTGTTCAGCTCCAGGTTTTCTAGTGTCCACCGCTCTGTCCACTCCTGCTGGATGTCTGTGTGGAGCAAAAGAACACATATTAGCACACAAGATATAGTTTCAGTTGAGATTCATGGTTTGAACTTAGTACCTTTATTCCAAGAAAAAATATTATTTATGTTTATTTTTTTTTATTTTTTTTTAAAATGCTGTTTGAACACTAGTGTTCGCCATCTGAAATGACAGAGATAAATGCTGGCATTTCTACTGCCGGCTGTCTGCGTTATATCAGGCTGAATATCACCACACAAGGGGAAAAAGACAATATATTCACTGAATGCCTTTGTTGTGGGAAGGAGCTGTTATAGTGACAGTAAACACACACACACACACACACACACACACAGAAACATACCCTCCACGCTGTATTGTGTGCCAAACCACTTCTCCCTGAGGGGACACTGGCCCTCATGTTCTGGAGACAGCAGCATCAGGTTGGCTTTCTCTGGGGTGAGGAGGGACAGAGCTGCACTGATCACCTAAACACACACACACACACACACACACACACACACACACACACACACACACACACACACACACACACACACACACACACACACACACACACACACACACACACACACACACACACACACACACACACACACACACAAGAAGTGAACTTTTCAAAAAAAGAGAGGAGTTGTCTTTTCCTCCTCCATTCCTAGATGACTTGTTTATGTGGCATCAATTTTAGCTGTCAATCATAATAAGAGGAATAAAAGCTGAAAAGAAGTTACGGCAATCACAAGAAATATGCAGAGCAATTAAGACAGTAACTTATCCACTAACCAAAAACAGTACCAACAACTGCAGCAAATATATTTTTGGCTGTAATCATGTCTTTATTTTCCCACCCTCTGAGAGACCTATTCATTAAAATATTCTTAAAAAAAAATTAAGAATTAAACCCTTAACTGGTTCACTCCTCAGACTACTGAACTACTTACTTCTGGGTTGAACTGGAACATCAGCTGATCTCCTGTGAGGAAGTCTTCTTTAGGGAACAGCTGCATGTTCTCACAAATGTCCTCCACATACTCTATAGGATCAATCTGACAGAAGGGAAATCATTCTCAGTGGTAAAGAAAAAAAACAAAATACAATTGATTTTTTGTCCAAAAAAGCATCTGAAAACTGCAGCACAATAACATTTGCATTCTTACTTGCTCCTGATAGTGAAACTCGTTGGCTTCAATCTTCTGAATCTCGTCATATATTCTGAAGGCATGAACAAACAGACTGAAATATTAGGCTACCCTTAGTCATCCAGGACGGGAGCTCAGATTGTCACAACATCAACACTCCTTAAGACAGATTAGAGAACACAACAATAACAAAAAAATAAATAAAGCTACACATTTATAATTGAACAAACAAACAACCAAACACCCCCAGCACATTAAATAGTCAGTATCCGGTTAAATGCAGTATTAACTACTTGCTGCATTACAGTGTATCAAAAAAGTAACATAAAGAGAATATAAAAGTTTTTCTTAGTTAAAGTCAAGTTTTTCTTCTGTGTGTGTGTGTGTGTGTGTGTGTGTGTGTGTGTGTGTGTGTGTGTGTGTGTGTGTGTGTATGTGCGTGCATGCGTCTGTGTGTGTGTGTGTCAGTGCCTTTGCTGTGGTCCAAGTTTCTGCAGCATCTTCATGTACTGAAACACCAAGTGAGTCACCTGTGAAAGACCAAAGAGACACACACAAAAAGAAAATTCCTTCAACTTTGATGATTTATTGTAGTGTTAACTTTTGTCAGTGAAATAACTTTTTTCATAATGATGGGGTTTATTTGAAGGTACTGTTAGTTTTATAGAAGAGGGATAATTACTCCTATCTTGTCGACTATGGTTATTTGATTACAGTCATTAGAAAATGCAGTGACAATCATTTGAAAAATGGGTATTTATTTAAATACTAAACAAAGAGTAATGAGTCTATAGTTGCCCGCTTTTTGGAGATTTGAACATATAAATGAAAATGTAACCTTTGCCTTTATGGTAATCATGTTTAACTGAACAGCACGTCCTTAAAATCAGTTTAATTTTACAGGAAGGGAAGTAGGGGAGAACGGGGTAAGTAGGCACACTTTTTACTCTAGTGAGAATTGCTCATTACCAAAACATCTGTCAATAGCCATTCCTACATTAAATTGAAGCTTAAGGTGTTGGCTAGAAATGTGTGTCTCTCTTTTTTTCCAACTTATTGTAATGAAGAAGTAATTTACCATCAAAGACACTCTGACACATTGTGACAACCAACCCCATCAAGGGGTCGGTTGTCACACACTATGGGGTTGTTTGTCACAATGTTATCTTAATGGGAAAAATCTTAAAAAGAAGGCAAGGAGGCAGAACCAAATTTGAATGTTTAATTGCATTGTGAAGTTGACAAATAGGCCTACATAACGTTCTGCCTTGGCAGCTGGTCTAGTTTGGGATGCACTGGGTTGTTTTGATTTTGTTGCCCTTTTTTCTTTTGCTTGCTAGCTGCCTTTTCCTGCTCTATTCTTTCCTTCTCTGGGGTGTCAGTGAGGATACAGCTTGACAATTTATTTCGTTATTGGGTTCCTTTTCTGGCTGCAGCCTTGAGATAACATGTGACAACCAACCCCCCAAAAAATTTGACGACCAACCCCAACTTGAATTTCTTGCTAGCATCAAGGCCAACAACCATCTGACAACTAATTAGCTTGCTAACCACAATCTAAACTATAGTTTACCCTTCACACTTTCTGAGGATAACAAGTGTTTTGTTATAAACCCATTGTGTAAAAGCCTAGAAGAAAAATACTGAGAAGCAAAATATTTTGAATTTGACATGAAAAACACAAAACATCCTCTCACCTGAAATGCAGCTGTCTTCCTCCAAGGAAGTATATGTATGTGACCTCTGATCCCAATTCTGGACCTTTTTTATATCAACATTTCAGAGCTAGCGCGCTCTGGTGGCGAGATATAACGAATGTGACATCCAACCCATGTGACAAATTACCCCGTTCTCCCCTACATCATAATAATTGTGATGGGTGCAATGGCTGCATGTCACAGACAGATTAGACACTTTGAGTGGTATCATTGTTCAGATCTAACCCAGGAAAGAACGAGAGCAAATAAGCGTCAACCTATTCTTTGAAAAAAGCTTCAGGGAAATAATCAGTTTAAAACAAATGCCCCGTGATCCAAACAATTCTGGGCTATTCCTTTCTGAATGGAAGCGTCGGTGATGAAGAGCTCCGGCACACAGCAAACAACCTCAAGGCTGTTGCAGCATTTACACAGCCTTGATCAATGCAGGTTTTATGGACTGAAAAATGTTTCAATGAGGCACTCCAGATCACAAACAATCATCCTGTTGAATGATGACCAACTGTGTCCCTGTTCAACGCAAGCATTGTTATGGCAACTGATGACACATGTTGCTTCCTTGACATTACCTGTTGTAATTATTCAAACAAAGCAAATAGGCCCCCGCTGGCTCCATGCAGATTACATCCAGTTTACACACTGCTACCAGTCTCTGTTCTCCAATGTGGCTCAACTAATTCAGACTAAATGTTCCTGTTTAGTATATTATATTGATAACTTAATCCTGGATGAAGTTATAAGGAATAACGGTGCACCTACATTTTGCACCACACTTTAATTCATGTTGAACTTAAGACAGTGACAGAGACTGATTGGTATTAAATAAGTTCTGATGTTGGGTACATGATTGGTGGTGTTCTCACCCATGAACGTACAAGAGACTTTTGATTGAAAATATGAATGCTTTCCAAAATCTTTTAAAAGAAGCTTTGCATATATCATTTACAGATAAGTGAGTTTAAGTTAATCTCGTTATGTGTTTTAGTGTTCAAATAGAAATATATCTATTTGAATTTCTAATCAAATGGCGTATGATCTGGTTCTGTTGGCTTTTTTTTTTACTGTCAGAATATTTTAGTTGAGTTTATCTTTTGGCAAATTTTTTTTCAAAATAAATTTGGTTTGGTTCATTTTTAGTGTACAAACTTTGATTTTTTTTGTTTTGATTATTTGATCAATTCATTGTGGTAATTACACCAACCGTAAAATGTCATGGTCATGAACCAGCTGACTGTCAATAAAACCTGCACTTTTAAGGATTTGTTGCTATGGAAACAGGTGTTTTCTAAAGGTAAATTGTAAACTTGCTTCAAAGAACAAATCGATACGGATTCATGTTAAATCGTCAACAATTATTTCTAATCCAAAAATGATGCGACCCAGGATGTCAACATTTCTACGTCTGCACCACACAGACTCAAGTACATAAGAAAACAAACTCATTCTCTTTACCTCGAAGAAGTTTTGGAAACCTTCATCAGTGAGGGTGATGGAGATGGAGAAGATAGAATAGGTGGTGTTTTGGTCAAAGCCAGTTTCACTGTTTCCTCCAAACAAAGCCAGGGCCCAGCACCTGAAGACACACAGGCACAGACACACACACACAGACACACCATTAATTAACACTGACTTTAAAATAAGACTGCTGGTAAAGATTTACTCAGTCATAAACTGGAAGGAGAAGGCACATTAAGCATTTACACATGTGCAAGGAAATAGAAAATAAGTCACTTAATGTTTCTTGATTGCAGACAACACTGTAGTTGTCCCTTTGAGGCAGCAGCACAGCTTTAAAATGTGTGTGTCGTTTTGCTGTGTGTGTGTTTGGCTTTCAGGCAGCCTTTTTAAATTCAATTAAAAATGAAAAACAAATTGCAGAGATTTGAGACTTCCTTGAGCTGGCTAATCCGTCTCTGTGAACATCGTGTATCCTTTTATCAGCAGGAAGACATGGTCTGCTGGTGTGATGATGCACTTAAAGGCCAAGATTGGTTTGAAGAGTCTGCACCGCATTAGCAAACAAGTAGACATTAAGTTGACATGGTTGGATTATTTAATAAAAAATGTTAAGCAAGTTTCAAATGTCTGAAAGTTTTCATAGTGAACTGGAATTAACTGAAACCAATGATAGGAACAATGCATGTGGAATAGTCTGGAGTAGGTATTTTACACTATATAACACTGGTACTTAAACTTTAGGGCATCTGATAATCAGTAGCGTTCCAAACAGATAAGACAGAACATTCGCTACTTTCAGTAAGGGGACAACAGTGGCCAGACTACAGACCACATTTCTGAACTTAATAAAAACACCTCTCTACTGCCTCAGCAGTTTGTTTCGACTGGGAATTGAGACCGAGTACAGTCAGACTTAAAGAGTTTCCATTCATCAACACATAGTTAAGTAAATAGGAATATTCTATCAAAGGCTCCGAGTGGTGAAAATAGTAAAGTGAATATCGGATGTGCTCTTGGTACTGTGGGAACTACAGAGGGGTTTAGAGAATCACTTTGCCACTTAGCAACAAGAGGCCGAAATGCACTTGTACAACCACATCCAGGGATGAATCACATCGTCAAGTGTGCTGACAGAGTGTACGGTTCGAAGATTGGGCTCCCAACACTCAGGGCTCACGCTCAGGGCTTGAAAATGCCTGTGTACACGCGGCAAATTGAAGACCTTTTAATTGGGTTTTAGAGTGCCCCTCGAATCAGGAAAACAAACAAGACGGAGGCAATAACACTCACTTCTTTCGGAGCACTGAGAGGATGCTTCCTGTGCCTTCGTGGCCAATCAGCCAAGAGATGTAGTGAAGAGGCTTCACCCTGAAGAGTGGGAGAGAAGAACACGAAAAGAAGGAACAAAATAAGATTCAATGCAATCCCTCTCTATAAATCAGGGCAAAGCATGGTATATTTGGCTGGTCTAATTCTATGTTTATATGAAGAAGTACCACTGGAGATAGATACAAGGGGCCCAAAAGTAGGGATGAACTGATCCACTATTTTTAGTTCAGATCCGATTCCGATATACAGGTTTTGGATATCGGCCGATACCGATACTGTCCAATCCGATATACTAATTATTATACATTTCTTTGTTTGTGGTGATGCTATGTGTAAGGTTAGGAAAGCTTAAGCAACAGAGCAATTCTAATTCAAAAGAGCAAGAATTATACACAAATGCATCTAGGTTTATCTTGAAAGGCAGACTATGCAACATTCTAATGAAAATATAAATTATAGTCACAAAAAAATAATCCCTCTCAATGATCACTTCTGCCCCACTAAAATATGTGATGGTGTGTTTATCTGCACAGTCTTCCTCTCTCTGGCTATATTTTACATTATAGCGTTTATTGGTATGGTTTTGTAAACAGAAGACTCAGGTCTAAGCTCCACCCAAGCTTGTCCCTTTAAAAAAAAAAAAAAAAAAAAAAAAAAAAAAAAAAGATTTTAAATCGGAGTTGTCAGTCCGATATCCGATACGTAGAATTGCAGCCATATCGGACTCAATACCAATATGTATATCGGATTGGCCCCATCCCTACCAAAAAGTGAGAAACTCATCTGAAAAGACGGTCTGGTTTGGGTTGTCTAATACTGGGCACATAAATGTGCCAGTACCATGCGCTTTATAGAGTGCGTAGCTCACCTGTAGTATGCCTCTTGAGGGGGGATGGCCCAGGTGATATTCAAACAGTGAACTTTCCCAACAGGGACGACTGCAAACACACAGACACAAAGTCAAGAGAAACAACATGATAGAAAATGAACTCAACTAATGCTTGTTACTGCTGTATTTTCTCAACCTTTTTGCCTTGTAATCCGAGATCCTGCAAGATCTAATTTGTAAGCAGTTCGACCAAAATATTTTTTTTTCCCAGATTGCCCTATTTTTGTAGAGGTGTAATGTATATAATCTCTGAATTCCCGTCGGGATCAATAAAGTATCTATCTATCTTTCTATGTATAAGATAAACAAATAATAAAAAAAAAATTGCTTTTCTGCTTCACGTCCCTTTCAACAACCTCCTGACACCTCACATATATAAATAGATTTAGGGAAACACTGCTTTATATAACCAGATGTGTTCAGTATTTAGAGCTGTGTGGTAAGGCAGATCAGTACCTCTGTAGAGCTTGTTAAAGGCTGGTGTGTCAAAGGGGTCCAGCATGCCAGAGAAATCTGGCTTGGGTAGACCACTGCGGACACAAAAACAGAATTTTAAGATGCATGACTGAAGATAGTACCACTAAACATGTCTTAAAAATACTATAATGTCCTTCCATAATATAAAAAAAAAATATCTGTACGAGAAGCTATTTAAAATGATTGATTTACTGCAATTGCAATTAATTTTTTTCAACACAAACTAATTTAAGTTTTAGAATAAGCTAAAAGAGGACTCTCCCAACACAGTTTGTTCTGCATTGCAGTGATGAGCATGTCTGGGGAGGGGGGGGGGGGGCTTCCACAGTGACTCATAAAGCAAACAGAAGTGGAGTTCTGTGAGAAAACACTAACTCAGCTTGACTTTAGGGAGAAATTATCCCTGTCAGGTGAATGAGAAAAAAAGAACCCCCGTCTGAGATGAAGAGAGATAAAGCAAAAGAAACGGGGCCGACTGAGAGAACGCTTGACATTTACATTTTGAGCAAAAGTCTCAAAGGATATTCAGACTCAATCTATATCACACCGGCAGCTCCTCACACAGTGACTGAGAGTCTCTCCTCAAATACTCACTTGTTCGGCACCTTGCTGAAGATCTCTCTCACCCACTCCTCCAGAGTGTCCAGCTTCTCTATAAAGGACACACCGAGTGAAGGAGGACAAATTACAGTTCAAGTGTGTGTCAGTAATTCAGCCGGGAAACTCATAACTCTGGGTTTGGGGAATATTCAGCGCAGTGCACACCATTTGCTTTTAAAGCAGCTGTAGCGTTGACTACATTTCAAATAAATGTAGCCAATAAAAAGGACCTATCTGTATAATGCTTTGTTGAAATTGTTTTATTATTATAGATTATATTCACATGTATAAAAGGAGGTTAACACATCTCAGAACTTTCTAAGTGAGCACTCTCCAACCAAATGATACTTAATAATATACACGTTTTTCTGGGTGTTTTTCACATTATTGATGAGTACAAGAGTAAAAAGTGTTAGCCTGTGCATTCATAAAAAAATCATAAAAATAGGAGTTTTTTTTTTACTTTGGTGTTAGGGCAACCCTTCTTGTTCACACATTATTTATGGCCTTCATTTCTTCTGCCATAACCATTCAGTGTATTACATTACAATCTTAAAAATGATAGCCTAAAGCTGCAATAATCACTCTTTCTTTATGAGCCATGGATCAAATGACTATGTGTAATATGAAACTCGTTTGTCATAGTGAAAAAAAAAACTGAGAATTTTGCCCCACCTCTGCAGTTCTATCAGTCCTAACAGACTGACTAGACTATAGAGTGTTTTAGCATCATCTAGCTTATTGTTTTGGTTCACTCCCACACCGTCCTCATCAGCATTGTTTCCAGCAGCTATGGTGGTCAGTGAATAAAGCTCTCATGAACCCATTGTACACTGTCTGCCTGCCCTGCACCAAACAGCAGTCAGACAGAGTTAGCGCCTAGCTGGTGAAACATAATGGAGCATGTAGCAGCTAAAGAGACAGATATATGCCTCAGGTCTAAGAGTTTGTCCGAGACCAAAACAAAGTGAGCATTAGACACGAAAAATAATGAATGTGTTTCCATAGCCACTGGCTGTCTAATTATACAACTTCGGCATATCAAACTTTTTTCTAAGGTGACATTGTGTCAACCTTGTGTTTACAGCTTGTTGCACTGCACCAATGTAATCAAATTCAATTAGTGCTGTTTAAAAAGTGGCGCTTTTCATTAAAGTTCAGATAACCGTAGTTAAATCTCATGTCAGGAGATAAATACATTTAAACTTAAAATTTTCATATTTCCTCACGAGGAGTTGAATGCTATATACATTTTTCCAAGTGAAGCATATATACTTTGTGGTTTCAAATCGATCTAGATATCATCACTTTCAGCAGGCTGTTTTATCTGGCTAAGGATGATTTTTCTCAGCACAAATGTCAAGCCCAATCATAGTATTACTCGTAAGCAGTAGTTAATTAGTCGTGTTGTATATTCTGTGAAACACATTGGATATTTTGTTTCTGACTTTGTTTTGAGAGAGATAGTGCAATTTGAGTAGATTCGTGGCTGATTAGGCACAGCTGACTGAACACTATGAAAGTGAATTCTTATTAGAGCTGCTACTAATCAATGTCTAAATTGTCAATTAATCTACGAATTGCTTTTTCGATTAATCATTTCATTTATTGTAATGAATCAATTGAGCTCAATCAAATCTCTTATCAAACTGCTAATGGACTTAGTTCTTGATGCAAAATACATGGAACAGATTTTTGGCTGACCTTTTGACTGCACAGCCAGAGTCATGTAATGGGCGGAGTAGTGTTTCTTCCAGAAGGCACGCAGCCGCTTATAAACATTGATCTTCATCTTCTTTGGCTCCTGTTTCAGTGTCTGGGCATTCCCTGGTGTTGTCACAAAGTGAGCAAATCAATTGAGCGGAAAGGAGAAAATCATCTTTACAAAACGAGTTTACAAACAGCAGAGATATCAGCTACAGAAAGGGAAGGAGACTTGGCAATCTCTCTCGGCGCTCCTGCTTGTTATTGCTGAACATACCCCAAAGGAGGCCGTACGTGTATTATGTGTCCCAGCGGTTGTGTTTACCAAACTCACCCCAGCAGAACTTGCCCATAGGGTGTCCAGGTTTGGCCAAACTGCCAAACAGCATCTCCTTCCTGTGGGAGTCCGACGGCTTAGCCAGCTGGTACTCTGGAAGACAGAAGGAGAGGAAGGGGGGGAAAACTTTTTTAATTTTTTTTATAAAGGAGCAAGAAAAAGACCGTGATCACTGGTGTGCAAAAGAGCTGCTTTAGAAGTTCAGAATCAGTTTTATTTTATTGTCACTACCACAATACATACTCGGCATACATTGAAGCGAGATATTGTTCTCCTTAGATCATGGTATGTTACACATGAAAACAGACATATAATAGACAGAGACACATTAAGATAGACATTCATTAAAGTATGTCTTAGTAAGTTTAACCTCAAGTACGCCTAAAATCTTTACTTCTCTGTGCGCAGAAGCATCAAAACTCACCGCTGTCAACGGCCTCCACCTCCCTGTCAATGGCGTCTCGGATCATCAGGGGGCAGATGAAGAACTGAGCCCACCTAAGAGGGACAGAGAGGACAGATGAGGGCGGCTATAATCAGGGGGCCACATACCAGCCCGCACAGTAAAGACAATCAGATGCAGACTGATACGCATCACACGGACAACAGCAGAATGGCAGGTGGCTGATTGAGCCTATAATGTTTGCTCGAGCCTGTGGTACAAATCAGGGGGCTTTTTTGGGGGGGTATTTTATATTCCCATAGGTGTTCACAAAAAAAGAAAAGTGTCCCCGTGCTATTTAGCCACAAATTCTTGCAACAATGAGATCACTGCTGTAAAAGGGGGCTCTAGGTTTGTTAATGGTTAATCATAAAATGTGATAAAAAGAATGATAAGAATCATTTGCATCATCATGATTATAGCTAAAATTCCAAAAACAGAATACATCCTTTGAACCGACTGAAAACCAAGGACAGCTTGCAAAACACCTGTTTAAAGATTAAAATAACTGATATTAATTGGGTTAGGGTTGTTACTTGTCATATTACTTGACACATGATTAAAATACTGTTTCGTAACAATGTGGACTGGGAAGATTGTATATCATTGTATGAAAATAAAATATACAAATCAGTGTATTGACAGTTATACCAGTACACAAGTGTCCAAAAAGCTACCTTCTTCTGTTTGAAAATGTCTGGAGTGGTTGTTTTTCCAGTTCATTCTCTCCTTTCAATGTTTTGTGTTTACCTGAGAAATCATCTGGTGATTGTGAAGTCCACTTCTTAGGACCTGAAAAAAAAAAGAAGAAAAAAAAACTCTGATCCACCCTCACCTGTCAAGAGCCTCTTTGAAGCTTTTCCTCTGCACGTCAAACTGGAAGATGGTTCTCTCGTAGTCGGTGGAGGCGTTGTCGCTCCCGCCGTGCTTCTTGAGGAAAGAATCAAAGCCATTTTCCGAGGGGTACTTCTCGCTGCCCATGAACACCACTGAGACACAGTGGGAAAGCAGTTGGGGAAAGGGGAGTAGAAGAGAAGAGGTTCAGAAAAATAAAGGAATTTAAGATGAAAAGATCCATCATAGTACGGTCCTTGGATATCTTATTTTTATCTGTATTGCTGGCCGAACACAGACAGTGTTGCAATCATATTGCCCCCTTAAACACAACAGAATTGAATGATATTTTCCTAAATCTAAATCTTGCTGTTAACACTGTCTGTGAGAATGTGAAAGGTGTTTCTTTCTAACAGACCGTTGAGAGACAAGGCTAAACAATCCCAACCGGTAGAGGAGAGGGATGTCACCATTTCTCCACTGACAGTAAAGTGTAGACCAGATTGCAATTCCAAAGATATGCTGTAGTTAAAGAGAAGAGAGCGACTCTTGCTTTTTATTCTGGACCGGATAACATAACCCTTAAATGTAACAAGTTCCCTTGCGATCTTTGTTTCTTGGCAGAGGGTATAATGTGAAATGCCAGATATTATTAACTGAAGGAGAACTTGATAAAAACAAGTTCAGTAAAAAGTAGGGTGCACTGAATAATTTAAAAATAGCAAAGTTACTCCAGGATTGCACTAAAAAAAATGTGGTTGAGTCTAAGGACACAGGGTGATGCGTGTTGCACAGACTCTGAGGCAATTATTTTATGTTGTGATCTGAGCTGTTGCAAGTCGGAACTGAAATTAATGGACTAGTTGCTAGGTGACAAAAAGACGAAACATCTCCCTCTCAATGACTTGACCCCTCTCTCTGGTTGATTACTCACTGTGTTCCAGAAAGTGAGCGAGGCCGGGGAGGTCGTTGGGGTCGCTGAAGCTGCCCGCACTGACGCACAGTGCTGCTGCACACTGCATGCACACACAGGACAGGTGAAGTTGGAGTCGGACAATGCACTTAATGTTTTTCTTATTAGCAACAAATCCCATGAAAAAACAACCAGAAGTAATCACAGAATTGGTCAAACAAGGAACAATGAACAGGTTTTGCTTGACTCGCTAAGGCCTGATGGAAGTTCTTAGCAGTACTTAGGCATGGGACAATAACCGGTTTTAGGGTATACAGAGGTATGAAAAAGTCAAGGTTTAAATACCGCCATTATCTCCGTCATACCGTTCTAAGGTACTAGAACACACAGGATGTTAACATACAAGTTTATTTCCACTTTTACTAAAAAGTGGAAAGTCAGCATGTCTCTAAAAACCATGTCGAGCTGCTCACTTAAAGAGGACTGCTTTTATTTTAATCTTGTTCACACAAGTTTATTTATGTTCAGAATATTCTACATGTTTAAAAAAAAAATATTAGTTTTTCACAGAGGCATTTCAAACTAACACATTTGAGAGCTGTAATCGTAACACCGTGATACCATGGTATTTTTGCACAAGGTTATCATACCGTCAGAATATCATAGCAGCCCATGCTTCGTACCTGTTTCTCTGCATTTCCTTTCTTCTTTGTCCCCTCCCAGTCGTCATCTTCACCATCACCCTGCTCATCGTCGTCTTCCTCAGACTCGTCCCCCGTTTCATCTCCAGATTCCTCCTCTTCCTCCTCCTCTTCCCCTTCTTCCTCTCCGTCAGAGTCTTCTGAAGCTGGGCCGCTGTAGTCAGATATAAGCAGAGCTCGCAGCCCATTGTCAAGCACAACGTACCTGGAGGGAGAAAGGTCATAAAAGGTGAAGCAGATCCTTTGCATCCAGAGAAGACAGTTTGGAGACAGTGTCGTTTTACAGCTTTAGTAGTTTTTATTTCTCGTTTCATTTTCGACCTGGCCATTGAATCAAATGTCTCGTCTAACACCTTGGGTCGCCTGTGGCTAAGGGTTGGTAGTACTATCCCCACCCTCCTGCCATATAACAAAGTGTGCCTGGGCAAGCCACTGAAGCCCCAAATGCTCCCGATGGTTAGCTTGCACCCTGCCTGGTAGCTGCTGCCATCAGTGTGTTAGTGTGTTTGTCAATAAGGCAAAACAATGTAAAGCGCTTTGGGTCTGAGAAATTATGTGAAAAGCGCCATATGAGTGGAGTCCATTCACCAATTTACTTTTGAGACTCTCTTGTTGTATCCATTTTCACACTAAATTTCTTAGTGTGTAAGCCCCACGGAGGCCTGAGGCTCTGGTGTGCGCGTATAGCATGAAATCGTTCTATCGAACTACAATAATACTGTACTCATCATCCAGCTGGAGGAAATCTTTGAATCTGGGTTAGTGGATCTGCCTCATTTGCTTCCGATTACGAGCGGGAGAAAAAGTATCCTAACGTAAAATCATATTATGGCAATGGTCAGAAAACCAGTCAGCTTTTTTTTTAACCTTTATTTATACAGGTGAATCCCATTGAGACCGGAGACGTGTTCCCATGTACACGTTCTGGTGTTCTGATGGCATAACAGTATCTGGTGTGACCACCATTTGCCTCACGCAGTGCAACACATCTCCTTCGGATATTGTAGGGGCCAAAATTGTTTATTTTGAAAAGTTATACACTTCCGTTTTGATTGACACATGTGGGTGTGGGTGTGGTTTATATACCGGGGCACTTGTGGCGGGCGAGGGTTAGGATACAAAGGGGGTTAGTGGCGCACCTGTTTTATTTTCTGTTTACCGTCAACTTATCGTCAACTTATCGTCAACAACGTCAAATAACCTTCAATTACAGCAGTATATATTTTATTTGTTTATTTTCAACACCATCTACATGTTCTCATTCATCCGTTGTAATTCTGCCTTTCATTTATTAAACTCTTTAAACTATACCCATCACCGGAGTTGGAGATTTGTTTGGACGCGTAACTGCCTGGAGCCCATTAAGCCTCTTAGCGGCCTTTATTGGAGAGCAGTCGCTACAATTAGTAAACAGAAAACTACAATCCAAAAACACCACGGCATGGACGGGATTCAACGTTGCTCTTACCGCTTGGATCTCGATGTTTTGGAGTGAACGAACTAAGCAACATTGGACTCTTTTCCACGGACGCCTTGGATCAGAGACACAATTGACAGTTGCAGCAGCGGTGTAACGCGCGAGTGACAGCAGTGCATCACAGCCATCAGAAACGGTATGTTTGTTGATCCTTCTGTGTATTTGTTTGAAGTTGAACACAGTTTGGAAGGCTGCCGTTTTGTCCATTGGGGACTGTTTGTTTTGGCTTGTGTTGCGCGTGCTTGGTTGTCGCGATCGGCAATTGTTTGGGCTGATTTGACCGCGTGGTGAGCTGAGGCCGCCGCTGTGCTGTGCTGTGCTGTTGTGTGGAAATCGCATATTGGCTGAATCAATGTCATTGCGGATTGCATTGTGTCTGTTGCTCTGTGCTTTGATGAATTGTGAAAATTGAAAGTTCGCATAATGAGTGACGCAAATGAAATGGAAAATACGGAGAAGAGAACGGTCAAGCTTACAGCCAAAGCGCTGGCTTGCAAAATGGAAACTCTTCAAAAGCAACGTCAATCTAATGTGACAAAAATGAAAGAGCTCTCACTTGAAATGAAAGGGCTCATGAAATGTGATGAAAATGCAAAGAAAGTGCAATTCAAACTGGAGGAACTCAAACAACTGCATGAAAATGCAAATGCAACACATGAGTCAGTGATGGTTTTACTTCCCAAAGAGGAAAAGGTAACACAAAATGAATGGTTTGGACGCATAATAAAACACAACACAGACTTCACTGATGATGTCCAAACATGGCTCTCTGAGATTGAAGGACCCTGTCAGCAAGCAAGAAATGTGACTACAGATGTGTTAACTGCACAATCAGTCATCTTTCCCATTCCAACTGAAGAGGAGGCACCTGTTGAATTAAAGGGAAATATACCACACTCTGATGTTCAACCTGCCATTCCTTCCCAACAGAATAAAGCGATATCTGACATGCAGGATGAAATAAATCCAAGTGACAGTGTGTCAAATATTACAAACCGGAGTCACAAATCACATTCTTCATGCTCAAGATTGTCCACCACCTCATCTGCATGCATCAAGGCTGAGGCTGAAATGGCTGCTCTTATTGTGCAACAACAAATGCTTAAAGATAAACATGCCATAGAAGCACAGGAAGAGCAGCTTAGGAAGCAGGAAGAGCAGCTAAGGAGGAAAAAAGAGCAACTGGAACTGGATGGAAACCTTGCTGCTACAATGGCAAAAATGAAAATTCTCAGAGCCTCAAGTAGATCTGGTGTGCGTAGCCACAGATCAAGAGCGTCAGATGGTATGAACTCATATATGGTGAAGAAACAACATGAAAATAGAACACAAATGATTGCCACTGCTGACGGAGACATTACGCAAACCCAATCTCTCCCCACAGTGCCAGTGACAGTACAGTCAAATGTTACAGTACCTACAACATTGCCTGCTCCAAACAATGGTGAACAGAGCAATATGATTCATATCATGGAAAAGCAAAATGACATCACTGCATTAATGGTCCAGCAACAGTGTCTCTCTTTAATGCCCAAGAAAGAGATTCGTCGTTTTGATGGTGACCCACTTCAATTTCAAACATTCATAAAATCCTTTGAACACAATATTGAAAGCAAGAACCCAAACCCCACAGATTGTCTTTATTATCTCGAACAGTATACAGAAGCACAACCTAGAGAAATGGTGAGGAGCTGCGTTCATATGACAGCAGAAAGAGGATTCAGGAAGGCAAAGTCCTTACTGCAGGAGCACTTTGGCAACGAGCATAAAATCGCTACAGCCTACATGGAGAAGGCTCTTTCATGGTCGTCAATAAAACCAGATGACACAAAAACATTACAAGCATACACTCTGTTTCTAAGAGGATGTTGCAATGCCATGGAAGATGTCAACAACATGCAGGAGCTCAACATGTCTGCTAATCTGCTAATTATCATAAAGAAGCTGCCATATCGACTGAGGGATAAATGGAGATCTGTGGCATGTGATTTTCAGGAAAGGTACAAACAAAGAGCTACCTTCAGGGATCTGGTTAATTACCTGGAAAAACAAGTGAGGATTGCAACTGATCCAGTGTTTGGAGACATCAGAGACACTCCAACACCAAGCAAGGATGGAAGGAGTTTTATGTCAAAACCACAGCATCCAAGAATCAAAGGAAGTACATTTGCTACCACTGTGACAGTTGCACATGAGAAACATGGAAATGGACCTAGGAAAATGGAGAGTTGGCCGGCTGTAAAAAGGTGTACGTTCTGTGGAGGTGGACATGCTTTGGAGGTGTGTTTCCTATTGGAAAAGAAAGCACATCATGAGAAAATCACTTTCTTAAAAGAAAATGGAGCCTGCTTTGGTTGTCTGCAGAAGGGACACATGAGTAAGGACTGCAGGAAGCGACTCAGCTGCAACATATGCAATTTGAAGCATCCTCGGATGCTGCATATCCACCAAAGAAGGAACGAAATGGACAAACATCAATCTCCAACAAAAGAAGAAGCCGACATCGGAGCCATAGCCTCGGTACAGACAAGTGGTCTTACTGGGGCCGGTGAAGACAACTGCAAACTCTCAATAGTGCCTGTGAAAGTAAAGGCAAAGAAGGGGAACACAACAGTGCATACATATGCATTTCTTGACCCGGGAAGCACTGCGTCATTTTGCACATTGGGGCTAATGACTAAACTCAATCTCCAGGGAAGAAAATCAAATATTCTTCTGAGAACAATGGGTCAAAGGAAGGTCGTGGAAACCAGCATTGTTTCAGGCCTAGAGGTAACAGGACTGAATGGCACTGAGTTCTGTGATCTCCCATGTGTGTACACACAGAAGACAATGCCTGTGCACAAAGGAAACATCCCACATCAAAATGACATCAAACAGTGGTCTCATTTGAAGAATATTCACTTACCTGAACTGGACTGTGAGATTGAGTTGCTGATTGGCTCTGATGTACCAAAGGCTCTTGAACCACTTCAAGTCATTAGAAGTGTGGGAGATGGACCGTATGCCGTTAAAACATTGCTCGGCTGGACAGTTAATGGACCTCTGGGAGGAAAAGATGATTATGCTCAGGAGCAGTCAGACATCAGTGTTAACAGGATATCAGTTGTTACACTTGATGAGCAGTGGGAGCAGCAGTACAAGATTGACTTTCCTGAGTGTGTCAAAGATGACCAAGAACCTTCAAAAGAAGATCAGCAGTTCTTGGAGTTGGTTTCAGCATCTGCAAAGCTGGTAAATGGACATTACTGCTTTGGCTTACCATTGAAGGACAGGAAAATCTGCTTGCCTGACAATAAGAACTGCGCTGAACAGAGGACACTAAACTTAAAAAGGCGTTTCCAGAGAGATCCATGCTATCACTTGGAGTACACCAACTTCATGTCTGACATGATATCCAAGGGTTATGCAGAGAAAGTACCAGAAGGGATCTTGGAACGTAGTGATGGCAGAAAATGGTATCTACCACACCATGGAGTTTTGCATCCACAAAAGAAAAAACTTCGAGTAGTCTTCGACTGTGGAGCTACATATCGGGGAGTTTCACTGAACTCTCAGCTCTTACAGGGGCCAGACCTCACCAGCACCTTGATTGGAGTCATAGCTAGATTCCGTAAAGAACCTGTTGTCATTGCTGCGGATATCGAAGCGATGTTCCTCCAAGTGCAAGTACCAAAGGAAGATCGGGACCTGCTACGGTTCGTCTGGTGGCCTGATGGAGATTACAGTCAGAACATGGTGGAATACAGAATGACGGTGCATTTATTTGGAGCAACATCATCTCCAAGTTGTGCAAATTTTGCCCTGAGGAAATGTGCTGAAGACAACACTGGCCAGTTCAGCCCACAAACTATCAACACCATCTTGAACAACTTTTATGTGGATGACTGCCTCGCTTCAGCAGCTTCAGAAGAGGACGCAATAGCTCTTTATCACGAGTTAAGAGCCATTTGCTCCAAGGGAGGCTTTGTACTCACCAAGTGGATAAGCAATAGTCGTCATGTATTGGCTGCCATACCTGAAACGGAAAGAGCAAAAGAAATGAAGGATCTGGATTTGGACCATGACAAATTACCTGTGGAGAGGATGTTAGGTGTACAATGGTGTGTTCAGTCTGACGTCTTCAAGTTCAAAATCATCCTCAAAAACAGACCACTGACAAGACGAGGGATTTTGTCGACTGTCAGCTCTGTATATGATCCCCTTGGAATGTTGGCACCAGTAGTCCTGACTGCAAAAAGGATCCTACAGGAATTGTGTCGGGAAAAGACTGGTTGGGATGATGTGATACCAGACTCTTTTGTGCAGGAATGGATGAGCTGGATTCAGGAACTCCATAACTTGGAAGACTTTAAAGTCAATAGATGCTTCAAACCTACAAACTTCGGAACGGTAACATCTGCTCAGCTACACCATTTTGCTGATGCATGTCAGGATGGTTATGGAACTGTGAGTTATTTGTTACTGCATGACAACCATGGCCAAACACATTGTGCATTTGTGATGGGAAAGGCCAGAGTGGCTCCTTTGAAGCCAGTCACTATCCCTCGCATGGAGTTGACTGCTGCTACCATGGCAGGCAGAATGGACACAATATTGAGGAAAGAGCTGCAGATGGAACTAGCAGACTCTACATTTTGGACTGACAGCACCTCTGTGCTCAAGTACATAAAGAACAGGACCACACGATTTCGAACATTCGTGGCTAACAGAGTGACTGAAATTGCCAAAGCCTCAGATGAACATCAGTGGAGGTATGTCAACACGAATGACAATCCCGCAGACATGGCTTCCAGAGGTGTGAAAGTTAAAGCTTTCCTAAAGAAGGAAATGTGGGTGTACGGACCTCCGTTTCTTCTTGGTCCTCAGGAAGAGTGGCCTCAGAACCCTGATAGAGAAAAGAGAAGAGAGAAAGAAAAAAGAAGAAGAAGAAGAAAAAAAGAACGACAGAAATGGTCCAACATAAGACGCAACTTCACCCCAGGAGACATCGTCGTCATTGTGGATGATTCAGCACCTCGCAACTCCTGGTTGACTGGAAGGATTGTGGAGACCATGATGGACAAAAAGGGACTTGTACGTCAGCTTCGGATCAAGTCCAAGACCAGATTTCTGACCAGGCCCATCAACAAAGTCTGCCTACTACTGGAGGCAGAGGATCATTGACTGACCCAAACAAACTTTTGACCTCTTGACTTTGTTCCTGGAGACATGACTTTGACTAATCACTCTTTCTTTGGATTACAAATAATGAAGAAAGAAGATCAAGAAAATATATTTACTGTGTTGATTGTCATGTCAAATGTGTAATTATTATTTGAATTTGAAACATAATAATTAGGGGCCGGAATTGTAGGGGCCAAAATTGTTTATTTTGAAAAGTTATACACTTCCGTTTTGATTGACACATGTGGGTGTGGGTGTGGTTTATATACCGGGGCACTTGTGGCGGGCGAGGGTTAGGATACAAAGGGGGTTAGTGGCGCACCTGTTTTATTTTCTGTTTACCGTCAACTTATCGTCAACAACGTCAAATAACCTTCAATTACAGCAGTATATATTTTATTTGTTTATTTTCAACACCATCTACATGTTCTCATTCATCCGTTGTAATTCTGCCTTTCATTTATTAAACTCTTTAAACTATACCCATCACCGGAGTTGGAGATTTGTTTGGACGCGTAACTGCCTGGAGCCCATTAAGCCTCTTAGCGGCCTTTATTGGAGAGCAGTCGCTACAGATATAGTTGATCAGGTTGTTGATTGTGGCCTGTGGCAGGTGTGGCATATCAAGATGCTGATTAGACAGCATGATTATTGCACAGGTGTGCCTTAGTGGCCTTTTATTCTGGCCACTAGAACATGTAAATGGGAACAGGGGCCTCTTCGGATTCAGTTTTTTGCATAGGAAATTTCCTTTCCTAACGAGATGACCCGGAAGTAAATGGTGGAAAGGTGGTTTGAATAAAATGCTTAAGAAAGGTGCCTCAAAGCAGCCTTTGGGCCTCTCCGAATAGTCTTTTTTGCATACGAAATTTCCTTTCCTATGGAGATGACCTGGAAGTACTCGGCGGATAGGTGATTCGAATTCTCAAAATGCTTAGGAAAGGCATAGGAAAGGAGCCTCGATTCATCCTTTAACCCTCCTTTAGCATAGGTTACTCCGGACCAACCTATGCGAAAGGAAAGGAGATAGTGGTATCCCATAATCCTTTATGGCGGCAAGATTTAAAGCAACAGGCGGAGTTTACCGACTCTACACGAATACGAACGAGAGGTAAAACAGAAGAGAGGAGAGGAGAAGAGAGGAAGATTTAACTCGGCTAAAACAAAATACCCCCCCCTCCCCCATAAAGATAATAAAGAACTCATAAAAGACCAACATCATAATAGTTATTTTCGTAGAACATAATTTACACCATAAGAAAATAAAATACCAACTTCACATTTAATGAAGTTACTGGGGGCAGTTAATTTCAACAACATAAGTGTAGCCTCTTTTTATTCCACATGTGAATTGGGATATATGCAAGTGATTCTCACTCTGTTGGCGACAACCTGATTAAAATCAATATGAAAAGAACGCATGGATCAAACGAGCGAGAATAGGCTAGTGTAGTTTCACGCTAGTGACTCACGTCAGCACTACTCGCCGTCGCGCAATGACGTCGGTTAGGAAAAGTGGAGTCGAATTCATTTGAAACAGTGCTGTCTTTTCCTATGTTCGATAGGAAGCACCTTTCATCTCTCCTTAACCCCGATGACGTTTAGGGGTTAAGGTATAGGAAAGGAGGTTTATAGGTTAGGAGATTGGACTATTCGGATTGGCCCCACGTGAATACGAAGAGAGAAGAGAAGAGAGGAAGATTTAACTCGGCTAAAACAAAAAACATTATGGAGAAAAGGCGAAGAATCCCCCCGCCCCCTTTAAGATAATAAACTCATAAAAGACCAACATCATAGTAGTTATTTTCGTAGCCCATAATTTACACCATAAGAAAATACAATGCCAACTTCACATTTAATAAAGACTACTTGGGGCAGTTAATTTCAACATCAACATAGCTTAAAGGCCTACTTCACCGGTTTGAATATGAAGGTGTATTGAATTCTGAGATCCTATGTAGTATAAATGTGCGAAAAAAATTGAAATCGGTTCATCCTAGCCTGAGAAAAGGCCTTCTCGTGACATCTGTGATGTCACGAGAAGGCCTTCTCGTGACATCACAGAAAGAGAAATATAGGGTTAAAAAAAAAAAAATTACTTTGTAAATATTACTGTGATGTCTTTTACTGTGACATCACAGTAATATTTACAAGTACGTTTTTTTTAACCCTATATTTCTCTTTCTGTGATGTCACGAGAAAGAGAAATATAGGGTTAAAAAAAACTCTTTCTGCCTTTTCTCAGGCTAGGATGAACCGATTTAAATTTTTTTTGCACATTTATACTACATAGGATCTCAGAATTCAATTCACCTTCATATTCAAACCGGTGAAGTAGGCCTTTAAGTGTAACCTCTTTTTTTCACATGTGAATTGGGCTTCAAGTGGCCTAGAACATTCCCGTTGGCCACGTCCGACCTAAATGATTCTCACTCTGTTGGCGACAACCTGAAGTCTTTTCCTATGTTCGAAAGGAAGCACCTTTTCATCTCTCCTTGACCCGATGACGTTTTCCACAAAGGTTAAGTAAAGGAGGCTTAAAGGTTAGGAGATTTGACTTTCTTTTTGGGGCGGCAGTGGCGAAGTGGGCAGGGAGGTCGCCTCTGGAGTGCGGGGTCGGAGGTTCGATACCCGCCTACCCGCCACATGTCGAAGTGTCCTTGGGCAAGACATTGAACCCCAAATTGCTCCTGATAGTTAGCTTGCACCCTGCGTGGTAGCTGCTGCTGCTGCTGCTATCGGTGCCTGAATGTGTGTGTGAGTGGGTGAATGTGTACAAAACAATGTAAAGCGCTTTGAGTCTGTGAAAAACCAGGGAAAAGCGCTGTATAAGTGGAGTCCATTTACCATTTTCTGTAGATGCCCCAGGTCTCCCTTGAAAAAGAGTGTCTGTTCTCAATGGGATTTACCTGTATAAATAAAGGTTAAAAAAACTGTAAAGAAAACTAACTAGTTTTCTGACTCCCCCCCCCCCCAATAAACTGCACATTTCAGTGTCATTTTATTGTGGCCAGCCTTACGCACACCTGTGCAATATTCATGCTGTCTAATCAGCATTTTGATAATGCCACACCTGTGAGGTGGGATGGATTATCTCAGCAAAGGAGAAGTGCTCACTAACACAGATTTAGACAGATTTGTCAACAATATTTGAGAGAGATGGTTATTTTGTATATATAGAAAAAGTTTTAGATTGTTGAGTTGAAAAATGGGAGCAAAAACAAAAGTGTTGCATTTATATTTTTGCTCTGTATAATAAAGGAGATAAATCATGTAGCAGGGTCACAACAGCTCAATTCTAATGGTAATACTTTTAATAGCCAAGAGAACGGTCACATCTCGTATGATAGCTTGAATATGGGGTTATAGGTGGGGTCAGCGATTCTGGAGAATGCTTGATGTCAACAATATCACTTTTTTTTTGTCAAAATCATTGAGTATCTCCTCACGATCCACTACCTGTCCGTAATATGTGCACTGAAAAGAAATCTGGTGTTAAAACACAGCCTAGGCTCTGTAAACGGGCATGTTGGACCCCTATGTTTACCCACCCTTTGGTAACATGCCAGTTTATGGAGCCTATAGGCTGTGAAATAAAACCAGATATTTTTTCAGCGTGCACACAGCATGGACAAGTAGCAGATTGTGAGGAGATAATCACTGATTTTGACACAAGGTGATTTTGACAACAAAGCATATGGCCAGTCCAGAATCGCTGACTGCTCCTTTAACTTGTATAAAGTAGAAGTGTCTTTTTACCTGTACTGTTTGGGGTCACTGGGGGACTTGATGATCTCGCTGTCTCCAACATTGTCCTCTCCTCCTTCCCCTGCAGCCCGGCTCTCCTCCTGGTATACCGGGCCTAGATCTTCTCCTGCATCTTCTCCTCCTTGGACAGAGCCCGCGGAGTCAGACGTCGTCGGGGTGTTCCTGGATTTGTTTGTGTGCGGCATCATTGGCTTGACTGGTGATGTTGTTGAGACTGTGGCACTGCGGGCTGACAGCAAGGCGCGACCATAAACAACAGGACAGCTCCCTGTCACCGGTAATTTACTCGCGAGCACGGCGACGCACCGTGTCAGCCTGAACACAGCTATGATGAAGACCCTTTCTGACAGACGAGCGGGGCAGAAATAAAGCTCAGAAAACCGATTGGTGAGGTTAACAACAACCAGACGGTATTTACCCAAGGCCCCCGTCTATGGGAGAGGCCTATACGTTTGAACCTGAATTGGCCACAATGCAGCTATTCATACAGGCTGTGTCTGGTGGTTTCGACTATATTCACACAGATGTCAGCTAAAAAAAGAGACCCGGCCAAACCACCACAACAACCAAAACCAAAACCCGAACCTCTAATTTTCAAAGCGAGACTCCTCACAGCAATATAGACACCACAATAAGGGACCAGTTTAAAAAAAAACAGCCCGAAGAAATGACAACATTTACACACACATAAAGATACAAAAGTGTTTGCTACAAGCTACAAGAGGAATGTCGTGTCAGCAAATTAAAAATATCCGAATAAACTGAGATTTAGCAGGTTAATTTCGTGTTTAGTGATTCAAGGAAAAGCCCAAACGAAACTTTTAAAAGTACTTTGTGAAGCCGGTAGCGTTAGGAAAGTAGCATCCATACCTTCCTCCCTGCTGACAGCTCGAGGCGGCCTCAAATGTGCACACGAGCATCCCCGCAACAACAAGTGCTGTGATTCGCTGAGAATTCTCAGCCACTTCACCATGCTGCCCTCTGATTGGCTGGAGAGTTAAACAGGCGTGGTTGGCGTGCTTACATGTGGGCAGTGAGGAGTCAGAAGTGGTTACGTTGAGAAAGCTGCAGGGATGGAGACAAATAGCCACCTGGATGTACCGGGCATCTGCTAGCCATCTGTTTATGATCATGACTGCTAGATTGATGTTCAAGCGAACACTTGTCATTGCCTGTAAGTGTCACAATTGTTCTTTTATTTATTTTTATAATCTCGTCAGCCAATATAACAGGTAAGCATTGCATTGGATGTGAACTGTCTTGTCATCTTGCCATATGGCTGCCACCGTACTCCATGGGTATTGCACCCCCCACACATCTCTTAATGCACCTGTGCAAGACCCCTAACAGGGATGATTAGTCTAGAGCCGCTAGGTGGCAGGAGTAGGCCACGAGGGATGTAGGGCAACATTTAACACATTATTTTTGAGGGTGGGCTGTGATTTAGATGCTCCGATTAAAGTGTTGCCAAAGTGTAGCCTATTTCTTCCTGTAATTTCAAGGCCTTCTAAAAAAATAGTTAAAGTGTTTTAATGCTCTCAAATCTTTTATTAGTGATCCACTGAGACATCCAAGTAAGACAGTTAGAAAAAAGGCTCAGCTTTTCTTCAAAATAACAATCATTAAAAGCAGTACAGATGAGAAAACAAGTACCCAATTAGACTGACAAATAGGCTATATGTTGCCTAATGTAGCCTACTGCACATCAAGCCTCACATCACAATCAAATGGTTAAAAAGAAAAATCTTATCATTAATAAGCCCCGTTGACATTTGTCCAGTGCCCTTCCTCGGCCTCTCCTCTGCAGCCTGTTGGCATTTCACCCCTCCGCTGTGCCAATATGTCCTCCCCCTCACTCACCAACTCTCTCTCTCTCTCTCTCTCTCTCTCTCTCTCTCTCGTCTCTCAGTCTGAAGCCAATCTGATTTGCCCCTGGGCTTCTGTCGGCAGAAAAGAGGTGATAAACACCGCAACCATGACAACCAGCGAGCCAGACACACGCCTGGGTTTCCTGTATCCTAATGGCTTAACTTGGCATCCTCTCCTACTTTAATTCATCAAGTCCAGCCTTCACCTGAGCTGATATTAAGACACTCAGGGGCAGACGAAAAGGCTCTGTAGGTTTGCTGCAGTTAAGAGCTGTCTCGTCCTCATCTTCTAACGGTAAACTTAGGGTTGATCATCGAAATGTGAAAAGGAAAAACTCCTAGTTCTACAGTCGGACGAATAATAATTTCCTCAGACAGATTTAAATGAACAGAAATGTTGGCGTATTGATTCCTCTGGCTTTCTCTAAGAGAAGTCAGATAGAAAGTGAAAGCACTAAGCTGGTTCTCACAAACATATCCTATTGATCACTAATGGAGCTCTTGTGACGACACTTTGCATGGTGTTCCTTGCACCAGACATACTGTAGCAGCAATGGTGCGAGGCGAGCACAATAGCCATTGCTCGGCTCAAATTGCAAGGCTGTGGTAATAGCGAGCATAATCGGCCTTTGAGAACTGTGCAAAAGTGCCTTTACACGCCCCGCCACATGAAAACTTTCAGAGCGAAATGGCCAGGCCTGCGTGAGGGATCGATTGGACGAGCCTATGCAATTCATGAACCTCCCCTTTGGAGCAGACACATGTGCCCTTTTCATAGTAAGGTAGTAGCCTTCACAATTCCAAGTTTTTTTTCCAACACCGATTTTTGTGTGCTCCTCTTTATGACCGTGCCCCAAATTGAAGTTCAGATCTGGCACCTCAGGCCTTCCCCTAGAAAAATGTGTCCGTCTGTGAAAAAGGCAATGGGAGAAAAGCAGCCGGCTGAATCATTGTAGGTATTATGAATCTGTCCCCCTCCGTCAGCTTCCCGCAAGAGTCATAACAGGCAGCAGCAGCAGCACAGGGAGTCAGTCTTTACCTTAAGCTTCCATGGAGGCAGCGTTCCCAGAGCAACTGATTTTAATCCTGATTAAAACGGGAGATTCGATTAATTAGTCCAGTGATGTACTGTATGTGTATAAATGTGTGTGTGTGTGTGTGTGTGTGTGTGTGTGTGTGTGTGTGTGTGTGTGTGTGTGTGTGTGTGTGTGTGTGTGTGTGTGTGTGTGTGTGTGTGTGTGTGTGTGTGTGTGTGTGTGTGTGTGTGTGTGTGTGTGTGTGTGTGTGTGTGTGTTTGTGTGTTGCACGGATCTCAGTATGTGGCATGTGTGTGGGAGTCATCATGTTCTCGTGAGTCACGGTGTATCTTGTGTGTAGTTATGGTAAATGAGGAGGGGGCGTTATATGCCCAAATGTGTCTGTGTGTGTGTGTGTGTGTGTGTGTATGTGTGTGTGTGTTCATGAGCCTGTGGTTAATCCTGTGAATCACTGTGTCTTCAGCATGTATGTTCGTGTGTGTGTGCATGTGTGTGTGTCTGTGTGTGTGTGTGTGTGTGTGTGTGTGCATGCCTCCGCGTGTGTGTGTGTTTGCGTGTGTGTTTCATCTCTCCCGAGAGGCTTGTCCTTGCCTGCAGTACCACTGTTGTGAATCAGAGGTGAGTCCTCTTGGAGTTGCCCTCTGCTTTAATCTGGAAGCTAATGACAGAACCACCTGCCCTCCTGGCTAACCTCCCTTACCCCCCCTGCCCCCCACCTCCCAACCCATATCCATCCCCTCTATTCGCTGGCACCTCTCCCCTCTCCTTCCAATCCTCCTCTTTCATCACAACACACAACCATCTCAGCCAGCCCTCACAAAACCCCCAAATTCCCACTGCTCATTGCCTCCCTTTCACTCTCTCCCACGACCGGCCTGTTATTTTCCCTCTCTCCCATCCTTTCTTCCACTTGCTTTCTTCTCCCACAGAGTGCAGTGTGCCCTTGCCCGACTCCCTGATTGCCTCATCCCGCTCTGTAACTATAGAGACTAGGGGGGGGGGGGGGGGGCAGTGTGTGTAGTGTGCGGGCCCCCAAAGAAGAACCAAGACACGTGTTCAGAGACAACGCGACAGTATGTGAACAAACGTGTCACTTTAAGGAGTTATTCTAACCCCGCCGTGCATTGGCAGGGGAGAGGAATAAACCACGTTCTGACTCTTCTGTCAGTGCGTCTGCCTGTCCTCGAGTCTTGAGTGTGTGTGCATTCGCGCATGCAAGCCGGTCCCGGTGGATATCTCCTCGTGGACAAGAGCATAATTGGGAGTGAGCGACCAAAAAATGGGATGACCACATCCTGCAATGTTGTCCACCACAGTGCTAGAGAGTGAAGGAGAGAGAACAGAGAGGAGGGGGGGAGGGGGAGGGGGGGGGGGCAATGGGAGGAAATCAAAGGGAGATCAGCATGTAAACCAGTCTGAATTGACAAGAGCCCGCAGGAGAATCAAAGTGTTAGTAAACGAAGGAAGAAAGGCAGAGAGAAGTGAAGGAATCTTAGTCTGATCTGACAGAAAATAATTCAGACGGGAGAAGGGCGAAGAAGGCTTGCTTTGGAGAAGGGAGAAAAGCGGAGGAGGAAGAAAGCAGCAGAAGTGGCTGAAGTGAAACACACAGCATGAATCCCCATCCATTTCAGCACCGGACAGCTCCCACAGACAGCAGCACTAGGCCAGTATAAATAGATCCCCTACTTTAGAGGGCCCCATCAACGCTCCCAAAAGAAAGAAAAAAAGTGCTTTATGTGCTCAGAGCGGCTCCTGCCCCCGAGAGAACAGACGCGTAAGTATCTGATGGTGCCTGCCTGATAACCATCTTCTCTCAGTTCCTCTCCGTTTGTTTTCTTAATTTAGGGAGCCTCCACGGTTCAACGACAACACTATACGGTGAGGAAAAAAGCGGGTGTTTTTTCTCCACCTAAGATCCTCCGTCACGGGGCATTGTTTCACTCTGAGGTAGACGATATAGCCTCAGGGTCTGGGATCACATTACCCCTGCCACTGATCTGGCATCAACACTCGCGGAGCTGGAAATAACAACCTCGGTGCCCAAACCTTGTTTATATTATACATCCGCTGCTCCCCTGAATGTTGGAAGGTGACTTTAAAGCTACAGTGCGTAACTTATGTTGCCCCCATGAGGAATTCTGAGGAATTACAACAACACAATGGGATGGATTTTTTTTTTGAAACCTTCTGCTGTACGTCCAGGTTTTTTTCTTAGCAGCAAAATCAACAACCGAAACAAAATGTGGGCACTTCTTCCTGCGCCAGTGTCAGGAGGCGACACCAGTTTGTAAACGCTGCCATACTGAGAAATACAGAGACAATTTTGTGGAGCTGATAGGCTCAATCAACTTTGTGTCAGCTAGTCTGTCGATGGCTTGAATGTAATCGACATTCATTCATATGAAAAAGTTATGCACTATAGCTTTAATGTGGGCATTTGTCTGTTAGTGATCACTCCCCCCCCCCCAAAAAAAAATGCGTTTGTGCATGGGGCAAATTGCATACATGCCCTGCATCTGCCAGCCCTTTTCCAGTGGAAGCGAGCGTTAAGTAGCCTTGTGGGGAAGCTGTAATACAGCCTAATGCACCTGAGAGCCCTGAAATCTATAACCATCATCTACATCTTCCTGATATTACTGGAACCGTCTCTGTTACTCTTTCTGATAGGAATCTCCAGGGAGAGCTTTCCCCCTCTCCACTGCTGCTGTAGGGAGAGGTATGGTAAAGACAGAGAGAGAGAGAGAGAGAGAGAGAGAGCATGCATGAGCAAGAGATGCTCCTCTCCATTTCTTCAAGGTGATTCACCTTAATGCACGCTGAAATCAATGTGAAATTGAACTGAAAATTGAACTCTAAGCCCAATAATGTGGAAGACATGTTGTTATTAAATCTTTTCCCATGGCCATGAAAGCGGCTGACAGGTATTCGAACGTTTTCGAAGGGTTGTTTTTCGGCACTATAGTGTGGCACCATGGTGTCCTTGATGGACACTTTGCCATTGGGGGCCCCCGGGACCCCCAGGCTTCACAAGGGACCTTTACTTGCCACTTTGAAGCAGTGTTGTTGATTGAGCAGCGGCCACCTATAGGCCGTGATTAGCCGGTGCAGGAGGCTAAATTCAGTCTTGGCAGGGGGTTTCTCTTCTGGCATCTGTTGCACCCACTACCTTCCATTTGGGAAGACAGGTGTATTGATGCGAGCCGTGCACAGACGTCCAGGCCTCTCTCTAATCTCCGCTGTTTCCTACCTTCATAGCATGCAGTCACCACAGTTCTCCCGACCGATGCTATGTGCGTGTCTGCGTGCGTGCTCGCGCGCGCGTGGGGCTATGTGCACGACGAAGCCAGCTGGCACGAGTCGCCATGGTAACACACACAGGTTTCACGAAATCCGTCGGTGCTTAAGGGCAAGGGGAGAGATGAATAAACTAATGAGATTATAAATTATTGTCGGTATAGCTGAACAGTCGGGGTATTTTTTTTCCCCAGACTGCACACGCGGGCAACGTGAGGAGAAAGTTTATGGAGGGCCCATTGTGTGTGACTCCGCTGTGCCTCCTGTAATCTGTTTATGATGAGGAAGTGAAGTGGCTCCTCTGGTGAGAAAGGAACCCACCCTGGATGCGCGCTTTTTTATGCCTCATAATACAAACTAGCAATTGCGCGCCGCCTTTTGCATGATTAATTCCGGTGGATCCCCCCCCCCCCCCCCGCCCCCCCTCCTTTTCTCCTCTATGAATTACCCAGTTGTTGTGTGTTTGAGATGAAGAGAGGATTCTCCATCCTCACTCAGGCAACAACTCCACCGCGCATTGCTCGCCTGTCCAGCGGTCCAGTGCCGCAGCTCCCACGGGCTGCACCGTGGGGAAGCGGACCTGCATCCTAAAGCCAATCGTTTTTTTCCCCCCTCTCTCTCACTCTCCCTCTCTCTCTCCCCCGGTTCTTATCCTCCACCTCATTGCAGTCTTATCACGTCCCCCCCTCCCTTTGCTCGCGCTCGCCCCCCCCTCCCCATCCGCCTCAGCGCGCTACAGGAGAGAGAGGGGAGAAGAGTGCGGCTGAACGTGAACGGACATGTCGACAGTCAGCCTCTAAAGTGTTTTCTCGGTCGTTCCCTAATTCTTTGGCGGCGGACCTGAGTGAGTATTTTACCCGCATCCCTGCTCTGCTAAACGGTCACTGTGTGGATACAGAGAAGGCTGACTGGTGGAAGGAAAGAGAGACAGACAATGGGGAATGCAATTGGATTGCGTTACTCTTCTGCCAAGGATTTTCATACATAGCCTGGTAAATGTCTTAATGGGCTCTGCTAATAACTAGACTGTTGAATTGGTCATGCTTTCATTCTGCTAACTGTTCTACAGTTTTGTGTGTGGTAATGTCTGGGGGGGTGGGAGTAGGGGGGGGGGCTAATTGATTTTCTTGAAGGGCTGTGCTGTGCTGTGGTGGGCTATCCAGGCTGATATAGCCCCCATGCATTTGATCAGTGATGCTGCTGCTTCTCTGCCTGATAGTGCAGTTCTGTGCTGCTGGGGTGCAAGAGGGGGCCCATGTTAGAAAGCCAGTGTGAAGCTTTTGGTGCTGACGGACGGAGAGGACGGAGAGGTAGACACTGGAATTATGTGACATGAATAACACGGCGAAGAATAAGCAGTGACCGTCATCTGTGCTTTGGCTTGCGTCAGTGTGCAGGTCTAGAGGAGAGAGGGGGAAAAGAAAAGGAGAGAGAGAGAAAGAGAAAGAGATAAAAAAGAAAGTCCGTCAGAGAGAGAGAGAGAGAGTCAAGAAATAAAGACAGGCAGGGAAGCCACACCTGTGTCAGGCCTGTTTTAAGATTGGACATTAAGTGAGACAGTAAGGCAGATGGACAACACAGACAGACGGACAGACAGACAGAGAGACAGACAGAGTTTTAAATTCTGCTGTGCTGTCACCAGTCCACACTTAAAGTCCTTTCCCTTCTTGTTACCATAATGATGCAGAGCTATGCCTCGACTGCTGACTGGTCCACTCGGCTGATTGGTCGAAAGAGGCTTGAGTGTTGACTGTGTTTCTTGTGATTAAGGAGAGATGGCCATCCACCAAAGCCGAATCAAACAGGAGGGATCCCAGTGGGCTATCTGGACTCAGTATTGATCTATTCCATACAGGGGGCTTCTACGGGCCCAGCAATAACAATGCATTCTCTTGGACGAAAAAAACAACCTACTGGGACTGTTAATGGCTTGTATTCTGTATTGTATTCCCATTTGTCAAATGCTATCGAGCACGTTGGCCTGGATTGTTTTTCTCGTGTAAAGCATGCTCACTCCAAAACGCTCTTATAAATGGGTGACGATGGGCAAAGCATCTTTCACCACTTCTCGTCACCCCTTTTTCCATTGTAGGATTGTCCAAACGAGTATTGCAGCTTTGCACTGTTTTTTTTGTAAATAACACACACACACACACACACACACACACACACACACACACACACACACACACACACACACACACACACACACACACACACACACACACACACACACACATCTACACATGTCTTGCTACTTGTTTCCATTTTTGGCAGGATTTCTAAAAGCGCACTTTTTGGATGTGGTTTGACCTTTTCTCGCCTTGTTTTCCAACGCACACACACACACACACACACACACACACACACACACACACACACACACACACACACACACACACGTACGCACATGCAACTTGGCTCCAGCGCCCGATCCTCTTGTGAGCCAGCGGTACATTGTGTGCAGGGCCGAGAGGAGGGCTTTGATGTAATCAATATTAGATTTCAGCTGTTTCACTTGCGAGCTCTCATCCTGAGTGGCAGCCTTGACTGACTTCTTATACTGCTTATGCAATCCTACCACACTGCTCTCTCACCCACACCCCTAGCCCGTTCCCTCTCCCCCTCGCTACCTATACTACTCCATGCCCCATTACTCTTCCTTTATCTGTCTGTCTCTCCTGTTCTCCATTCCTTCACCTTGTTCCCATTTTTCCTCCTCCTCCTCTTCCTCCTCCTCCTCTTCCTCTTCTCATTTCCAGCGTCATAATCATCTCTGTGATTGCTCTTCCTCTACCCGGGCGGGCGGGCGGTGATGTTTTTCACTGCTGCCTCCTTGTCTAACTCGCTAGATGCTAGATTATTGCTGTATGATTACAGCTACCATACCACGATGATCATTATTGCATTTTGCGCGTGGCAGTGTTTCCAACGCTGCTATATATGAGCAGAATCGAGATGCTTTATCCAATTTAGATCTCATTAAGACTTGAGAGGAAATATTCCCCCCTCCCCCCTGCAAGACACTCAATCTCAGCTGTTTTTATATTGTTTGTTTCCAGGACTGGTGCTGTGTGACTCCGCGTTCTCATTTATGTTGTTATTGCAGTGCTATTCTCATCATCATCACCATAACCATCATCGATATCACTAGGCCAGTTCGTGTGCCTGCCTGGCCCGTCATTGGCACTGCCTTCACAATCACATAGGCCCCTCTTTTTGAAAATTTTGAAGAGTTCAGATTCGAACCAATGCTTCCCACTCTACTGTCATTATCAGTAATGATTTTGACAGGACTCGATTGTCTGTTGATAACCTAATATATTCTGCTGATTGATAATGTGGGGTATGTTGTGCCTCGTCCTTCTGTCCTCTGATTGCCATTCATCTTATCAAATGGAGCACTTCATTAGGCAGAAGCATTATGAATCTGATTTGCATGTACCCATATTCATATGGCATACATTATAAACAACACATGCGTGACATTTCAGCTTCACCGGGCATTTGAGAGTACAGATGAATATATTCATTACAAGCTACCCACCAACCCACCCTCTCCGCCCCACATGTCCAAAAAGCCACTCTGGAAATGATAAACTGTGATTCACAGGTTAACCAGGCCACGTGTTTGACTCTGCTTTGCATTTCCAATGTCCGCATTTGAATTTTTAATTCAAAGGCGACGCTGTGGAAGCCGCGAGATTGTTCAGCTTGTTTTTTTTAAATCAATATTTCCCACTTCGGTGAACCTTGAAAATCCAAAGACTTTTCTGCACTAAATGCATCATATGTTTGTTTACCATGGTTCTGCTCGCATCATTGAAAACCTTAGCCTCCAGTTAGACCTATACATCATTATTCCAATGTAATGTAAAGTCTTTCCCCACGGCACTCTGGTGTTCAGTCTGATTTGACTCTTATTTTCTGGCTGCTTTAGTATGCTTCTGATGCACCATCAATCTGATTCATCCTGAAATTATATTTGCTGTTGCCTCCGTAGATTTTTTCCCCCTCTCAACCATATACTGTGTGTGTGTGTGTGTGTGTGTGTGTGTGTGTGTGTGTGTGTGTGTGTGTGTGTGTGTGTGTCAATGCATATATGTGCTGTGCCTCGTCATGCAGTGCGGTGAAGGGCTGATGGCGGGCTCAGGCTGCCCCAGGCTGAGTTGAGAGGGGAGAAGCAGGAGGATGCAGTGGCTCACTCTGGCAGTGGCCCTGGGGTGTGTGTGTCTGTCCCGGACGTCACACACCCCCACACCCACCCCCACCTCCACGCACACCCCTCTGGTGGACAACTCCGAGGAGGACGTGGATGAGCCGTGCTTCGATCCGTGCACGTGCGAGGTCAAAGAAGGTGTGCTGCACGTGCACTGCGATGGGCGGAGCTTCACCAATGTCACCCAGGTATCATCCCCTGTTCATTAATCTTTACCATGCACACACGTGCAGCCACAACGCACTTTATTGTGCTGTCATTTATCTCACCAACATGCACCGCGTCTCTGACTCTAATATCCTGTCTGTAATGTGGCTTATGGGGTGTCTCTAACTGTTAAATTCATGTTATTAATAAGATAACTAATCAGACCTCTAATTAATCATTCAGGTGTCACAGTCATGGGTCCGCCCTTTCAAACTCAACCTCCAGAGGAACTCTCTAAGGCGTCTCTATAGCAACGGGTTTCAGCACCTTGGCAACGCAGTGTCGATAAACCTCGGCAACAATGCACTCCAGGACATCCGAGTGGGAGCCTTTAACGGGTTGGCCAAACTGAGGCGCCTGTACCTGCACGAGAACAAGCTGGAGGTCTTCAGAAATGACACTTTTGCTGGGTTAGAGGCTCTGGAATACCTCCAGGTAGGCTTTGGGAGGATAATCCTTGTTGATTGATTATCCAGGAACGATTGGGATTATTGACCTAAAGATGACAATAGACAGCTGTAACAGTAATAGGCAAATCCTAGCAGACTGGCTTGAGTGAAAGACTCTTTTCAACAACTCTGTGCGTCAGCTCTCCTGCTGCATTCAGTCAATTTTTTTTTTCATTTGCAGCAATTATAGGTCGTCACATTTTTTTCCTTTTTTCCACCTGCAGGCTGACTACAACGTGATCAAACGCATCGACAGCGGCGCTCTGAGGTTCCTCTACAAGCTGCGAGTTCTGATCCTCAACGACAACCTGATCCCCGTCTTGCCTGCTCATCTGTTCAGGTGAGGTTTCGGATTACTTTGCTGCAAAGCTTTTGAATTATATGCCAGGAGGACTGATCTGCAGAAATATCAGGGTCGGACACAATTAGCCAGTCTGCACTCTACCTTTGAATTAATGTTTCTCTGGCATAATACATCATAAAATAAGGATAAATCATCAGATAAAAAAAAGCTGAATTTTTTTCTCAGCAATGGAATATGTGAACTTTTATTTTCACGTCACTGTCACACGATTCTTTCATCTAACCCAGCCAACTATTCCTCCCCCTCCTTCTCCTCCTTTCTGCTCCAGATCTGTTTCTCTGACTCATCTGGATCTGCGGGGAAACCGTCTGAAGAGCCTGCCGTACGCGGGGACCCTGGAGTACGTCGGCCGCTCCCTGATGGAGCTGCAGCTGGAGGAGAATCCCTGGAACTGCGGCTGTGAGTCGGTGCAACTGCGGCAGTGGCTGGGTCAGATCCCCTATACGGCTGTGGTCGGGGACGTCACGTGTGAATATCCTTTCCACCTGCACGGCAAGGACCTGAGGGAAATCCCCCGCAAGGAGCTGTGCGCCGACCTCCCAGATAAAGAGCTACAAGGAGAGGCGGGTGGCGGTGGTAGCCCTTCGGCGGGATCGCAGCCCCAACATGTGCCCCCCAACGCTAAACCTAACTCCAACCCCGGGCGAGTCAGGCCCACCAAACCCTCCTCCATGGTCCACGGCTCGCGCCAGAACACTCACACCTCCTCCACTTCCTCCTCCTCTTCCTCGGCCGAGCGTAAAGACAAGGAGAGGCAACCGAGGCCCACCAAAAGGCCCCGACCCTCCAGAATATCCCCCACGCCTCGCAGTATGATGCCCAACCAGAATCCCCCCGTGGCTGGCTACCAAACGCGACCCCCCATCCCCATAATTTGTCCCCTGGGCTGCACGTGCAACCTGCACATCTCAGACCTGGGCCTGACGGTCAACTGCAAGGAGAGCGGCTTCCTCAATGTGTCCCAGCTCATGCCTCGGCCTCTGAACGGCCGCAAGATGTACCTGAGCGGAAACTTAATCCAGCAGATCTACCGTGCGGATTTCTGGAATTTCTCCAGCCTGGACCTGCTTCACCTGGGGAACAACCGCATCTCCTACCTCCAGGAGGGGGCCTTCTCCAGCCTGACCAGCCTGAGGAGCCTCTACCTGAATGGGAACAACCTGGAGAGGCTCAGTCCCCACATGTTCCTGGGGCTGCAGAATCTAAGGTATCCCTCTCTACAGTTCTACAAGTATGTTGCCTCCACTGCACTTTAAAGCCATAGTGTGTAACTTTTTCATATTAAAGGAATGCCGGTTACATTCAAGCCATCGGCAAACAAGTTGACATAAAGTTGATTAAGCCTATCAGCTCCACAAAACTCTCTCTGTATTTCTCAACATGGCAGCGTTTACACACTGGTGTCAGCCCCCGACACTGGCGCAGGAGCTCAGAAAAATCCCAAGAAATGTTTAAGTTTTTTGATTCTACTGCTAAAATACTGGATGTACAAAAGAAGGTATAAAATGCATGCACAATCACAGAAGGTTTATCTCATGTTGATCACAATTCCTTATGGGAGCAACGGCAACAGAATTTACACATTATAGCTTTAAACTAATTAAATAAACTGACACCACATGTCAGCTTAAGTATTAAGACATTTGTTTATAAGTACGTGGAAATTAATTTCACTGTAACTCTGGCATAGCACTGAGCAGAACATTTTGATTACTATTATTCCACACTTTGATTGAAGTGAAAGGTGCCCCATTCTCTGCCAGGACTGTCGTTTGTTAGTCACGCTGCCTGATGGCATGTTCCAATTGAGGTGTGAGCCTGGTATGAGTGACAAGGTGAAAATTAATGTTTTTTTGTATTTGCATACAGAGGTGTTGATAAGGCAGTAAGACGTCTGGATGGCGACAGGAATTTACCTATTGGAAAACAGGTTGTTATACGAGAGAGTTGTGGGGAAAGCATGCTTACGTCTCAATGTTAGATTAAGCTTACAAAGATATTGTCATTTGCGGGAAATGTATACAGGAAATACAGTCAGTAATTGAATTTATTCAGTGAGTTACACATTTTGGCATTTGATTAGAAACAAGTCAACTTTCATCCTTTGCTATGTAAAGAATTAGGTTTTTTAGCCTTTAGCTGTCAGCTCCACTGTCTAGATTTCAAGATAGGGTTGAGAAATGTTACAGACCCATTCACTTGACTATTAATCAATAATAAAGGTCCTCCCAAGACACTAAAAAAATCTTCTTTTTAACCTCTCGTTAGCCTTCGTTAGTGACTCTTGGGCGAGTAGGGAATATATCAATGGGAGTAAATTTGATGACGAGAATGCAAGGAAAAGTCTCCAGTTACACTAAATTCTTCCCCTTGAATTCACTACGATAATGGTTTAGAACAAAAATGTAATTTTAATTTGACATTATGATGATCAGGCATGTCAAGGCTAGTGTACTTAAAGTAGCCTTGACATGCATCATCAGCCATTAGTGCAGTATTACACTAGACTATGTAATTTAATACACGTTAGTTAATCAGCTGTGAAGAGCAAAAGTGCAGATTAAGTCCAATTATTTTATGACTTCTTTGTATGAACGTTCCTTTACGTAACTCTCGTGCTGGGATGCGGGAGAGGTACATTAACATATGGAATACTTCCAAATAAAATGATTTGACATGGTAAAAATCAGATTGTGATCTAGTCAAGCATTATTATTTATTGAAACAAAGTTAAGACAAATACAGATGAACAGATAACCTTATTGTCTTGCTTTTACTATAGTTCATGTATCTTAACTGTCAGATATCACTAAGTACTGAGGTGCAGTTCTCTTTACATAACCATGCCCCATTTATTCTCCTATTTCCATAGTCCCATCTCCAGTTTCTTTGCATGTATACGGAGACACCGTAACTAGGCATGGACCGGTATGATATGATAACCTTAAGCTAAAATACCATAGTTTCATAGTATCACGGTATTGCTATTACAGCTCTTAAATGTGATATTTGGAAATATCTGGGTAAAAAAAAAAATAATAATCCACCTGAACCCAATCTTTAATTTTTTTTTAAAAACATATAGAATATTCTGAACATTAATACACTTGTATGATCACAATAATTTAATTATTCTAAACCAAATTAAAATAAAGCAGTCCTTAAAGAGAGCAGCTCAACAAGGTTGTTAGAGACATGCTCACTTCTCTAGTGGTTATGATGCAGGAATATTCTGAACATTAATAAACTTGTATGTTAACATTCTGTGTGCTCTATTACCTTAGAACGGTATGACAGAGATAATGGCGGTATTGAAACCTTGGCATTCATACCTCGGTATAGCTTGAAACCGGTAATCGTCCCATGCCTAACCCTAACAGTAACACTGTCGTCTCCTCTCTTTAGGTACCTTTATTTTGAGTACAACGAGATCCGCGAGGTAGATCCTGGGACCTTCGACTCCATGCCGTCCCTCCAGCTGCTGTTCCTCAATGCCAACTTGCTGCGGAGCCTCCCCCTCGGCGTGTTCTCTGGAGTCAATCTGGCGCGCCTCAACCTGAGAAACAACCACCTTCTGCAGCTTCCCATGGTGGGAGTGCTGGAGCACCTCACCGGCCTTGTGCAGGTTGGTGCAAAGTAACCTTTTCGCTAGAATGACTGAAGGGGGGTTTTCAGTGAGTGCAAGTGGATGCTTGAAAAAGAATGATTCTGATCTGCTAACCCCACTTGTAATTGAGTCTGATACCTGACATTCTAAGCAAATTCAGGTCAAATAACAGGCATTTGGTTGAGTGACGGTGGCAGGGTGAAAAATGAAGGTTGCCGAGTTGGATCAACCGCCCGATTATTGACTAAACGGAAAATGTGCATAATTATACAGACAGGATATTTGTTTCAAATGTCAGAAGATGAGTTAAGCAGATCTATTAGATTGCAGAGACACCCTATTTTATCGCAGCTTGATAAAAAGAAACGAAAAACACGCTGATGTCTGATGTCTTAAATCATACCTGCATTTACAAAACTTGTGGCAGCCCCTGATCCCTTGGTCTTGTGCACAGCTGCAGCTTTCTCTGTCATCTGCGTCGTCTGTTGTTTTTGAGAACTCTGGCTGTGGCATATGGGACTACGGTTGCGCCTCAGGTATTCTAATTGGAAAATTGCAATTGACTCGATTTGCATAAGTGGTCATAATAAATCAGGAGGTAAACTAGAGAAAGCTTGAAACCCTAAAAGTTTTCGGGAATGGTTGTAATTAATGCAACTCTTTCGTAAATAGACTGTAAAAACAAATCGTTTGTGTTAAATTCACTGTGTCTGACCTGACTATGCATATTTGACTGCAGCATTATGTGAGAGGGTTGCTGTTGTACACAATGCTGGCCAGAGTGACCGAACCCAAGGTATTACCTTTTTCCATCCTGACTTCTCTCACTTCAGCAAATTTAGTGTACGGGGATTTTCTTAGACAGCCGGTTTAGAATGAGGTGAGGTGGATGTGTGGATTAGCCTAAATGTCATTGTGAATTTCCATTTTAACTTTACTCCATGAAAAATTTCCTGATTCTAGGTAGTGCGGGGGCGAGGCTGGCAGTTCAGAGGCTTTTTTTTAAAAAAAAAGAATTTGCTCAGGAGAAGGACAACAGTGGTTTATGCTGCTGGAGGGACCATGTGGAAGTGTATTGTGTTTTTTATGTTCCCCTCTCTGATGTCCAAAAACATTAAGGCATTCACCAAATGGAAGGACACCAGTGACGTGCGGTCAGGGTACTGCCTACCCTGGCGCCGTGTGCAAAAGAATAAAAATAAAAATAAAATAAAAATTTTATTTAATAAACTTCTATTTGTATTATTACTGTTAATTATTTCGATCTTTACATGTAATCCGCGATTACTTTAAAAAAGTGTAGACGTTTTGATGAGAAAGGTGGCAGTTTGGTGCACTTTGAGAGGACATTTTAGAGGCTAGAGAGATATCAAATCCTGAGATGCAGAAGGAACATTATTTTTCAGATTTTTCTTAAACAGCACTCTTTACTCTGCAACTGTAAAAACAGTAGATTGGTCTGCAGACCCATGTTCTATGATGGAGGGGCCCATTTCAACAGATAAAGGGTGGATATGAACAATTTAGAATTCACACATATAAAGCTTATTTGTGTATGTGTGAGGGGGGCTTCAACCCCCTTAGACAGAGCTACTAATGCTGTTGTTTTTAACTTGCTTTTGTATTTCTCCCCTACTAGGGCCCATGATGATTTCTATCTTGTCACATTTTAATGAGTACTTATATTTAGGCTATTCCTTTTTGGACCCTGTTATTGACATCAGTGTCTGAGCTCTTTGACTATGGAACATGAAAAGTTACTATCATTATCTCTGGCTGAGGGCCCCCCTGAGCCCTTGGGCCCCTGGGCCTGTGCCCGGTGTGCCTGTGCAGTAATCCACCCCTGGATAGGTTACACAATTAAGAAAAAACAACGATGGGCCTGTTCATAACTAATTTATATATTTTTTGTAATGTAATGATTATCATGAACTTTTAAAAAAATAAATATTTTGGGGGCCCCCGGACCATCTCTTTTTCCTTTGAAAAAAAAAATGTATAAAAAAAATTTTTTTGGGGTGCCCCCCCAGGAACTTGGTGCCCTACTCAGTCTGCGTACTCTGCGTATAGGGAGCGGCGGCCCTGCCTACATGAACGGAAGGATGCTAGCTAGCTGTGCTGTCTGTCCGACTGGATTACTGTCGTCTTGCTTCTTTCTACAGCCAGGGAGTCAGATTGGTGAAAATCCATTCTGCATTTTATATTCAATTGAGCAGTTTTGTTTTCATTGTTACTGACGGACAAACCTAAGCTGTGCAATGTGGATAAATGGTTACATTCTGATGCTGGACAGGTCCATGGGACATATGCTACTGGTACTTTATCTATTAAGACAGTGGTTCTCAATTATTTTCTGTCATGCCCCCCCTAGGGGACAGAAATATTTTCGCGCCCCCCCCCCCTAAATTGAAATACTATTGAGAACCTGCTAATATTCATTTATTTATTTTTGCATTTGCATTTCATTCAAAACATTTTTAAACTGTAAACATAGTTAAGGTGGTGTTTTTTTTATTATTATAGGCCAATAGGCCTTCTGTGATGCGATAACCTATAATTCATTAATGTTATTATTAGTCTACATGCTTGATTTCTTTTTAAATAGCCTACAGAGACACTTGGAGACACCTGTGGACATGTATTTACTGCTAATCGCGGCCTTTTGCGCGGATATGACCATACACAAGCACACATCACGCTTGCTAGCACTTGGTCAGTTGGAAATCAAGGCAGCCCGTGCCCCCCCCCACCCTGACAACTCACGGCGCGCCCCACCATTTGAGAAGCACTGTATTAAGATAAAGTTTATGGAGTGGAGTTGCCATCAGTTATGCTGTAGTCCTACAGAATGGTGAGTGCTCTCTTTTATTTTGAAGCTGAATAGAAGTACTAGTTTGAATCGGCGAAGGTTTGACTCGTTCCCCTACGTTTTTTCAGCCCTTGGTGTGACGGACGGGTCCGTTAAGTCGATGGATGCGATGTTTAATCATTTAGACCAAACTACAGTAGGCTACGGGCAAACCTGCTGTCACCGTTGTGACATTTCATATACGTCCCGTCTCTGTGTGTGTGTGTGTGTGTGTGTGAGAGAGTGTGAGAGAGAGAGAGAAAGAGGGAGGAACTTATTTGAAATCGGCCGTGCGTGCCTGTTTGTTGTTTATTGTTTTTGATTTAACGATATATAGGTTTAGAGAAATCTGGCTTTCAGAACTCAGTGCCTACCCACTCACTGACCTCACCGCACGTCACTGAAGGACACTGAAGGCCATATTCATAAAGTTCAACCCGTATCACAATTGTAGTTGCACAGTAATTGGATTCATTCATTTACCAAGGTTGACAGAACCTAACACATGAGTTCTGCCCATGGACTGATATCACCTGTTGACTCCCTGCCAAAGCCACAGAGTTTGCACAGTAAAATCAAAGGGTAACGCAGATGGAAGCGTGGGGAATTCCGCAGCTGCTGTTAAAATAAATAATTAAAAAGCAGTCCATTTAGATAATCATAAAGCAGCTGCATGCATAGCTTAGAGTCACTGTCGCCACCAGGATTATATAGTTACAGCCACTTACATGCAATGCTACTTTAGTAAAATACCTCCCTGATGTCATTGTTATTATAATTACCATTCGTCAGACAGAGAAAATTTAAAATGCAATGGTGTCTACAAGTTTTTTTTCTTAATTTTTTTTTTATAACTAGTGAATTAATAGCTCCACAAGAGCAAACAAGGTTTCCTTTTGAAATCCAATGAAATCAACATTATGAAATCAAGTAGGTTGAATCGGCATCCGAACGAAGGCCAGGTATATGCACAATTCAGGAACACTTCTGGCTTTTTCAGTAAATGTAAAGAAAAAACATGTTCTCTTTCTCTGCTTAATACACGTTAGTTAATCAGCTGTGAAGAGCAAAAGTGCAGATTAAGTCCAATACTTTTATGACTTCTTCGTATGAACGTTCCATACAAACGTTGTATGAGCAGCTCTTTCTCTCTCTCATTACTGCCAGCTGCAAATGAAGGAACTCGCCCACAGCTACATCTCACCTTGTGCGATGTCAGATATCAGAGAGAAAAAAAAAAAAAAAAAAACAGTGCACACTCGAGAAAGACTAATGAAAAACAACACAGTATTCACCAGGGGCAGGTTCGACCGGAAAGAAAGCCAACTCACATTTTACTTCATCAGCCCATGAACGCTAAAGTTTGATTTAATCAGCGAAAACACTTTTTAAAGTTATTATAATCCTAAAGGTCAATAGTTTAACATTTTGGTAAATACACTGCTCTCTTGCCGAGATTGATACAATTCTCTATATGAGGCTATAGCCAGTATACATGTACCTCCTGAATTTCCTGTCAGTACAACACAGGCTTCTCTTAGCCTGGCCATTACTTTTAGTTGCCAGTTTTACATCCTGTTTAGTAATCTCCTGAACACAAAACAAACAGGTGGATATGTTTATGCAATCAAAACAAGTTAAAAAAATGTTGTAATGTCAATCGGTATTTCACTCAAAACTGCACAGCACAGCAAAAACACAACCGCTACAGACCGGTGTTCCAGTCATAAATGTGCCTACATTATCTCAATAAAATCCTGTAAATAGATCAGGCTTTCAGCAGTTTTGTTTAACTAATCTTCTGGGAAGCATACCAATATATTTTCTATTTCAGGACGGGAGTTGGTTTCATTGACTGCCTCACAACTTCTAATTTAGTAAATGCTAGTGATGAAAAGGATTTTTCTCACCAAATAAATGCAGGATTCTCTGAGTAATTTAGAATGAATTTAACCCCTATTTATTAAATTACTTTAAGTGGTGGATTTTATAGACATCATGAATATTGCCCTTATTGTCCAAGTGTTATTTTTATATCAAAATATTATGATGTTCATTAGACTAGAGTATGCAAAATCATGTTTAAGGGGTCAAACGCAAGGTCAAATGGTTCTGCCAGGAAACATGTCATGCTGTGACACATTTTTGATTTGGATATAAGAATATTGTCATCATATGGCCAAAATGGAAATAATAAAAAAAATATTTTGGATTATTGTTAAAGCCTTCGTATCCATAGCGGTTGTTAAAAATAGATTATTTTTTTAAATGTGTTGGATTAACATAAATGCCCAAACTATTTAGAAAAGAAAGACAATACAAAAACCTCTATTTCTGGGCTCATTTTCTTGTGTTAGTATTTTAATATTGTATTTTTCTGCCGGTAACAGTGCAAACATACTCCTCATGTCATGTCCACATACTTCCAAAGCACATTTCGAACACAGAAAAATGTAATAGTACTGCAGCAATAAAGTCCGTGTTTGTTTTCCATCAGAATAAAAGATCAAGGCCTTCTTTCAAGCCTCTCCATGTTGCACTGATGTTCGGCAATCACACAGAGGCAGAGATGCCAATTTCTTTACGGACAATAGCCTCAATGGACCAGAAACTCTAGCTGCTCCTTGGTCTTTTGCTATTACTGACTCTCTCTCTCTCTCTCTTTCTCTCTCTCTCTCTCTCTCTCTCTCTCTCTCTCTCTCTCTCTCTCTCTCTCTCTCTCCACCTACGTAAAACACAAACCACTGGATAGAACAAGTTCGCGCCCCTTCTCAAAGGGGTTGTTGAAGACGCCTTGGGAAATATGGGAAAATCACTATCCGAGGTAGAAGTCGCCGTGGCAGGCATAGGGAGCTTGAGTACACTGTGAAAACAAATGACAAAAACAAAAAAAAAAACTCCTGAAATGCACTCAACATCATAGACTGAAATTTAACAGTGTAAAGTTATCCGTGAGTGAATTGCATCAGCGCAGTCCTCCCTCTTTGTAGGTATAGCCACGAATACAACATACAATTCTTTTCAGGGAATAAAAACAATGCGTATACTGCAGATTTCTTCTTCAAATACACTCTATTCATTTTTTGCTGTGTGGATGATTCAAAAGACAATGGAACACATTCATCAGTATGGAGAAGGCTTGGCAAGCTAAAGCTCGGCTGCGCCTCGTCACCAGAGACCACAACAAAAACCAGAACCTCAAAAAAACCTGCATATATTGACTATATTTCTGTGATCTTCACTAGAGCAATGATGATAGCTAAAAATTCGGGCTGTCAAGCGATTAAAAAAATTAATCTAATTAATTACAGGCTCTGTGATTAATTAATCTAAATTAATCGCATACTTTTATGACACTTTTATACCTGTTTATAAACTGCTGTATAGCCTGCTACAGTTTGTTTCTCTCTCTCTCTGTCTCTCTCTCGCTCTCCGTCTCTCGTAACTTCTGTCTCCACAACAGACAGCGCTGCACTGCCACAGATGCCTATGCCGATTCATTCACCATCGTCGTACTCATAAGCAAAAATATTGACACACACACACACACAGGTCAAAGGGCATTATAGAAGTGCGATTAATCTGCGTTGATTAATTAATCAAAATTAACGCGTTAATTTGACAGCCCTACTAAAAATATATTTCTGTTTGGGCAAAATGATCAATTATAAGACACAGGGGCTCGCTATGAACATCCTGGATTTGCTCCCTGATGTGATTTTGTTTTATAGCTCCCAAGTAAATCTCGGACCATTATTGCTTGATCTTTGATCTCCTTCGTAATGATAAAAAGCCACAAGAGCAAAATGTATTCTTCTGCGGTGAAAGCATGTCAGTTCCCATCCAGAATATATGCCGCTATTTAAGGCAGGCTAAATATATTTTCTGACAAAAGAGTCAAAGAGTTTTTTAACCAGCAGCATCAAAAAAGTGAGTGCATTTGCAAAGTGAGTGTGTATACCGTATGTTGAAACGGTACCATTTACATCCTCTGTGTGTCTTTTTAAGTAATGAGTTTACTAAAAGCAGTCGTGTTCACACAAACAAACAACAAAACAATTATAAAATGGTTCCATGCACTCGCATTTTATCTGCACCTGTCGGGGTAAGTTAGGGTCTATCATTTCTCTTCATAACATAGCTCTGATTGACAAGTTGACAGTAAATCGCACACTAGGTGACCAGGCGTATAAATAGCAAACGTTGTTGGACAGATGCTTGCAAAAGAGAAGGGGATAGAGCCCTTGGGGATACGCGAGTAAGAAGCAAACAATATTTGTGAAAAAAATAGCTTGGAGAGTTAACCAGATAGAAGAGTGTTTTCGTGAGAACCATGAAACTGCAAAAACAAGCTGACATTTTGCTCTTCCAGTGTTTACTTTAAATGTCACCTTGTTTTTTAAATGTGCATTCATGCTGAATTAGAGCCCGCTTGTGTCGAGATTGTGCGGAAACATGTAAAACTGCCCTTTCCAGTGGACCCTTTAATGTGGTGGAAGTATTTGAAGTGAGTTAAAACTGCGCCGCAGTGTTCCCCCCTCCAGTCGCAATTATGCCATTATCAGAGCCACACAAAGCCCACAGTGGGCTAGCTCCAATAAAGTGAAGGATCATCCTGCTGTTCAGCGTGAAGCATTGGGGGAAGTAGTCGTACCATGGCTCCCAGAACAGCAATGCTGAATCATCTCAAAAGGCATCCGTCTCTTTCTGTGAGCCAGGGAGATGGACTAGCCAAATTAGCATGACAACATTTGTGCAAGGCCCTTGGAAGTGTGACAGAGAGAATAGCGGCTTCCATTGCCAATGTCGTTTGCTAGAGATACGAGAACAGATCAGTGCCGCCGACAATCAGACCTGATGTAAGTGATTCCCTTTGTCCTTAATCTGCTTTAGCCTTTTCAAAGGGTGGCAAAGTGAATATTTGAAAGGTTTTTTTTTCCTCGGACAGGCAATAACAGTAGCTTGCAATTGGAAAATGGATTTACGGGCGTTCCTATTGGATTATTGCACAGGGGAGAGTTGCATCACATTGTTATGAGATTGTGAAAAACAAAGTGCTGTGATACTCGTCACACCGAACCCCGACTGAGAGTTTTGTCAATAACCACTTATGTAACCTCTGAGTGGTCTTTATCGTAAACTAAAATAATCCTATAACCTGCTGTAGTACGTGTGTGTGAACAGTTTTTAAAGAGAGCACTTGTGGGTGGTAAAAGTTGAATTGGTCAATGCGCAGATAATAGAGAACGCTCTATTACCGAGAATACATCGGGCCTGTTCCCATCCATACAGCAAATGGGAGCTCTTCAGTGTTTCGATGAACCTATAATGACATTATTTACATTTAATAAGCGCTTTACATCACTGGCATTTTTCAAAAAATTAATTTAGGAAGGCTGTATTCTATTATGCAAATGCTGAAAAACTAATTCTCCATTTATTCTAGCTGGTGGAAGGCTAAGGTAGCACAGAGAAAAGCATCATCTTTCTTGTTGTCATCTTATTAGAGTTAGCTAGCTACCGACTTATTCTTCAACACAAGAGACATTTACCAAGCTACTCATTTATATCACAAGAATGTCTGCAAAATTATCCTTTCATTAACGATTTATGAATTTGCATTGCATGTCGGGGCGGGTAATTAGTGTACAATGACAAACTCTCTGTGGTGGTGTGTGTGTGTTTGTGTGTGTTTCTCCAGGTGGACCTGCAGCAGAACCCGTGGGAGTGCAACTGTGAAGCAGCTCCACTCAAGCGCTGGCTGGAGGGGCTCAGCGCGGTGGTGGTGGTGGGAGAGGTGGTGTGCCATTCCCCGGAAAAGACCAAAGGCATCGACCTGCGCTCGCTCTCCATGGAGCTGCTGTGCCCCGAGCTGGAGCCCCGGGAGGATGAGGGGGAGGGTGGTGAGGAGGAGGAGGAGGGGCCGCAGACAGCCACCACCACTGCTGCAGACAGAGGCGTATCATCGGTGGGCTACCCCCTGGGCCCCCTCCTCCCCCCGGGGAGGGACTCCATCCCTCTGTCTGTGCTGGTGCTCAGCCTGCTGGTGCTGTTTGTGTCGGCCTTCTTCGCGGCTGCGGCGCTAATTGCCTACGCCCTGAGGAGGAGGGACAAGCTGCCGTTCCGCCGGCAGGGAGAGGTGGACCTGGCCGGCATCCAGATGGAGTGTGGCATCTTCACCGAGCAGACACAGCACCACCTCCACCACCACCACCATCACCACCACCAACAACATGGCCTCCCTGAGATGCCCCCTCTGCCCGCCACAGAACACAACCACGTCTACGACACCATCCTGCCCCCGTCGGAGGCCGCGTCGAAGGGCCCGGACCCCACCGCCGCCACGGCCCAGCACATGTGTAGCAATCCCATCTACAAAGAGCAGCAGGACGCAGCGGTCAAACAGCGGATGACGCAGCAGCAGCAGCAGACGTTCTCAGCTTCCAAAGAGAGCCAGGGTGGAGGATACTGCTCTGCTGCCACGGAGAAGGAGAGGGACTGGACTCTGGAGGTGTCCTCCTCGTCGCCCATCAACACCGTGACGGGAGCGATGGGGCCGCTCCCTGGTCTCCACGGCAAAGGCATCCTCTGTCCCACGGTGATCGACAGCCAGGGCCCCACCCCTAAAGTGGAGCTGGTGGACTGCCTCTTCAGACTCCCTCCTGCCCCCGAGTTCAGAGACCTGCCGGACAGGTACGCGAGGCCGCCGCCCCGCTACCCGCACCCCCAGGACTCCAAACAGGACGGCAGACCCGACCAGACGCTGGTGGTCACCACCGACGGGAGCTCTACGGCGGGCGGTAGAAACAGTGGCCATGGGGAGCACGGGGCAGGAGAACTGAGAGCCAGACTCCGGACCACCCCGGACTACATGGAGGTCCTGGACCGCTCGTACCAGTTTTAACACCCCTCTTTCTCTTCCTCTTCTTCTTCCTGCTAGCCCTCTCCTCGTCATCACCTCCCTCTCTGGTGATGATGAATCATCCAGTAACAATGACTCCTGTACAGAGGCTGGCATGGCTTTTGTGAGGAGCCTGTGGGGGAGAGCGGGAACTACACTACACAACTCTATGTTTATTCCTGGATAACGAGCCGAGGTCAGTTTTTTTGTATTTTTCCCCTCTACTGGTGTATGGGTTTTGGTATTTGGCAAAGGATTAGCTGATCCCAGATACCCGCCTGGAGGCAAAAAACTTCAGCTGCAGCTACTACAGAATTTTTCCCTCCATTACACCTCACAATCGTTAAGTAACTGAGGCTTCGTTTTCCTAGGGCGGGGAGACAGCGGTGGAGAATGGTGGGCGTTAATGTTCACATTAGCGCTTGCGGGAAAAAAAGACCCGCACGGAGGTGATACAAAACCAGCTCTTTGCAACATCAAACACAGAGTCATAAACTGTGACAGCCGGAAGGCGCGCGGACATGTGAGAACGGAGAGAAAACGACGGAGACAAATCGAGAGGGAGAGAGAGAGAGAGAGAGAGATGACTGAAAGCAGCCAAGTGCCTTAGCAACGAACAGCCAGCAGTGTGGTCAATGCTTATTTTTCTATGAATACAGATCTATTTATCTAAACAAAAATGTTTGACTACAAACGGATGGGACGCTGATGGACGACTATGAGACTGAAACCAATCAAAAGCCGCCGAATAATTGCATTCCCTGGATGAGCCAAAAATAATAATATACCCAGTCAATATTGGAGTTGTTTGTATGCAGTTCAGATCACTTTCTTCTCATCCAGTTCACTTAATTTGCTGATCCAGTTGAATTTTTACAGGGCTAGATGAGGGACTTATCCATGAATATTTGGTTGAAATGATAAAACAAAAAGGTTCCGCTTTTATGGAGGAAATTATACAGTTTTTTTTTTTATTATCGCAACAACAAAAAAACAAAGAAGGGCCTACACACAGAGGGACATTGTGGCAATGGATGCATTTTGGATTTCTTAATCAGCCAGACCTCTGCTCTACATTTTTCTTTCATGGGACAAAGGCACAGAGGTTGTTGAATTGATTTTTAATTATTTCTCAGAGGAAAATTGAATGGTAAAACCGAAAAAAAGGACCAAAAAAACGGACATGAAGGCTTTTTTTTTTGTCAAAAGAAAAAGACTGACACTTCTATCAACTATCGATTATTATCTTTTACGGAGGTACCTTTTTATGCTTTCATCTCCTACCAATAGTAGAGGCAGTTGTGAATATATTTATTCTTAGTTTTTGCGTGTTGAAGCTCTCCTGTAAGGGATCATGTTATATTAATGTATAGGATGATTCTGCATCTGGTTCAGCCTTCTTACCGCCGACCCACGAAATACAATAAAGGGTGCTACGTACAAAACCTTTGCAATGGAACTACTGTGTGAGAAATGACACCAACACACACACACACACACACACACACACACACACGCCCTGACTCCTTTAAATGCACGCTTACTCCCTCCAGCTCCACTGCCTTAATAGTGCATGAAGGAAACGGCTCGAGGTATGCTTAGCCATGTAAGCTTGTCCACACAGCGTGTTGGAGAGATGAGATGAGAGCCTGCGGGGTTCCTTGCACAGTAAAGGATGGAGATAGAAGCTAATAATGTGAAATCTACCACATTAGTGGAATAAAATCAATACAACCTATTTGTGAAATAAGGACAAGTAAGGCTGGCCGCCCCCTGGGGGGCCAAGGTCGTGAATTGCTCCATTTCTCTCCTGATCTGTTTCTTTCTTAATGGTTTTCTCCATCTCTCTTCCACTTCCATCTCTCCATCCAATTCCTCCTCTTGTTTCTTTCTCATTCCCATTCTCGTCTTTCTTTGCTCTTTATTTTCTCTCCTTCCAACCCATTTCTATTGTTCTCACTTCTCTCCTCTATTCCCTCTCTCCCCCTCTTTCTCCCTTGTTGCCCTGGCTGTCCGCTCAAGCCTCACAGGACAGACACGGAGAGATGCTGCTCTATATGCTGCTCAACACACAGGTAGCTTGCACTGAAGGGTGTCTACGTTTCTGTGTGTGTGTGGGGGGGGTGTAAGAGAGAGAGAGAATGTGAGAGAGTGTGTGTCCAAGTTTTTTTTTTCTTGCTGCTTTCCATCCTTCGGTGAAGAATGCAGTTCTTCAGACGCCTCCTCACTCAATGTTCAGAATTCTGTTGCACAGATAATGCTTGTGTGTGTGTGTGTGTGTGTGTGTGTGTGTGTGTGTGTGTGTGTGTGTGTGTGTGTGTGTGTGTGTGTGTGTGTGTGTGTGTGTGTGTGTGTGTGTGTGTGTGTGTGTGTGTGTGTGTGTGTGTGTGTGTTTTCTGTGGGCCGTGATGTGGTTTGTAGGTGTGTGTGTGTACGTGTTTAAGAGTGTGTGAGGCTGGGTGTTTGTGTAGCCTGTGGAGTGCTTGTCTGTCTGTTTGTGTGTGCATGACGGAGAGAGAGAGAGAGCATGGCGCTGCAACCTCAGTCCATCCTTAATCCTCTAAGCTGAGTAGTTCACTCATGCCACATCAGCGCCATTGTGTCTACAGACAAAGAAACCCAGTTAAAACTAAATGCCAGTTAAAGCAACAAACAAATAATAATAATAGCATCGTTCTCTCTGTCCTATTCTCTCCCCTTTTTCTTACTTTTAACGCTTTTCTCTCACTTCCTCCCCTGTGAATGCAGCACGCTGATTTCTGCAACACGTTCTGTTCTGGACTTGTTACAGCTGCGTGTGTGTTTGTGTGTGTGTGTGTCAGGGTGTGTAAGTACTTTGCCCTTGCGATCCCCTTGTATGTGCGCGTATGCGTCTGTGTATGTGTGTTTGACTATCTGACAGCTTTGCCATGGTTCATGTGTTTGGGTCCTGTCAGAGCTGTCCTGTCACTGTATGAAAAAAATCAGTCATTTCCCAGAGTCGAGGATGAAAGAGTCTTTAGACTTCAAACGCCTGTGGGCCTCTGTGGCTTAGATTGCCTCTCGCTCTTCCTCCACCGCCGTGTCATTTATTCCTTTAAAAAAAAAAGGAAAAGAAAACTGAGGCATCGGTTAAGTAGAGATGGCAGAGACATGGCGAGGAGCTGGACAATTAGCCTGATTAAAACACTGTCATTTTGCATAATAGATTTAGCCTGAGCTGCAATAGGCGGATCCTTTCTGAGAGAGTGTGTGTGTGTGTGTTGTGTGTGTGTGTGTGTGTGTGCGTGCGTGCGTGCGTGTGTGTGTGTGTGTGTGTGTGTGCTAGTGCGCGTGCGTGTGTGTGTGCAATTGCATAAAACCATATTCTTCTCTGCATAAACATGTGGGGTATTAAAAATGCACAGTTGGGCATGGTTTGATGTCAGTGAACAGAGATCTATTTAAAAGTCATGGTGCATAGCTGCAGAAGCTTTGGTGTTTGGGAATGACAAATAGTTGTGTGGTTGGGCTGGTCACCCGCTCTACTCGTCAACATTTGCGCCATTGTAGCGGTGATGAAACTGTTTTGTGTGAACACTTTTCTCTGTGCAAATAAAAATGCAGGGGTAAACAAAGTCAGTTTAAATATGTACACAAACTGTACATACAAGAGCACATTCAAACACGCGGCGTCTGCTGCTGCAGCAGCTAAAGCAGCAGCGCCCCGATGTTGTTTGGTTGCTCTGCATTGCAGTAATCGGCTCCACTCTCATGCTCTGCTCTGCTCTCACCCACAGACAATCACTGGCTCTCAATGGACAACATCAGCAAGGGAAATACCTACGAAAAAGAGAGAGAGAGAGAGAGAGACGTGGAAAGAGAGGGGAGGGTAAGAAGGATGCTGGAAGGAAGAGGCTGATGAGAAGGTAGGCAGGGATAGAGGGACTAAAGAGGACGGAGGGAGATTTGAGGGAGGATGGGAAGAGATGAAAAGAAGGGGAGAAAGATCAGCGAGCGGGTGTTTCCAGGCTTAAGGCTGCTGGAGGACTTGTTAATTTGTGTGCGAGGGGAGAGTTACAGTAGGTGGTGAGACACAGAGAAGAAAGACAAAGAATACTCACAGTAGATAGATGTGTGAGGCAGACACGGATACTTGTGTTTGCCACTGTGAATCTCATTTCTGCTTTGTGTCTGAACACGACGGCGCCAACGCTCATGCACTCTGTAGGTGGGGAAAAGACCTCCAGTTCAATTATGCATCAGTAGGGTCAAAAGATGAAGGTTTCCAGTGTAGCACAACAATACTTATTTACAGTGTTGTGAAGCAAAAATGGTGGATTATTGGGCGCGTTGGCTATAGGTGTTATTATAATAAGCTGATATGTGTCTGTTACCGTGTCATTCCGCTGGTGCATTAAGCTGGTGTGGAGACATTAAGATGGCAGGGACCGGGGCCTGGCTGACGTTGAAATCATCACAGGAGCTTTGCGGGCCTTGTGCTGCAGTTTTTAAAAGCACATGTGCGCCTCATGCGTCTTTGCGCACGTTAAGGCTTCTTTTATGGTTTGGTATGCAGAACATCAGAAACAGACAGCATAAGGATAAAATGGAGGCGGAAGAGGCAAGGCCAATTCACTGAAAAAATACTTCTACATGTGAAAGATGTAGATTGAAGTCACCACACATTGGAAAGGTTGTTGAGTCCCTGAAAGGGGGGGGGGAACACTGCAGGTTTCTTAAAACATTTAGACATTTTGCTGGTCATACATCTCAGACAGAATAAAAAACAACAATTCATTCAATAACTTTTTTTTATATATATATAAAACGTATTTTGAAAATCTGATTTACACTTGGTATCATTGATTCCTTTATCCAATTTTTTTCACTTTCTTAATGTTTAATTCAAAGAATATTAGATCAGTCACTTCATTGAGAGGTACAACGAAACAGACAAAAACCTTTTAGATCAGTGTCCCTCTGAAACAACTATAAGACTGTGTTGATCGCACCGTAAGTTCTGATTTGCAAGCGTCCCCGCTGTTTCGACTGGCTGCCTCCCCTGTCAGATGCGCGCCAGGAGCAGCAGGATTAGGGCCTATATACCTCAGCACTGGAATGCCTGGTGGCTGCTATAGCACAGCTCCCATCACCTCCCGCTAAATACCCCACAGCTGGTGGTTTTGCTATTGAGAGGCAGTGGGCCACACAACTGTCGACTTTGCTCTTCATTCATGATAAACTTAAGTCGCCCTTAATCTCCGCCCGTCGCCCTGTGTTGAACCAGTGTTTGGAACATGTTTATCTGGCAGAGGGAGGCGAGTTGGAGTGGGAGCCATGCAGGGGAAGGCACCCGTTCACAGAGATAACCCAGAATATCTCCTCTCTCTCTCTCCTCCCAAGTGCCGCTCGGAAAACTGGGAGTGCGATCCTGTTTACGTGTGTGGGTGCAGGGAAAGAACAGTGATTTATGTGGGGGATTCAAGGAACTCTCTTTACTTTTTCTACTACAAAGCAAAGTTCAAACGTAACTTATCAGTTCTAGAGAGATCTTTTTTTTTTGTGTGTGGGGGGTTCAAGTGAAATCCTGATGACACTAAGCTGTGTGTGATTATCAGTACTGTATGCGATTCGAAAACCCTGCAATGAATAGTAACCTAAGCTTTTCATGAAGCTTAAAATGTTACACTTCTGTCAGAGACATGTTAAAATTCAAGCCTAAACCCAAAAACAAATACCATTTCCTGAGCCCAATGTCAATACTTTTAAGATATCTTTTGGGGCAAGTATTTTGCTTTTTATTTAATCGCATACAACAGGGAGGCAGTCAGGAAATGGAGGGAGATATTGAGGGAGCAAGACAGTGAGGTAACACTCAACAAGGTTTATCCAATGCAGCCAAATTCAAACCCCAGGCGTAATGTTTATGTGTTTTACATCTAAACTCTGTGCGCTGCTCCAAAGTCAATATTGTCAGTCCTACTCTCTTTTCTATATAAACAGACACACAAACGCTGGTGGAATCGGTGACAGACTCAAAATGCGTTCAGTGCAACGGTGCAGCAAAAACGTTGTCCAGTACTTCTGCAGTTTTAATAACCTATCCGTCATAATGTAGCAACAAGTGTATCGACTGAAAATATTGATGTCAGCTGGAGGTTGAATCTTTAAAGCTGCACCAATCGATAACTTTATATTAACAACTGGTCAAATGACTATGTGTAATGTGAAGGGAGTTGCTGGGGGTGATGATTTGTCACCCTACTATGCTGTTCTCCTCTTAGTGCCTTTTGTCTCATTGTTTTGTCTTCTATGAACCCGCAATTTAACTGTTTTGATTCACTCCCGTGGCTCTCATCGGCGTGCAGTAGCAGCGGCTGTTTTCATTGAAGAAGCTTTTATAAACCCGCTGCACAGTTTTATAAACCCTCAGCACAAACCTGCAGACAGACACACTTAGTGCATATTAGTGAACGTTCCAGCTAAAGAACCATATATTCCCCTCCCGGGTTTATAGAGACGACACGTAGGGCTTAAAGATTAGAGGGAGTATTGGACTTTCATTCATCAGGTGCAAAAGAAACAAGACTCCAAATGAATGATAATGTTGCCCCACAAGGCCAAAAAGCATAATGTTATACTGCTGTAAACCTCACTGGATTGCGAGGGAGATTCTGTTCTCTCAGGTATTCAATGTATTCAAAATCAACCCCAAGTCTGCAACAAGACAAAGGCAGACCCAGCTTATTCACTAGAGATAAATTCATAGGACAAGCACACAACATTATATGAGATCATATAGCTGATAAGTAATACCAGATGTTCTACCATGGCTTTCCTCCAGCTCATTATGAGGAACCTTATGGTCCCTCCATGTATACCTGCCATAGGTGACAAATACAAACACGGTACCAAAGTTAGATAACAAGATATACAAGATGAAAACATTAATATAGGATGATTATCAGAATATAAAAGTATTTTAAATGAGGTCACCCTTAAAAAAACACCTAAAGCAGTCGTTAAATTAGAAACTGACTCATGAGCTACTCTTATCTTGAGATGAGTGTGGTGACAAAATGCCAAGTCTATTCCAAAACGGATACATTTATAAGAACAGAATATCCAGAACAAATTCTTCACAATCTTTTTTTACTCTCCCCATTTTGTGTGTGTGTGTGTGTGTGTGTGTGTGCGTGTGTGTGTGTGTGTGTGTGTGTGTGTGTGTGTGTGTGTGTGTGTGTGTGTGTGTGTGAGTGATGAAGCAAGACAGGAACAACTTCATCAGTATGCATTGTACACACCGTGTCATTGAAATTTTAATGCAATCGAAAGTAATAATTGATAGTAAGATTTAATGTTTAATAGTTATATTTATAAGTACTTGACCTGAACCCGCAGTATGTTAATTTTTGAAGCCATGGTTTGTGATGTTTCACTTGAGAGCTTGAAAATGTACAGGTATTTATTTTTTATCTAGCACCAGTAAGTCTTGGCCTAGGGGAGGCAATTTGAGGGCTGTTTACGAAGGAAAAAAAACTTACCTGAGTTTTATTCCTGTTGGATTACTTAGTGACATGAATTATTTCTACAGTTTACCATGTGATCGTCGTGACAAAAGATAAAATGGTTTGATGCAATGGATTTTCCAGTGTTTTAAAATCCTGTCTGCGAGAATTGCAATCCTTTGTGTGTTTCATTTGTTTGTCTTTTTTGATGATTTCCACCAATCCATGCTTCAAAATCCAGAGCAATGTGAAATAGGAGTGTAAAATCTTCATAAATGTACACTTGGGTATGACAAAAGGCATTTTAGTTCTGACGGTTTAGGAGCCACGGCTCATCTTGAGAATCTCCTGTTTATATTAATGCAGGCATAAAGAAAGGGTGCGTCTTTGTGCGTGCGTGTGTGTTTTTATTGAATGGAAACCGACTGCTGCGTGCACGTGCCAGTTCTCCAGCCGTGGAATGAATCAGATCTGCTCTCAAGACTGCGTACCTCTCTCCAACGAGGGACTCGTAAAAGAAAGCCCAACATGAAATCCATTATGCTTAATTCCCCAAATCCATAATACCCTCAGAGGTCTTAATCTCCATCCCATTCTTATATAAATTAGCTTCCTCTTCTCTGGCAGACAGAGCTTCCGAGTCGACACAAAATGCCCAGACCTCTCGGCTCTGAGTTGAGGCTGGAAACGCTGCAGCTATTAAAGGAACAGCCATGATCTTTTCTTTTCTGTAGCTTCAGCCCTTCAAAAGAGTAGTTTAACATTTTGTGAAATAGGCTCATTCACTTCCTGGCTGCGAGGTAGATGAGAAGATTGATGCCACTTTCATGTCGGTTAGCTTAGCTTAGCACAAGAGTGGTGACAAAGGGAAACAGTTAGCCCTGGTTTGTCAAAGTGTTAAAAATTTAAATTAGCTGTTTTACAGGGAAAGGTCATGTACCACACTAATTATTGACTTGGCACAATCACGTCTTGTAGTTTCACTGGTTTCCCTGCAACTGCTCCAAGCGTAGGCCTTAATGCCGTATAACCCCTGTAAAAAAAACCCTGTAAATTCAAGAAATGGTTGTTTTAACTCTTTTAGGGATGACACAAGGGGTTTTCGGGGTTCAGATCAGTGCAGCTGCTGTCTTGCAAACATTTTAAAAGGAAATGGCCTATCATGTTTTGCTGTGGTTTCACAAGTTATGCTGTGCGCTTCAACATCAACCCATCTTTTTTAACCTATATATTTGCTCACATTTTGGCAAATTTGCACCGTTAAAATTGATTCTTGTTTACAATCTACAGCTGGATGTGCAGACAACTATCAATGGATTATTTCCAAATCTGAAAAAAAAAACTTAAAAACACGATGACTCCCAGGGAAGTTCTGGAGTTATACGGCGCATCTCTTTGAAAGTAAATTCATGGAAGTAAGCTATTCACAAAGTGTAAGTCACACTGAATCTAAAAATATGTGTATCCTCTAGGTGTGTTCAGACTTGACAGAGTTATGACCGAGTGCTATTTTTGTTGCAAATTGCGACAACCAGGCTGTAAAGGATGGTTTAAAAGTACCCTACATACTTCCTTGAGATTTGTGTCAAAGACACTGCTTCCTGTTGATTTAAGAATACCGGCATCTACCTGTCCCTTTGAACTCATGCTTTGTGCAGAGGTGTTCAGTGCATGTTAGACATTTTTAGCAGTGGAGCTCCCCCACTTGTGCCTGAGAGCGCCGTCGTTAGCTCAGCTGAGCTATTCACAGATTGTTACTTTTTCTCGTTAAAAAGCCAACTGAAAGACAGAAAAACAACACAGAAGCAATTGTGATTTGATAACTCACCTGGAAATAATAATGAAAATAAATGAAAATGTTAATTAAAGGCTGCTGAGCTATTCACTTTAGCCTACAGATCGTGTATAGGCTAGTTTTGGACTGAACTGAATGTGAAGGCTTGAAGCAAAAGACTGAATACACTATGTGGTGAGATAAAGCACAATGATACGTTTGTTGAAGCATTAGGGTTTATTTCAATAATAGCAAAGACCTCCGCGGAGGGTCACTAGTTCCAACACAGGTAAGTGTGTTACAAGGAGTGACGAAGTTTTCTCAAAGTCAACACATATTTAAGGACATTTGTCTCCCAGGGGGGAGAGTAATTTACAATACGTAGGAGAGGGGTAGACAGGTTCGAATATACTTAGGGGCACTTTACACGACAACACGAAACGGTGCAAACGCGGAAAAATTCCCGCGGTTGCACT